>NC_136736.1:19380000-19795000 GCF_936440315.1 Barbus barbus | reverse complement strand
AGATAGATAGATAGATAGATAGATAGATAGATCGTCAGATAGATAGATAGACAGACAGACAGACAGACAGACAGATAGATAGATAGACAGATAGATAGATAGATAGATAGATAGATAGATAGATAGATAGATAGATAGATAGTCAGATAGACAGACAGACAGACAGACAGACAGACAGACAGACAGATAGACAGACAGACAGATAGATAGATAGACAGACAGACAGACAGACAGACAGACAGACAGACAGATAGAAAGATAGACAGACAGATAGATAGATAGATAGATAGATAGATAGATAGATAGATAGATAGATAGATAGATAGATAGATAGATAGATAGATAGATAGATAGATATATCGTCAGATAGATAGATAGATAGATAGATAGATAGATAGACAGACAGACAGACAGACAGACAGACAGACAGATAGAAAGATAGACAGATAGACAGACAGACAGACAGACAGACAGACAGACAGATAGATAGATAGATAGATAGATAGATAGATAGATAGATAGATAGATAGATAGATAGATAGATAGATAGATAGATCCTTCTGCTGACTTATGTTATTCAGAAATATATAAAATACATGTTTTGTGACTTGCAAACTTAAACATTTGGTTTTGAACACGTTTTGCAAATTCTGCTGAATTGTTAACAAGAACACCAAGTTCTTGCAAGGACAAAACAACAAAGAACAACTTGTGATAGCTATCATTATGCAGCAAGTGTTTTTATAATATTTCTAGCTGTCATGGAATTGCAATCCATAGCCGTTTCATTTCCAGCTGTTATTGCAAATAATAATAATAATAATAAATATTGTAAATTCTTAACATTATAAATATACAAACAAAATATATTTTTCTTACACTTACAATAAAATCAAAATCAATTAAAAAACTTATTTTAAAGTCTTGCTTTAAACTTCTAGAAAGTATCCCACTAAGTAGGCTAAATAAATAGTGCACAAGGATGACCGCACCCTAGACGTCATTAGAGGATCAGCAAACTTTGATGGTTTTATTTAATGATAAATAATTAACATCTTACTTTTTAAACGTGAATAAGTGAGTTGCATTATAATTTTATGTGATTGTAGCTCGGTAAACGATCAGAATCAAGACTCTCAGAAGCATTTCCACAGACAACTTTGTGTCTCTGCCAGCATAGTTCACTGAACGAGGTTATAAGAAAACACGCCCAAGATGTCCCTCGGTCCAATCAGCAGCTTGTATAGTGTACGTGACACCAATGAGCGATTTAGGGGTGGAGTCACCCGTACTGTTGCTAGGGCATGGCTTCAACCTTGTTACCATCACCGACTAACCAATCATATGACATTTCGCAATGAGTCAAGATCTTTCCTGTGAATTTCTTTCTCTGAAGTCTCTGATTGGATACAAATGTTTTTAAGTTCCGCCTTTCATACTTTTCTACTGTCTGATTGGACGATGAAGCCATCAATCAATCTCCAGATTTTAGTTTACGTGCAGTCTGCATTAATTACTCGATACGATAAACTTGTCCACATCGAGCATCATCACTTTTTTGTTTGTTTTGTTTTGTTTTGTTTTACACCATAAGTTTATATTTCTGTAAATACACCGGAATGGAACTGAATTCTCTTCTACTTCTTCTCGAGGCAGCAGAGTATTTGGAGAGAAGAGACAGAGGTATATAATGATGTTTGTGTGGTCAACTAAAAATAGTCTTTGCATTTGTTGTTGTGCTGGTCTAATGTGACTTATAAACCTGCTGGCGGATCAAGTGTAGTTTAATTCAAGCCCAAAAGGACGATGACATCTTTTTACTGTGAGTTATTAAGTCTATAAATATGCAATAATCAGAATGAGATGACTTACATTCGTCCCAGCCGCTGTTAAAATGTTGAATCGTTTTCATTTTCCGTCAAATGTAACCTGGGGGAGGGGTGTTTGCTTTACAGTAAGTCCATAGATGCATAATTTGTTAACCTGCTTGACTTTAAAACATATCAAATGTCTATCAAATGTTCACTGAATCACGCACGTCTGTGTTTGATGCTGGTTTTGTTTACTTTCTCACTAGAAGCTGAACACGGTTATGCATCTGTTTTGCCGTACGATAGTGACTTTTCCAGAAAGAAAACTAAATCCTCCCCTGTTTCAAGAAAAACTCACAACAATAGGTAAATACAGCACAATGACATTGCTGTATTAATGAATGAATACATTCAAACGATGCTTATTCTACATGTAATCGCCATTTTTGTTGTTGGGCTTGGCTGTGTATAAACATTGCCACGCGTACAGCGTTAACTTTCTGCTCGTGCTGCTTTCTCTTTTCCACTGCTGTCATCTCCCTTCAAATCAATCATTTTCACGTAGAAACACCACACGTTTCATTAACCAATAACTTTTTTTTTGTTTAAAGACAACTGGCAACGTCAGAGCATTTTAAGTATTTACCATGCATAGCATGGACGTAGCTGGGAACTTCTAATCAGCAAATATATTAATGTATTTATATTTATGCATGTGCTGATTTCCTTACCATATAAAACTTGTTAGATATTTAAAGTTACATCACTTGTTTGCATGCATAAAATTTGCCAAACATTTTTTCTTCATGCATTCTTGCATTAAATGTTGAAGTAATGTTTTACTTACAAGTTGCTATTCTTTACATTTTAACTTCTTGTTGAATTTAACAAATATTAGCATTAATGTGACGCATGTATATGTCATAGACAGTATGCTTTTAAGTAGTGTACTTTAGGTGTGGTTAAACTCTTAACTGTTGGGTGTGGTGTGAACAGACCCAAGTCAGCTGCTAGACCGCTTTGACCCCTGGATCTGTTTTGCTACATTAGCCCTCTTTCCTTGCAATGTCAAAGCAAAACAGCAGGAGCCTAGTGTGCAGCCCTTCCCCCACAAATGCATAGAAAACACTGAAAAAAGGAAATCTATGGAATTAGGGCTTTCCAGGAAATTTGCAATGTTTTTCTTTTACCTTTTATCAAAACTTACTTAGGAATATTTTTGGGAATTGTTTTCCAAATTGCAAATCTCTGTATTTTTACCTGTCATGTGCAACACTTTTATTATGCGGATGAATAATAAGGGAAACATGATATCGTTAGTGGTGCAGAAACTGCAGCTTTGAGATACGCTTACAACTGATGCTATGACCCATATATTTAGTTTTTATCTTACATGCAGTACAATCCCTATATTTTATTTGTTTGTTTGTTTGGAGAAAATGTCATTGCCCATCATACACGCCAGCATTCATACCCTGGACTAAAATAGCAATGCATTGTAGCATGCTGAATTTCCTCTGCGTCATTGAGTGCATGCTGTGCTTTACTTGCAGTGATATCACTCTACTGGACACAGTAAGGCCATGCAGAATTGTTTTGTGTATAATGTAGAATTCAAAGCAGAACAGCATGCAGTGTGTGAATGGGTCAGGGAGCACCAAAAGCATTTCATTTGTACATTCATTTATTCATACATTCATTCCAAGTAAAAATAAATTACATTTAACATTGCTACTTTTTTGGGTTTCAAAGATAAATTGTTGAATATTTGTGGTTGACAACAGGGCCATTTTTGTTCATTCAAAATGAATAACATCTTGACCGAGTGGCAAACAGCAGTGCATATGGTGTTAGCAAACAAATGCAGCTTTTTTGAGGTTCCTTTTGGACCACATTATTAAATGAAGAACATTACCATTAAATTCAACACAAGGCTTACCCATATATATGATTTTTTTTAAAAAGTTTTTACTGTAAAATATTTTATTAGCGTGTGCTGCTTTGTGATACTAGGGAACGTTTTTAATGGGTACATTAATGGGAACCATTTTGATTTTAATTTGAAAGATTCTTAATTTATTTGCCTTACAGTACATCAACAGCTTCACTCTATCATTAGAAAAACATCCTGTAGAAGTTGTTCAGAGATACAGAGTTGCTTTTTTATATTTATAGAGTCAGTATGCTGTTTTTTTTAGTTTTTTTTAAAGTAAGTAAATAATCAGTGTTCTTCTTATTTTTATTAAGCAAACTCATCCATGCTTCTGTTTATTTCTTGTTCAGGTCATCACACAATGAGCTGGAAAAACACAGGTAAGAACATACCTATTGTGGATTATAATGGATGTGCATATATCTTAAAAGCCAGTGTTTTTATAGTAATGATTTATTTAATTGTATAAAAATGAGCAGGTTTGAAATTAGCATTCGCCAAATGTGGGTGATAATCAACTTAATAGCCAATTTGGCAGCATATGCAGTGTTGGATCCGAGTCCAGTGTCGAGTGCTAGTTTTTAATCAATTGAGTTAAATTTTTTAATTTATTAATATGAATTTGAATTTTATGTTGTTACTTTTCTTTATTTTATTTTATATTACACATGACATGGATTCCAAAATATCCAAGTCCGTGTCCACCTGAGTCCACCCAAGTCCAAGTTCATTCACAATTGCAGTCCGAGTCCAATTACTACAACTCAACTAAATTATATTTGTGTCACTTTACAAGTGTTTCTGAGACACTGCCGGTAAACCCACTGCATTCAATATGAATTATTTGCTGTCAATATGCTGACTCAAAAGTAGGGCTGAACAATTTTGGAAAATAATCTAATTGTGATATTTTTTACCAATATTGCGATTGCGATTTAATATGCAATAATGTTTTTAAGCTTTTTATATTCTGTATTATTCAGCAAAGACAAGTAATAAATCATTATATAGTATGCAGTTGGGCACGTTACTTCAAAAAAGTAATTAGTTATATAACTAGTTACTTCTCACAAACAGTAACTGAGTTACATCATTATAAAAGAAACTAATTGCCAGGGAAAGTAACTGTTACTTTTTTTTTTTTAAATGTTCAAATATGTCAAATAACTTGGATGCCCCCAATTTTAAATATGTTAAATGAATGAAATGGTCACTAAATAGAATAAATTATTATTATAAAACATATGTACACTAATCTACACTATTTTAATGTTTCTGTGGGACAATGTGAGAGACACCTATCAAATTCAATTGATTATTGTAAATATTATCAACCCTCTACTTGGCAATAGAATCTCCATTGGCTTGTAATTTGTTTTTAGTTTACTCACCAGACTAATATTAATTATCTGATAAACTAATATATATATATATATATATATAAGCTTATGTTTGGAAAATGGCACAGTTTTTTTTAAATATCTCACTTAGCATCAGTCAGTCAAATATTATATAATATTATGATAATTTAGCATTAAATGACGATAGAACGTTAGTAATTAGTATAACCATGTATGAATGCATATTTGTCATATTGATTGAACTTAGGTCTGGTGGTGGTGCTAAAGATATTGTTTGTCATTTAGTGTTTCTATAAAAAAGGGGGGGGGGGGGACTACAAATAATACTGATAAGATAAAACTACTACGAATTCTACTACTAAAAAGAACAATATAAAACGCACTAAGGATTATTGAGCTGCTGCGTTCATGAATATTAATCAGGTTGTCTGCGTTCGCTCGAGCTGATTCGCTGAAATCAAAACAGGGAGGATAATAGGTGAGCACCAGCCAATGAGATTGCCGTTTGCGCATTAGTCCCGCCCACTGCCGGAAAACCCGGCAGTTCTTAAAAGCTGAAGCATTCCAAAGGAACTCTGTTATTTTGACAGGAAAATACAACAAAGGATATCATTTACATGTAGCGCGTCAATTCTGCATCATATGTAAGACCGCAAACTGCGGACTTGGCAACATAGTGTGCCAACTTGATGCTTCCTCTGAAGACTGCTTCGATGTGTTCGACTTGAAGCAGCGCAGCTAGACCGATCGCTGTGTGTCATCAAATACTGCGAGAGCTATCGATCTTCAAGTCGAACACACCTCTTTACTCTCGCGTGTCACGTGACAAAGTGTATCGCAGCCTCTGCGGTTGAAAAATCGCGTTTTTTCATATCGCGATATTATCGCAAATGCAATTAATCGCTCAGCCCTACCAAAATGCATGAGAATATTATGATCATGAAATTATATGTTGGGGTATAATCTTGTCGTATTTACATGATATTTTGGAGCATGAATTTCAATGTCATTATCGGACACCTGGGTTGGCTTTTGTGAATGTACATGGGAGTGGAAGCTTTAATGCTTTTGTGAAGAAACAACTGATCACTTTATGAACTGACAGCCTGTCTGCTAATCAGTGTGCTTGACAATATTTAATTTTGGAGTGATCTGTACTTGGAGTTTATAACAACATGAACGCATTGCCCTTCAAGTGCAAAAAGACTGTTTGAAATTTCACCCAATTTCAAATAATGATAGACTGTCAAAAAAATTAAAACAATTTAGTGATTCACAACCCGATTTTATAATAAACATTTTTAAATCCAAGCTGTGACTTCGATAATCAAGTTTATTTTTTATTTATTAATTTTTTTGGACATGGTTAGTAGAAGTTCTGAATGACCTTTAAATAATTTATTAGCCAAATTAGCTGGAGAGTGAAAATGCTGATTTCAAACTCTGAAGAAAGAAGTACCTGTAGTTATTAACACTGCTAAATAGAAGTTAAAGTAAACTAATTACAATATGTCAGACAATTGTGTGTTTTCACGTGTGAGATTTGTTTCCCTTGTGCTGATTTCTTGTAGTTGCCTGTCACATGCTTGATTTTGAGGAATTGATTACTGCTGCTCTGTGAAAAATATGTTCAGTCATGTCCTTCGTCAGAATGGAACCTCTGAACCATTAACAACACTAGACAGAGTACCAGGAAAAACAGGAAAACCGTACAGGCAGGTTTATGACATTTTCTTTAATAGACATATAGAAATACAAAGGAGAAAAACATTTCAATGTCATGTAATATCCTGTTGTGGCGCTTCTGTGCAGGAGCGTCAAATTAGTTAATGCTGTAAAAATTAATAATTAAACAAATGTACTAAAGGCTGTGCTATATTGTGAATATAGTCCTGCTAAGAGCTTGTTGTTGAATAATGTGCTGCCTCATTGGTTTGATAAAAAGGTTATTACACTGTAAATTTGATTTGTTTTAAATCAAAATGTTATTTTTGTATATGTTAGGGCTGGGCGATATGGCCTAAGGAAAAAATCCCCAATTTTTTCACAAAAAATCCGATTTACGATTTAAATAAAAAAAAATTCCCCCTACTTGAAATCAATCTGCAGCTGACAAAGAAATAGTTTAAAACAAGTTTTAACTTTATTTTGGTTTGATTTTCCCTTCTGAGATTTGATCTGGATTTCCCCCTCGGGGTTAAAGTGCAATCAGAAACAAGAAGCCAAAGAGACAAGATTGGCAGGCCCTGCAATTGTAAACAGTGAAAATGTAACAAAACATAACGTAACATAACATAAAACATTAAATTATGTGACCCTTTTTGATAAGTTTTCTTTAAAACAAGTATAACATCTTGTCATTCATTAGATAGGAGGTAGTTATGATAAAGTGCAAACAAAACATTCAACAGCATCAAATATCAGTGACTGTAGGTTGTTTTTTGGCGGTTTATGATTTACAGATCCTGAGCACCACTGACAAACATCTAATCTTGTAAAATGTGTGGTAAGTACTGCCGCTCCATAGTATAAGCAGAGTACGTGCGATCACAAATCTCGAAAGTGAAACTAAAAAGCGATCGATTAAAAAGCAAGTGATTATTATGATGCCAGCTTAACATCGTGATGTCTATCAGCCATCGGCGATGGACGATGGCATCGCCTATCGGCCCAACCTATATGGCAAACGCGCGGGGGGCGTAAACTACACATTCGAGTAAATCGATAAAATTGATTTATCGCCCAGCCCTAGTATATGTACTTGTCTCGTTATCTGTGCCATGTCATATATTATTTTAGCACAGCTGGAACACTGTATTGACCAATTAAAAGATAGGGGGAAAAAAACTTGTCCATTCGTTGTCCTGGCTAAATTGAAGTCCCTTTTGCTGGTGTGCTGTGCTTAATTGACAAGAATTTGAAGCTTTTATGATTACAGTGACTTAAGGTCTTTGCAGACGTGAGTCCGAAAATTTCATATGCACTTTTTCGTATCCGTTACCCTAAAAATTCGTCACGCACAGAAACCTTGCACACTGAGTCCAATGCTTATAAATTAATCTGTTGCGAAAAAATTCGCAAAACAGAACTAAATGGAGTCTTCAAGAAGTTAAGTTGTTTTCGTGGTTGTTTTGTCAAGTTGTCCTCTCACTTCTTAAAAAGAGAACAAGAAAGGAAATATTGGGTCCATCCAATCCTAAAATATAGAGAGAAAGGAGAGTTCCCCCTCCTTATTAAGGAGCAGCGGGATTATCATGGGCGATTCAAAGTTTACTTAAGTATGTCAGTGGCTCAGTTTGATGCTTTGCTAGCGATACTAGAGCCACATATTAAAAAGATCACCAATTTCCGTGAACTCAGTGTGCAAGAACATTTACAGTGCTTTGTGCTGTGAAATGAAGTGGATTAACTTCACAATCGCCATTCTAGATTTTGGCGTTCGCTTGTACGGTGGCTCTGAATTGTCCAAACTCCTTTCAAAATGCTTCCTACTGATGAGAAAAATGCAGAAAATCAAACCTGATGCTAATTTTTTTTTTATGACGGACGAAAGTTTCGGAGGCAGTGTGCAATGACCTTACCTCTCGTATACCTGCTGTTTGAATGTGCTAGTTTGCACAATGGAAGTACTTGTTTTTGATAATCTAAGCATCCTGAACCTTTTTTGAAACAGACTTTTCTTATTCAAAATGCTGTGGAAAGTCAAATTAACACAAGTAACAAATGAGTAATTTAGCCATTAGTAATTTAAAAATGTTTAGTAACAAATTATAAATTAAACCTTTTTAGTCATTAATAATAAACACAAAGTAGACTTCCTCCTTTCAGTTTGGAAGGTTTTCTAATTTATATTTGCATGACAGAGAATGTTGAGGCTGTCTGACCATGAGATGTTTGTCTACCTTAAAATCCTAATATTCAGCTATGCCACACACAGTTGGGTAAGTCATGCTTGGAAGTAGCCTAAACAAACATAATAATTATACTGTGAACAATAAACCCAAATAACTACATCTGAATTCAAAATGATCAAAATTAATTTTTTTAGAAAACTATTATTTGTGTATGGTATTAAAACAGCATTAAACATTACATTAAACAACCACGAAAGTCAAGTAATTAATTTACACACTCATTGTGAATCAGATCTTCTGTACATCACACCTTTAAAGTGATTGAAATACAGCATGTAAAATTAAAATAACTTGCAAAATCTTTCATTATAATTCACTACAGACTTGCTTTCCGATCACTGATCTCTATATATTATTTATGTATCGAAGATATTGTGCATATTATATATCAGATCAAATCAACACTCTTTTCAACATCACAAATTAGCAACATGTACCATCTAGAATTCTTAGTAATTCTTATTGGGTCATTTATGTGCTAAGAACTCATAAAATATTTCTGGCTTGTGAATGAATCCCAACACCTTAGTGAGTTAAAACATCTTAATAACAGAAGGAAACAGGGCCTCTGACATGCAACCCATTTCAGAGTGTTCCATGCAAAGAAGATCTCTGGTCAAATACACTGTGTTTGGAAAAAAAACATGTTTTTTTGTTTTTCTTCTGATGCTTTTGGCATTTTATGTAAAGCATCCAATATTAGATTTAACCAACAATGTTTGCCACTCAGGCAGATACATGGTATATGATTTTTGGCAGCAGTCAGTGTCTTTTGGTGAGTCACAAATAGATCTTGCTTCTCCAATTTTCCAAGTTGCATGGGGATTGTTTTGTGAACTTTTTTTTTTTTTTAAGTTATTGTTCAGTTGGATTGAAATCTTGGGGGTCACTCAGACATTTAACCTTTCTTGTTTTAAGTCATTCCAGCTTTGTTTTGTTCTGCCTTTGCTGATGCTCTAGGTTATCACAAGTATAAAGTATCTTCCAAGTTACAGTGCCCTTCCTCAATTTTTGGCACCCATCATAAATTTCAAAGAAATTATGCACATAATAATTCCAATATGTTCCTTCATGAAAGATGACCGTGTTGAGCACTGACGGCAGTACTGCTTTGCCAAGTGCATGTTTTAATAAGCGTTTTCCTTGTGGAATGAAACAAAGAAAAGCATCCCATACCCACAGTAAAATGTGGTTTTGACCGCTTCAGTGATCATATTGCGATTGGAGCATTGTATTGCACTGTTTGTTCTCTGTGTGCAGTTTATTTAACAAAAAACACTTATAACCTTTCTATGCCTTATTGACAGGACAAATCAGATTATCAGCCAATGTCGGAAAGCAACAGTTGTTTTTGTCTGCTTTTTTGCCTTTATTTAACAGACAATAGAGTAGCAATAGAAAGTAACAGAAGAGGAGAAAGGGAATTGGTTTGGGAAAGGACATCGAGGCAGGACTTGAACTTGAGATGCTCAAAGTGCTGTTGCGGAATGCTCCCCACAAGCCCATGACATATTATTATTATTATTATTATTATTATTATTATTATTATTATTATTTAGTCATTTAGCAGACGCTTTTATCCAAAGCGACTTACAAATGAGGACAACAGAAGCAATCAATTGTAGTATTAAAACAACTAAAACTGATCCAAAACTAAAAGCTGAAACTTTATAATTACTACCTATACACATTTTAAAAATAAGGAAATTAAATGCATACAACAAAATTTCAAACCTTAACATTTAAATGAAAAACAAAAAATAAAGCTAAAGACAATTCAAAATATTAAAGAACAAAAGTTATGAGTATAATAATGATTCTAACATAACACTAAGCCAAACACCAAAAAAAAAAACTATATGTATGTATATGTACAACCACACATACATGCATATATATATATATATATATATATATATATATATATATATATATATATATATATATATATATATATATATATCATTTCCATTTAGTTTGTTGAAGTATTAAATAAAACTAAAACTTAATAAAAGACCTATACAGACATAATAAATTCAGACATTAACTAAAATGAAAATAAATAACACATACAAATCACGACAGTATAGTTTATCAGTAATCCTAAGAAATAACACTACCAAACACACATGCTAAAAACAACAACTTACTTACACATAGTAAGAAATGGTTATAAAAACTGAAACAGAAGTGAAACAAGTAGAAAAGAGGAGAAATCAAAAGCGATACTTATATCCTTTGCCGGTGTCCCAGCCTGGTGGAGTCTCACGGTAGAGTCGATGGTCTTTACACTCTTCGGTCATCACACGAGGAGGACTTCACAGGACAACTGTCGAGACCGCTGCCGCTGTAAACTAAGCTTTTTTATACCCATCTAACAAAATACTAATTGAACTTAGCTGGACACACTTTCCTTATTTTTTCACAACAAATGGCCAAGTAAGCGCAGACACTGACAAGATCCGCGAGACAGAACGAGACCAAACGCAATATCAGCATGTCTCCACACAGTAAACAAAACAAGCATTTCCTAGCGACAACTGCGTTAAACACTAATAAGACAAGTACATACACTTACGAGCTGCCTTTAACTTCCGCTGATAAAGACTGCTTTTCTCGAAGAGTATTTCTTGACACTGTTTTCTGCTGGCGCTTGAGCACACTTTCCTTATTTTTTCACAACAAATGGCCAAGCAAGCACAGACACTGACAAGATCCGCGAGACAGAACGAGACCAAACGCGAAAATTGACATATGTCAATTTCAGCAAAGAAATGGAGGCAGGAAAACAAAATGTATTTTAAAAAAGGTTCCAAGCCACAGTTATGTTTATTTCTGAAATATTGTGTAAGATTACCTGTACATAGCTGGCCATCAATCAAGTTAATATGTGACTTCAAGAGTGTTTTGGGAGGTGCCAATGGAGCTGAATACATTATTATTTTCTATTTATAGTTTTTAATAGTGGTGTTTGTTAAGGCAAGCATCACTGCTTGACGGGTACAGTATAAGAGACAAAACCATGGACACTAAAAGATACTATAGTTTTAATGAGAGCATTTGATTTTTGATTTGAGGTTCGAAAAATTGAGTTGGTAGTATTGTATGTGGGTTTCAGGGCGTGTTTTAGGATACATTTTGCCTTGGGAAACTCCGAAGGTGATGATGTGGTGCTGGCATCATGACTGAAGAACATGCCCTTTTCTTGCCTAGTCTGTTACTCAAAGAGGGAGACGGAAGTCACCCTCCACACTCTTACTTCATGTCTGCTCTTTCCTTTTTTCTGCCTCATCCTTTTCTTGAGTTGCTTCACTCTGCTGACTCATCAGGAGCTTGAGAAGGAGGTGCAATAGCTTGGTATAGCATGGTTTTAAATGTTAAGTAGGCTATTTGAAAGCAAGTCTTCAGTTTAGCCGCAACTTGTCAGTGGAAGACTTGTTTAATTGTGCAATGATACCCTATCAAAAAAGGCATTAACATGGAAGTCTACACATGGATGTGCAAAACTGTGTATTTTAATAATAATTAATTAATTAGTTAGTGAATTGTCTGAAGCTCAGACACATTTCTTAGGGGGCATTAACACAGGACACATTCTTCTCTGCAAAAAACACCAGGATGTAATGCAGCAGAATGAAACACAATGCAGGGATTTCAGACATGGTTTTAAAAATTAAACAGTGAAATAATCTCTGCTGGAGTGGTCAGCAAAAATCTGTGTTAACACGGCAATCCAGTTCACTGAAGATGTGCCTGAACCTGAAACTTTACTGTATGTGTTTATAGTGGAATTCATGGTGTGCCTGTTCGTCGCAGGCTACCCAATATTCCTGTGTTTTCACAGATCTGCAGGTAGAACTGTACAGTTGTACACTAACTGATTATGCATCTAGTAAAATTAGTTTAGCCTACAAGAATTCCTTAGTGAATTTTCAGCCATGTAAAATTCAAGTTTAAGTCAAGTGCATTTATTTATTGTTTTGGCTGAATTGACCCCAACTGAGTCTAGTTTCTTCCAAAGTTTATTTCTTATCCTACCTAACATCTTAGGGAATTTTTCCTTGCCACAGTCAAATTATGCTTTCTCAGTGGGAGGTTTAAGGCCCCATGTTCTGTAAAGCTGCTTTGGGACATTATGTATCATGAATACTGCTCTACAAATAAAATTGACTTGACTGTTTGACCCAGATATCAGATCACTGCACTTTTGGTGAGATCAGATTTTCAGGAATTGAAACCTTACGGGCTATTTCAACAAATATTTGCATGGAAAGTTTTGCTACATTATTGATTGATATTAAACGTGCACTATTTTTGTGAAAAGCAGACAGTGAAGGATCAGAAAGAGAAGCTCAGGACACAATGTCCTGTTATTTTAGCTCATGTTGTTAATCATTCACAGAGTTATGATGATGTGAAGCCTGGCCTATTTCAAATAGCCTCTGTGTTAGTAGGTACACCGTTTTATAATTTACTCTCCAGGCTTTTTTAAATGCTGTTGTAATTTTTATTTTGATCAGTACAACAGCATGGTTGCTAATAAGACTGGACCCAATCTGTTGGTTGTAGCAGCTTATGTGGTACCAGTTGATTGAATAAAACTGATTGACATGAACCACAAAAAGTATCAAAACAAGTTAACTTGGCAAGGTTATAAATTTTTCCCCAAAGCTTTTACCTTGAGTTACTTCCATCACAGTATTTTAAGAAATATGGCCAACAAAAGTTGGGCAAATAATATTGCCTTTATTGTAAATAAATGTGTTTTTTTAACATTTTACTTTTTAGCTACATAGTTGTGGACTTGATTAAGATCGCTGTGACAATGAAGAGGAGCCACAGTAAAAACAGTGTAAAGGCCTTTCCACACGGAGCGCGAAAAAGCGAAACGAATTTCGGACGCGATGACGCGCCGGAATAAAACAACAGCTTCCTATAGATGCTTCCACACAGACCGCGAACATTCGCACACCGAAAATGCAAATGTTTTTTTTTTTCGTCCAGTCTGACGAATCTTTTCAGTTTCGCAAAGCGAAAACACTGACTGTCCAATAAGATTTTAGCATTACATCACGTAGCCAAAGCAACTGCTGTTACCCAAAAGGTCAACGCGGTTGCGCTAAAAGCTCAGAAGACTGTATTGAGCACGAGCGTAAAAGCAGAGAAGTAGAGGACTTTTCCGCAAAAGAGAAGAGAGTGTATGCTGAGTTCTTATTGTTGGTATTTAAGAACAAACTATTCTCACATGTTCTTTATACAGAATTAATTATACAGAATAACATTTCTATTAATTCTCCACTGAATTATGTGATCTGAAGAGCACCGTCCATTATCTTCCAGGAGCGCGAGTGTTTATGAGTCAGATCTTGTTCACTCTAGACCTGTCAATCATGTAATATCTCTGGCCCTTCTGTATATAAAAAAGAGAAATATTTTTCTACACATGAAATATGAAAGCAAATAGACCTATAATTATGAAGATTTTTGTGATTTTTTTTTTTTATGAAGTTCTCTGTATATGTTTTTATGCAGCTCGTGGTATTTTTTTTTTACAGTAAAGGATGTTTATGACATGACAAGCAGGTATCGATCAGTCCATTATAAAACATACAAGAGTGCATGTCTGCCTATAAAATCAAAATCCATTTTAGATCACAATCGGAAGTTATTGCAAGCACTCTGATGATTTAAAGTGGGTTTTGAGCAAAAACGTTAATAATTACATTTTCGATGTAGCTTGATGCTAATTGTATCTGATTGTTTCAGATGTATTGTAAGCATTATGGATATTTTGTGTTTCTAATGAAGAAACAAGTTATTTCTTAATTTAATGCATACATATGCTACATGAAGGAAAAATGCATTGTTCGGCACCACCTAGCGTGCAGGCGTGAATTAGCAGAAGGCGAACATTCGTTTCGTGCTCGGTGTGAAAGCAACATTCGCGGGCGATTTGCCTCGCTTTTTCGCATCGTGCTCAGTGTGGAAAGGCCTTAAAACTTGTAAAAAAAAAAAAAAATACACAGTAAAAAGTGTAACTTTGTTAGGTGTGCATGTGTCAAGGCCATTGTAGAGTCATCCATGAGGCTTCACAGGTTAGGTATATCTCAAAAAGGCCACGGAGGTACTTTTCCATCCACTTCCATTTCACTTTTGTAAGCAATGATTTGTTGCAGATAAAGATGTTTTTGTGCGTTTGAGAACTGGCTTTAAAGTTGTGTGTGGATATTCACATGAGAGTCATATACAGTATAAACATTTTTCTGTCTTTTTTTTCTGTCTTTTGAGAGGGGTAAAATTGCTGGCCTTGCCCACACCAGCTGAACACACTATAGTCAATGGTCTCTTTCTCCAAAAAGGGTCACTTCCTCCAGATTAGAGCCCCAGTCTGCCTGAGTCGCCTCATTCTGGTGGACTCTGGCAAAGTCTATTTCTGGAGTCAGTAAATTTGTTCTGCAACCGCCTTGGTAACTCGATCTACAGATATTTTTAACTACTTTAAGTTGGAAAGATGGAAAATTCTTACCATATCAATAACGTCAAATCAATGATAAAAATTAAGAACAATTAATAAAATGCATTTTCTTCTTTAGCATCAATTAATCCAAAAAAAAAAAGGCTGATACTTTCCAGAACAGCTGTTGCCTCTTTTAGATGAAACGCGACACTTCCTTTACCACAGCCACTATGTTGAGGTGCAGTTACTTCCAGCCCTCAAATTTAATTAAGGGCTAAGATTGCTGATATAAAGTAGAACAGCACTGAAACTTCTCACTCTTTGTGTCAATCCACTTATTTTGACAAACCATGAATTTGGTAGTACCATCTATATGGTAGTATTAATTACAAAATATACAAAAGATTAATTTCGCACATGATATTAATAGACCAATGGTTTGTTTCACTTTTGGTTTGGTGTGAAAGAGCCTTTATACTGAACGATATACTGAACGGTCCCCCTTAGTTCTGTTTTCTATGCCCCTGCCAATATAAATGTATTACGAGACATATCCTTAGTATCTGTGGAGTTTTGGTGAATTTTATTTTTAAATGAATCACAGGAACAGTCCTCTTACATAAAGCTGCAATCACATCTTATTAATCTAGTTCCTCAGTCATGCCTGCATGGCTTCAAACCGGCAGCCTTTTTGTTAGCAGCCCACGGCAGCATCCTGAGTCAGTTGTAAAGTTCTAAATTTATCTTGGGGTAATACTTCACTCCAACCTGTTCTTTATTTATTGCAGACGTGCCAAACTGCGATTGTACCTGGAGCAGTTGAAACAGCTTGTGCCTTTGGGTCCTGATAGCACCCGTCACACCACACTGAGCCTGCTCAAACGCGCCAAAATGCACATCAAGGTACAAACAAATCAGCATCTTTCTGACAGTATTTCTGTTTGCACAGCAGTAAAGAGGTTAGAGCAGCTTAAAGCAGTTACAGTCAGAAGGGAAGTTAATCAGGAACTGTCTACAGGAAGTTTGTCACTCTCCATGTTGCAACTCAGATGAGTTGTTACTGACACAGTACTGACATGATTGAGATGATAATTTATTCCAGGCTTAAAGTCATTGAATCATTGCAGCATTACATGAGGCAATTGCTGAATTACGATTCACATTGATATTTTTGTGTGGTACTATGAAGAAAACATTTTTAGGGTGATACAACTGTCCTGATATCATCAAGAGAAAAACCTGATTAAAAGAATGAAATTCTGGAAAAGAAACCTTTTCACTGCTTATTATTATTTAAAAACAACTCCTCTGCCAAATCAAAGTTATATAGTGTGACCAACATGGTCATGTGGTCCATCCGACATGCATAAGCATGAAGGGAAAAAAGCAAAACAGAAAATGATACCATAGAGGGGAGCCATGCAGACCCTCATGAATTTGTGTTAAGGTCAAAATCTCGTAAAATATAAGCTTTCACCTTTTTAAGACAAGGGAAGCTAAGTTTAGGTTGTAAAATGCTAAAACGTTATGATCTTTTTTTTTAACATACTAATTAAGTTGTGTACAATAACATGCTTTCAAGGTTACTTTTTACTTGATTACACCACATAACATCTTGAAAGTCATTAAACTGAAAATTTTCTTTCCTTTTCTTTATCACGGACACTTTTTTTTCTGCCACCGACTCATTTATTTCTGTCTAATGAAAAGGGGTGTAAGCCTCAGTGGAATGGAAAGTGTTCAAAAAACTGTCACTTAAAGTGTGTGAAAGAGACAAGACAAAGAAAACCCAGTACAATGTGTCTGCTGACCCTTTTGTTTCTTTCCTGTTTGTTACACAGTATTTCAACTCAACCTGCCTGGTTTCTTGTCATGCAGCATAGATCTGTCTTTCTGTTAATGTGATTGTTTCCCTTTTTTAGCTCACAAAATTGTGGATTTCTTGCACTGTGCATGCTCTAGGCAATGGTAGATGATATATGTCATGCAGTGTGGTGTCTCTGTGCTCTGTGGTTTGATTAGTGCAAACATATGCTCTGCAGAAGCTGGAGGAACAGGACAGGAAGGCTTTAAACATGAAGGAGCAACTGCAGAGAGAACATCGCTACCTCAAACGGCGCCTGGAGCAGCTCTCTGTACAGGGCTTAGAGCGCATTCGCACTGACAGCATGGGCTCCACCATCTCCACTGACTCTGAGCAAGGTACAGCACAGCTAAAATAATCTTATATGCTGATATATCACTTACATACAATAAAACCTTAAAAAAACTAAATTAAGCACTATACTTTCAGCAATTATACATGTTACACACATACTGTAAATACCATGCACTACATAGACTGTGTGACCATAGTTGAATGCATATCTATCTATCTATCTATCTATCTATCTATCTATCTATCTATCTATCTATCTATCTATCTATCTATCTATCTATCTATCTATCTATCTATCTATCTATCTATCTATCTATCTATCTATCTATCTATCTGTATAATCACTTTATATATATATATACAGTGGGTACGGAAAGTATTCAGACCCCCTTAAATTTTTCACTCTTTATTATATTGCAGCCATTTGCTAAAATCATTTAAGTTCATTTTTTTTCCTCATTAATGTACACACAGCACCCCATATTGACAGAAAAACACAGAATTGTTGACATTTTTGCAGATTTATTAGCGGTCTGCAGTATGAACAGCCTGTATATATGTACATGCTGTTGATTACCACTGATAATTCGGCTCCTCACCCCTCAATATGTACAAACAAACAGGAAGCGGTCTCACCGTATATATACATGTACAGTGAAAAAACAGTAGGTAAGCGGGCAGCGTTGCTAAAAAAAATTATTAAATAAATAAGCACACTTTTTCATAAGCATAACCATACCACTTGTATTGCCCATTCATTTATACAAGTCAAAATCAGTCTGTGGTAACTGACAGTATCTCAGAGTTGCCATCCATAGAAATGAGATTTAACACCTAGAATATTCCTTTATTCTTGAGATCATTGGTTGAGGTGTAAACAAATCACTATTAATGAGTTTTTATTTCTGTGTGTATTCAGAAGTGGACGTTGACATAGAGGGCATGGAGTTCACACCAGGTGAGGGTGATAGCGTGGACAGTGTTAGCGATGGTGAGGACCACTACAGCCTGCAGAGCAGCTCCAGCGATGGAGGCCACCATTCACATTCCCACAGATTGCAGGCTCACATCTGCTAGGCCGTGTCAGACCGTAACAGTGTGTCACCTCCAACATACCCATCAGCCACTCCCAGCTGCCAGGAAGCACCTGGCTGATTTCCACTCCTCAGAAAGCTCTCTCCCTCTCAACCCTTGCAACGCTTTATATCAAACCCTCCCTAACCCCACAAATACACACAGACAAGCAATATGTGGTTTTGGTAAGAACATGTGTGGTAATGCAGTTTTAACTTGTCTGTTCTGCTGTGTATGTATGAGAAACTGTGGCTCTGTTCCAAAACCTAGTAACTGCCTAGCTGTCTATCGCCTACATAAACGCAGTATCCTAACTGAAAAGGAAAAAAAAACTGTACATAGGCTTGGTTTTGTGTATGTCACAAAGCAGCATGGTTTTCCTCTGTACTTTTTGGCTGCGTTTACACTTGCACAAAATCCAATTTTTTTTTCCTTTTCTTTTTTTTCTTTTTACATAGATCAGATATTGTCACACAAAAATCTGTATCCTTTCTGAGCCACTTCCAAATATAGTTTTAAAGTAGATACATATTGGATATCTGGAAGTCTGACCTATGTCTGGCCACCACTGGTGAGGGCGACACATTTACCCACAATATAACTATTCTTAATGTTATATTATGAAGCACACATGCCTGTATGCACTTGCACAACTCACTTTAGATTAGGAAACTTTATATTAGTCGATTATGCTCACACAGAAACATTCAGGAGCATAGAAACCTGCTCAGTAAATTTTATGAATAGAATAGATTCTCTACTGAACGCTAGATTTTATTTTTCAGCAAAAAAGTGATAACGTCACTGATTTTGAAGTACTTGAACTCATAGATTCATGATATAAAGACACTGCCCAGATGCAGGTAATTATCATGCATCTCTTTCTTAAATTCATTCAAGTGAATGTAATCTTGCAGCGCTACTTTTTTCACTTCAGAATTCTAGATCTAATGGAAACTACCATTCATTTATCTTATAATTACTATAGTTATATTACTATAACTACTATTTAAATTTTATATACGGACATCCAAAACCAGAAGGTCAACTGTGTTGCTGAAAGTGATCACCAAAGGAATTGTTCTAGTTTGGATGAGAATTAATTTAGACGCACATATTGTATATGAGTTGTGTCTTATATGAATATAAACAGATGGGACAAAAAAACAGATATGATCAAAATATCAGATCTGTGCATTTATGTAAACGCAGCCTTTGGCTATTCCAAAATTGGGCACAAGTCTATAATACCCAAAATGCTGTCTAGGCAGGCAGGTCACTAGGTCTGTGGATAGAGCTTGCTTGTGTGTCAGTTGATTTTGCATAATGGGTTTAAACAGGATTCTTGTGTGGTTCTTGAAAGTGCAAATCATAGCATTAGGGACACTAATAGACTCCCTAATAGACTAATGGAAAGGGAGCAAAATGACAAAACTTCAGGGCACTTCTAGTAATTAATTAATTATGTTAGAGTATTCACCCCACGCAGTTAAAGTGACTATGAAGATTCATTAATTGGCTACTTTTTTGTGAAAGAAAAGAGAATATTAATATCTAATGATTGATTCATAGCAATGCAATGGTGCTGTGCAAATGCATCAGTGTAGTAGTCTTTATGTAAAACTTTCAGTAGTAAATGATGTAGCAATAAACTTGGAAAGCTATGGCTTTCTTATGCAGTGAACTGATTCTGGACCAAGCCTGAGAGACTGGAGAAGATGAGTAGCTTTGTTTTGTTTAGTTTGTGTGTATGTATGGCAGCACTCAAACTGACAAGTCAAAACTGTATGACCGTACCTTGTGAAGGTGTACGGGGGGGAAAAGCTCTTTGTTGTTGAGGTGTTGGTACTGTCAGAATATTACATTGATGTTTTTAGTTCATTGTCTTTCCCCGTAACTTACTTGCAATAATTTTTGAAGCCTTTATTCTTCAGCAGTATATATGCAGTGCAGTGTGCAATATTCAGTATATGAAACAAAGTTCTTTGTGCTGGGAATTCCAACTCTTCACAGACAGTCCCAGTTTTCAAAGCAGGTTAGACCAAAATAAACAACAAAAAGAAACAGAAACAAAACAAATGTATATTTGAAAAAAAGAAGCCAAAAAAATGATTGCTCACTGAAAGTGATACATTTTCTGTAGTTGCTTTTGAATTATATTTTCCTAAATAGTCCTTGATTAAAAGACAAATAGAGGAGTTTATGAAAATGAGGCCAGGCTAATTTTGTTTGGGAGAACTCTGGCATTTGTCCCTAACTGTCATGCTGTGCCTTGACTTGTCGTATCCCTGTTCTTTTCCCAATCTATTTCATACATCCATCCCTCCAACCCTGCTCAAAACCACAGCCTGCCAGTCACCCCACAACTTCCATCCTCAGAATAGACTCTTCCTTGTCCTTTTGATGAGAAATTTGGGTTAGTCACATCTGACCTCCATCTTTTTTATTTTTTTTAATTCCTCAAAAACGTGCTTTCCATTCTGCCATGCAACATCATTCACTGCGACACTGGTCATCTTCTCTTGTGGCAGCTCGTCTCACCCCATTGAAAAGTGTTATCTAATCAACTCTGCCCTTGAGGCTCTTTTCATAGTTTTTTTTTTTTTTTTTTTCTTAAGTTTCATAATAGCTGTCTTGTTATAGCCCTTTTGCCTATGATGTGTTTTGTATTTCAAACAATGAAGTGGAAGACCTTGGGAGAAGAGCAATGGAATCAATCACTAATGGCAGCTCAAGTCCTCCCCGCACTCTCGCAATGGTGGTTCCTGTTTAGTGTTAAAGTGTGCGTAAGACGATCATAGTATTTGATCCTCTGCCCATAACAGAAAAGATACAGCAACGATTCTTATGTTCGTAAAGGGTGGGGTGTATTAGAAAGCAGCACTGTTTCAATATTATGGTGCATATTGTGACCAACACATTGAGTTTTTTTTTTATCTCTCCATTCTCTGCAAACACTGAAAGGAGAATGGAAGCCAGTTTTCTGCCATGGAATAATAAATCAATAATAATAATAATAAAAAAAGGCAATTTTGACTTTTTATCTCGAAGTTCGGACTTTCTTTCTCTGTAGATATAAACTCAGAATTCTGACTTTCACACAGTTGTCAATGTAAACAACTGTTATAATATAATAATATATAACTCCACGAAGACATGTCATAATTGTGAGATATAAACTCAAAATTGCGACATTTCTTTGTGGAGTTATATATTACTTTATAATATATTAAAACATATTAAAATGAGATATAAACTCACAATTGCGACATTTCTTCGTGGAGTTATATATTACTTTATAATATATTAAAACATATTAAAATGAGATATAAACTCAGAATTGCAATACAATTTTATTTTTTTATTTCGTGGCAGAAACGGGCTTCCAGAGGAGGGAGAAAATGGTTTATTTTATTTAGTTTTATATCTTTTTTTTAAAGCTACATTTTTAAGAAGAGTTTACATTTATGGCATGGATATGCCTGACTGTTGTAGCAAAACTATTCTTTTTGAGTATGTTGATCAAGTGACTTGTTAAATCAAAAAACCTCTCGCACAGAACCTCCCATTAAAATGCTTTGATTGAAAGTTCAGAGAGTTAGGCATGAGATTTTATAACATCTCTAAGAGATTTGTAGCTTTCATTGGCATTATCTAAGAAATACTTTGTGACCGAGACAGGGCTAATCAGTGGCTGCAGGCTTTTATTTCTTTGGGTTTTTTGTTTTTTGTTTTGTTTTTTGGGGCAAGCTTTAAAACACTAAAATGAGGGTATGTCAGCAGACAGGCACAGATATAATTATATGGAAAGTGCCAGGTGTCCAAAGATTTTAAATGTGTGACCAAGAAAAATATATATAGCTATATATAAAATTGCTTTTACCTTTGTTATTCACATAAAAGCACTAGAAGAGTGAAAGATTCCTGCCGTATAGACTTTTATTTTTCTAACCCCTCCGAATTTGGGGAGGCATCAGGTGTAATATCAGATTTCTATCTTTATATGACTATAGATTTGTGACCCATATTTTCTGCCCACTTTTCCTCTTCCCTGCTTTTATTTGTTTTGTGTTTATGGAGCCGTTTGTTGGCAGGTCAGCGTGTGTGGCGTAGCTCACCGAACGCTTGCGTTTTAGCATGAGGAAACCCGTTGCGGAAAAGAGGAGACTGCGAAAGGGAGGGTTCTGTGCCAGAGACCTGTGAACAGATTTCCTTTCCGAAAACAAGTAATATGCATTCAGATGTTGTATAATATTGTAAAGGTGTTATTTTTTCTTTGTGTGTGTCTGTGTGTACGTACACATTTACCTGGTGCTGGCTATGTTTGAGCCCACATTCTAAGGTATTATGTATTCTTGTATTGTAATATAAATAATTAAAATGTTTTATACATACTGGCTCTGCAGAGTCGTTATTTGTAACAATCTTTGTAAAAAAATAAATTTGTTTGTAGTGTAAATCATTGTTTTTCTAGCCCAGTACTGTCAGGCTCCATAATATGTGGAAACAAATATTTTGTAAAACTGTAAATAAAACAAAGGTAATTTTACAAGAAAATACTATTTTAATCTGTAATACTATTGTCAGCGTTGTACATGTCAAATGTGTACATGGTTAGATTTATGACCTGATTTATGGCTTCACAATATATTGGTTTACCCCTGCATTATTTTGAATGTTGAACAATTGTATCAATATATATGTATATTCTATATCCCGCGATCCAACAGAGGATAAGAGAATGGATCAGTTTTTATAGGGAAAGACAGTCTAGTTAAATGTTTATCCATGTCACTACTGATTTTTGAACTAATCAATCATGTTAATAACTTTACAGTACTTGTTGTGAATTTCACTGACATTGTAGTAGGGTCGCTTTGTGAAAACATCTAAATGGTTAAGTATAGCGATAGTAAGACATAAACTCACCTGTTCCCTACTCATATTGGTCTGAAAAGGTAAAGAGGTGTTTCAGGTCTTGGGAGACTAGCGTAAATTGACATACAGTGCCATCTGCTGTTTTTGGAAAAGAAAGTTGCTCAATTGCACATGTGAGAAAATCTGCCTGCACACGTGTGAGAAAATCAGCCTGCATGCATTTGTGAGAAAATCAAGTCAAGTTTCCTCATAAAAAGGCAAATGAGTCTCACAGTTGCAACACACAATACATACACACATATATTTGTCCATACCTCTGCATTTTCTCTCAAATAGAGTTTTGTATTTGCAAATCACCTTGCGTTTGTTTGAAAGTCGAGTTTTTCTTTGCAAAGCAGATTGTGTTTATTTGCAAAACACTGGATTTGTTTGATGAATATTGGCACAAAATTCGCTCCATACCTGTTGTTCCTGATGCGTCCAGTAGGGGGAGAATGATATACGGCAAAATAACATCATTTAAATCAACGCACGACACTTACACGTTAATACACGTCCCATTCGTAGATGTTGACATTTTTTTTTTTTTTTTTTTTGTGAATTTAAATTTAAACGCTACATTAATATAACAGATAGGTCGTGTAATAATGCACAAATGACACTTGTAGATATGATTTTCACTGTTGGTACTAATACATAGCCCACAAAGGACAACTGAATTGCAATTGAATGTAGGCTAATGTTTTTGTGAATTGAAAAATTAATACACAGTTGGATCAGATGGACAATGTAATGATGTGACCAACTGTAACCTAGTTACCGTAGGTTTTCAAATAGAGAGATTGTGGATAAAGTTACATTAGATAATAACCAAATTTATCCCATCAGACACACAGTGATATGAGCCATTGATAAGATATCTGTTGTATTCACTACTGGTTGTCATACAGCTACAGAACTTTATGAAGACAAACAGAATTAGTCACTTCCTAAAATTCCAAGGCCATTTTGCCATCTGAGAAGAAAAAGACAACTTTTGTGTACAACAATTTTTTATTAACACCATTTATTAATGACACACAGCAATGACCCTAGGTCCTCTCAGAAATTTCTCCTCAGCCTCCAGGACAGACAGGTTTTCAACAAAAGCAAGGGCACAGATTATGGACTACCAGAGAAAGAATTGAGATCGATCACACCCTGAACAAATCAAGTATCATTTTGCATGTTTAGTTTTTTACAACAAACTCAAGTGTCTTTGCTATTAACAACAAAAATAATAATTTTTTAGACCAATGGTCTCATATTGCTCCAGGTGTGTGTTCACAATGTGTGTGTGTGTTTGTTCACTTCTCACTACTGTGTATGTGTGTATAACTTGGATGGGTTAAAAGCAGAGTACAAATTCCGAGTATGGTTCACCATACTTCGCCACACGTTACGTTCCTTCCTTTCCATATTATGGATAAACTATTCAACATTAAAAACAAAGTGAATCTGACCATGCAGAGCACAGCTAACACGAGACCTACCTCTGAAAAAAGGACATCCATGATGAACTTGATCTCATCACTGTGGGTGTGTGTGGGTGTGCTGTCCAGAATTGAAGACAGGTGAGAGTAAATTAGACCAATTTGCTCCTAATCGTCAATGTACAGGTCCTTTTCAAAAAATTAGCATATTGTGATAAAGTTCATTATTTTCTGTAATGTACTGATAAACATTAGACTTTCATATATTTTAGATTCATTACAACACAACTGAAGTAGTTCAAGCCTTTTATTGTTTTAATATTGATGATTTTGGCATACAGCTCATGAAAACCCCCAATTCCTATCTCAAAAAATTTGCATATCATGAAAAGGTTCTCTAAACGAGCTATTAATCTAATCATCTGAATCAACTAATTAACTCTAAACACCTGCAAAAGATTCCTGAGGCTTTTAAAAACTCCCAGCCTGGTTCATTACTCAAAACCACAATCATGGGTAAGACTGCCGACCTGACTGCTGTCCAGAAGGCCATCATTGACACCCTCAAGCAAGAGGGTAAGACACAGAAAGAAATTTCTGAACGAATAGGCTGTTCCCAGAGTGCTGTATCAAGGCACCTCAGTGGGAAGTCTGTGGGAAGGAAAAAGTGTGGCAGAAAACACAGCACAACGAGAAGAGGTGACCGGACCCTGAGGAAGATTGTGGAGAAGGACCGATTCCAGACCTTGGGGGACCTGCGGAAGCAGTGGACTGAGTCTGGAGTAGAAACATCCAGAGCCACCGTGTACAGGCGTGTGCAGGAAATGGGCTACAGGTGCCGCATTCCCCAGGTCAAGCCACTTTTGAACAGAGAAGCAGCACTGGACTGTTGCTCAGTGGTCCAAAGTACTTTTTTCAGATGAAAGCAAATTTTGCATGTCATTCGGAAATCAAGGTGCCAGAGTCTGGAGGAAGACTGGGGAGAGGAAAATGCCAAAATGCCTGAAGTCCAGTGTCAAGTACCCACAGTCAGTGATGGTCTGGGGTGCCATTTCAGCTGCTGGTGTTGGTCCACTGTGTTTTATCAAGGGCAGGGTCAATGCAGCTAGCTATCAGGAGATTTTGGAGCACTTCATGCTTCCATCTGCTGAAAAGCTTTATGGAGATTAAGATTTCATTTTTCAGCACGACCTGGCACCTGCTCACAGTGCCAAAACCACTGGTAAATGGTTTACTGACCATGGTATTACTGCGCTCAATTGGCCTGCCAACTCTCCTGACCTGAACCCCATAGAGAATCTGTGGGATATTGTGAAGAGAAAGTTGAGAGACGCAAGACCCAACACTCTGGATGAGCTTAAGGCCGCTATCGAAGCATCCTGGGCCTCCATAACACCTCAGCAGTGCCACAGGCTGATTGCCTCCATGCCACGCCGCATTGAAGCAGTCATTTCTGCAAAAGGATTCCCGACCAAGTATTGAGTGCATAACTGAACATAATTATTTGAAGGTTGACTTTTTTTTTGTATTAAAAACACTTTTCTTTTATTGGTCGGATGAAATATGCTAATTTTTTGAGATAGGAATTTTGGGTTTTCATGAGCTGTATGCCAAGTTCAAGTTCACTTTATTTATATAGCACATTTAAAACAGCCACGAGACTGACCAAAGTGCTTCACAAAAGATACAGCATCATAAAAGTAATTAAAACAAGCAAACAGATTAAAACAAAGAACCCAAAATAAAACAGTATCAGAAAAATTATAATAGGCAGGAATAAAACCTAATAAGCCAATGAAAACAGATGGGTTTTTAACAGAGACTTAAAAATGGTCAAGCTCGGGGCCATTCGAATTTCCACTGGCAGGTCATTCCAGAGACGAGGACCAATTACAGAGAAGGCACGGTCACCTCTACGTTTAAGTCTGGAGTGTGGTATTAAAAGAAGATTCTGGTCACCAGATCTTAAGCTTCTTGAGGGGATATACTGATGCAACAGTTCAGATAGGTAGCCGGGTGCTTGATTGTGCAAAGATTTAAAAACAAATAGTACAATTTTAAAATGTATTCTAAATTGTACTGGCAACCAATGAAGGGCCTTTAAAAGTGGAGTAGCGTGATCCCTTTTTTTCTTTTTCAAAAGAAATCTTGAGGCAGCATTTTGGATCAACTGAAGTCGGGCAATTTGGGCTTTAGAAATGCCACAGTATAACGAATTGCAATAATCAAGACGTGACGTGATAAAAGCATGCACCGCCATCTCCAAAGTCTTATCAGTGAGGAAATGTTTAATTTTTGCAAGTATACGGAGCTGACGAAAACTGGACCCAATTACTGAAGAAATTTGTTTGTCGAATTTTAATGAGTCATCCAAGATAACTCCCAGATTTCGTACCTGTGGAGACCTAAAAGCCGATAGGGATCCCAAGTCAAAATTAAATGCTTTCATATGTTCTGAAGGGCCAAAAACAATTACTTCCGTTTTCTCCTTATTTAAGGATAAAAAATTTTGAGATAACCAGGATTTAACCTCACCTAAACAGGATGAAAGAGCAGTCATGGCCAGTGGATCATTTTTTCTAAAAGGTAAATAGATTTGAGTATCATCGGCATAAAAGTGAAACGATACCCCATGTTTTCTAAAGATAGATCCCAGAGGTAACATGTATAATGAAAATAGAGAGGGGGCCAAAATCGAGCCTTGCGGAAGGCCACAGGGGAGAGAAGCAGTGGAAGATAAAAATTCTCCTAACCTAACCACAAATTTCCTGTCAGATAAAAATGACTGGAACCACTTTAGAACTGTGCCAGAGAGACCCACCCAAGATTTCAATCTATTAATTAATACAGAATGGTTAATGGTGTCGAAAGCAGCTGATAGATCTAAGAGAACGAGGACCACAGAGTCACCCGTATCAGTTGCTAAATAAATGTCGTTTAACACTCTCAGAAGGGCAGATTCAGTACTGTGGGCAGCCTTAAAACCAGATTGAAAGTGCTCAAACAGAGAATTTACAGCAAGGAAAGATTGGAGTTGAAGAAACACAATCTTTTCCAAAACCTTGGAAATAAATGGTAAAACAGAGATGGGGCGATAATTTTTTAAAACTGACGAATCGAGTGAAGGCTTCTTGAGGAGAGGTGTGACGGTTGCCACTTTCAGATAAGCAGGAACCACCCCAGTTAAAAGACACTTATTTAAAAAGGACATTAGACCTGGTCCAACTGAGTCAACAATTTGCTTTAAATACCTAGGATGGATAACATCATATGAAGAAAAGGAAGGTTTCAACTTGGCAATAGCGTCACTGAGTGATTGAAGGGAGACAGGTTCAAAGACATCCCAGGATACAGACAACTGTGGGGGGAGAGGCAGCTCAATAGGGGGAGTATGAGTTACCAATCCTAGTTTAACTACTTTGTCCTTAAAAAACCTCGAGAAGCTTTCAGAGAGAGCAACAGAGGCAACAGACATAGTATTGACTGGGGGATTTACAACAGAATTGATAACGGAAAACATGATTTTAGGTCTAGACTGATTATGTAATATTAAATTTGAAAAATAGGTTGCCTTAGCCGATTTGGCGGCTCTCTGATAAGCCGATAAACTGTCTTTGAACAACTGTAGTGAGATGTATAGATTGTCCTTCTTCCATTTACGCTCAGCCTTTCTACAAGCTTGCCTTAACAGCCGAGTTTCAGCGGTATGCCACAGTTCAGATTTAACTTTGTGCTTAAGAGGCTTTAGCGGAACAGTCTCATTCAATACATCAAGCCAGATGCTATTTAGCAAACTCAGATGTTCATCCGCATCCAGGTCTGCTAACGGAGAGTCCAGGAGTAGATGCCAAAATCATCAATATTAAAACAATAAAAGGCTTGAACTACTTCAGTTTTGTTGTAATGAATCTAAAATATATGAAAGTATAATGTTTATCAGCACATTACAGAAAATAATGAACTTTATCACAATATGCTAATTTTTTGAAAATGACCTGTACACTGGCACAGGCACCATCTTAACAGAACACTTTGAAAAAGTGTCAAGCCACTTTGATTTCTTTTGGCCTCTGATGATGGACTGTGTAGACAAAATTGAGAATGACATTAAAAACATTGCCATATACTGTATGTCTCTGCAAGTCTTTCATATATTAGACAAGCTATTGGTTTGAAATGCACTCTTGATGCACATACTTGAATGTGGTAATCTGTTCCTTTTTTTGCCACAATGAAGAACACCAGTGCCTGGCTGGATGAGATTCGGTTACTCTTGATAACAACATGTTGTGGCAAGTCATGGGTTAGCCCTGGAAAACCCCTGTAGAGTGGTCGTACTGTCCCTTCACACAGGCATCTTGCCTCCTTGGTCCAGTGGGCAAACCTTTTCCCGTGCCTTTTTAAAAGAAAGAGGGGAAAAAAGAAAAAGAAATCGAATTTGTTGGTGATAGCATCTGTAGTGGCTTAGTCCACTCCTCCTGGCTAAGTCAATGTCCACTTGACAGGATGGCAACTCACACCTGACGTTCTGCTCTGCTCCCCAGACTTTGTAAACAACATGGACTGGAACACTTGAAGAAAGAATATGTTTCTGGACAGCATAGACACCATTAGCTCGGTCTATGCAGTCAGAATAAAGGTGATGGCTTGCTGTAATGTCGTGCCTATATTTTGTGTGTTTCCTCTCCAGATGTTTTCTTAAATTTTTTTTTTTTAATGGTAATGTGGCAATGAGGGCATTTTATCTTAATAGCTGCAATGCTCCGTAGCTGCACGGAGGACCTACTGGCGGTCAAGGGTGGCACATCAGGAATGGTTGCTGATGTAGTGGCGGTCAAGGGTGGCACATCAGGAATGGTTGTTGATGTAGTGGCGGTCAATGGTGGCACATCAGGAATGGTTGTTGATGTAGTGGCGGTCAATGGTGGCACATCAGGAATGGTGGTTGATGTAGTGGCGGTCAATGGTGGCACATCAGGAATGGTGGTTGATGTAGTGGCGGTCAATGGTGGCACATCAGGAATGGTTGTTGATGTAGTGGCGGTCAAGGGTGGCACATCAGGAATGGTTGTTGATGTAGTGGCGGTCAATGGTGGCACATCAGGAATGGTTGTTAATGTAGTGGCGGTCAAGGGTGGCACATCAGGAATGGTTGTTGATGTAGTGGCGGTCAATGGTGGCACATCAGGAATGGTGGTTGATGTAGTGGCGGTCAATGGTGGCACATCAGGAATGGTGGTTGATGTAGTGGCGGTCAATGGTGGCACATCAGGAATGGTTGTTAATGTAGTGGCGGTCAATGGTGGCACATCAGGAATGGTTGTTGATGTAGTGGTGGTCAAGGGTGGCACATCAGGAATGGTGGTTGATGTAGTGGTGGTCAATGGTGGCACATCAGGAATGGTGGTTGATGTAGTGGTGGTCAAGGGTGGCACATCAGGAATGGTGGTTGATGTAGTGGTGGTCAATGGTGCACTGTGGATCTTACATCCTTTGAGGTGGACCACAAAGTTGTCACGTCGGAATAAAATTGAAGAACAATATACACAATGGTAGTGTAGATTTGTCCAACAATTCAGACCACACCGGTGTATTGTATAATCTGAAAAAAATAAAAATTAACTCCCTTACTGACATTCCTAATTTATGTGATCAGCATGATGTTTTAGAACAGTGGTTCCCAAACCTGTCCTGGAGGACCCCTAGCCCTGCACATTTTCAGTGCGTTCCAAATGGGATATCACCCTCCGAAGGGCACTTCGGAGTGAAAACAATCATGGCCGCCATATTGAAGTGTCATTCCGAACCGAAGTGCTCAAAATTAGCCACTACAAAGGGCCCTTCAGAATGAAGGATTTCGAAGGGTACAACTGATGGACACTTCGGGCCCCCATGATCCTTTGCGCTGATTCTTTGCATGATGACGGCGCCTCCGTATAATGACGCAGAAGGGCACTTCAAGAAACAGTTGTTTGGTCCCCCTACACCCTTCGAAGCCCTCACTCCGGAGGGTAAACCCTTTATTAGGGATTAGGGCATAGGGATGAGCCCTTCCGAATGGCCAGCGGATGGCCAGTATGTCTCCCTTATCAGACACACCCAATTAATGTCTTGCAGTCTCTACTAATGAGCTGACGAGTTGAATCATTTGTGTTAGATAAGGGAGACATACAAAATGTGCAGGTCTAGGGGTCCTCCAGGTCAGGTTTGGGAACCACTGTTTTAGAAAAAAGGTAACAATGCCCATCACATTGCATTTGTAAACTATTTGTAAAACTCATATGCAACATGCCCTGACAATGTTGACAGTGTTTTGTTTCAGAAATACCAAAACACATCAATCATGCATTTAACATCAACATTCCATAATATTTTTAGAAAAAATAAAAAAAGTAATTCACAAATGATGTTACCTTCATGGACGACTGCCCTCGAAAAGTGAAGCTGAAGATGAGCCTGTACTTTACTTTTCTTTGAGGGTTTGTAAAAGGTAGTAGAACAGAAAGGACAGTGGTACAGTGTGGGAAGTCGTGGCCTAATGGTTAGAGAGTCGGACTCGTAATCGAAAGGTTGCGAGTTCGAGTCCCCGGGCCGGCAGGGATTGTAGGTCTGAGATTGGGGGGAGGGAATGTCCAGTGCTCTCTCCACCCTCAATACCACGACTGAGGAGCCCTTGAGCAAGGCACCGAACCCCCAACTGCTCCCCGGGCGCCGCAACATGGCTGCCCACTGCTCCGGGTGTGTGTTCACGGTGTGTGTGTGTGTGTGTGTGTGCATTTGTTCACTACTCACTGCTGTGTGTGTGCACTTGGATGGGTTAAACGCAGAGCACCAATTTCGAGTATGGGTCACCATACTTGACAATACGTCACGACTTTACTTTACTTTACTTTACTACAGGGAACAGCAGGAGGTGCATTTGTTAAGTGTTGGTAATTCACCATCTGTGTTGATAGAATTTCTACACCTAAAGAGATAAAACAATTTACATTAGATGGAAAGAGAAAGAGTAGATGGGTGTTTATAGTTTATACAAGTTGAGAGATTTACATTTCCTTAAGTAGATAAAATGCTAGAGAAACTACACACCTTTGTGAGGTGCAAGTTAAAGAGAACACGAAGAAAGAGTATAACTGCTCACTCACTTAAGTATTTTTATTATTTCCAACATTTAGGCAGGCAAGCAGCCTTTGACAAGATACAGCTTACTATAAAATGGAGAGCACCACAAATATAATCACAGGTAATATCAACAACATCAGAATTAACATATAATAATTAGCCAGCAAACAATTAAAATACTCTTAACTTTATATTAATAAAACAAGATACACCATAAATAATTGAGCACCAACAATCACAAACATGATAAAACCACATTAAGTTCAAATAAACTTTAATTAGATATTAGATAATCTCATTTATAAAAGAAACAACTGAAACCAAATTTTTACATTCAAACCATATGGGACAAAAGTTTTTAATGTGGGATTTATCATGTTTGTGATTGTTGGTGCTCAATTATTGATAGTGAATCATTTGTTTTCTTAATATAAACTTAAGAAATAGTCTTTTAGTTGACTTGATACTTGAGTCTGCAGTTAAATTCTCCTTACTTAGAGATTTACATACATACATGGCTATTATAAATCTGTCTTTTGTATGCTCATATCCAACATGTACTCTAATGTTGCTGCAAAAGAAAAGAATAAACGGTTAGAATATCTTACCAGAAAAGGCCATTTCATGCAAGCTAGAGACCTGTTCACAGGTGCCAGACTCCATGCAACACAGATGTGAAGCAGTTCTCAGAAACCGTGGCTGTACAACTAAATGTTAGTTCAGTCATTCACAAGAAAGCTTAATCTTCAAGCATTTTTCTGTTTAAGATTCAAGATTCAACATTTTTAATTGTCACATACACAATTATACAGAGTATAACCAGCAGTGAAATGTAAGTCAGGTCCGCTCCAAGGACAGTGCAATTATATAGAATACAAACACACAAAATATACATAAATATATAAAAAAAAAGAAAAGTAGAAAAAATAAAAAGAATAAAATAATATAAAAGATAAAAAATATAAATATAAATGTGCAGGTCAGTATGTTGTTGACTTAAATAATAATAATAATATAAGCAGGAATGTGCAAAAAAGTTGTACAGGGTATTTAAATAGCAACAATACGAGGTAGAATAAATTATGAATAGCTTATTGATATAGTGATATTTAAATGGAGTCATGTGATGTTATGAGACCAAGTTAGAGTTTAGGAGCCTGATGGCCTGGGGGAAGAAGCTCCTCCTAAGTCTCTCAGTTTTTGCCATCAGGCTACGGAAGCGCTTACCAGATGGAAGCAAAGTGAATAGACGGTTACCAGGGTGATTTGAGTCCTTGATTATTTTAACAGCTCTATTTTTGCAGCGTTTGAGGTAGATGTCCTGCAGAGAGGGGAGAGCAGACCCTGAGATATGTTCAGCTAAGCGCACAACTCTCTGTAGTGCTTTGCAGTCCTGATTGGAGCTGTTTCCATACCACACTGAGATGCACTGAGTCAATACACTTTCTATGGTCCCTGAATAGAACGTTTTTAGGATTGCTGGTGACACCCTGAATTTCCTCAGCTGTCGCAGATGGTACAGTCTTTGCCTGGCTTTCTTAACCTGTGTTTGGATGTGTGTAGTCCAAGTCAGGTTCTCGGAGATGTCTACACCGAATTACCTGAAGCTACTCACCCTCTCCACAGGGGTCCCACTGATCATAAGAGGGGTGTAGGGCTGCTGCTGTCTCTTCCTAAAGTCCATGATCAGCTCTTTAGTTTTTCTCACATTCAGAGAGAGTTTGACTTTGTAAAGAAAAATGCAGACACTGCTTTTTTTAACAGCCAAATATTCCTTTTGCTTGACTTTCTGTAAAGTAATAACACATTTGCCAAATTTTTCTTCATGTTTTGATTTAGAATAGAATGCATCCCAAAGCATTTGTGTGTATTGAAGTAACAGTTATTACAAGGATTTTGAGCTTCAAGTCAAGTCAAGTCACCTTTATTTATATAGCGCTTTTTACAATGTATTCACACTGCTATTATTTTGAACACAACTGTATATAGTGAGTGAGAGTGTCTACTATCAATTAAAATTAGACGAAAGTGCCTATACCAAATTTCTAAATTAATTAATTAAAAAAACAAGCAAACAAACAAACAACAACAAAAAAACTTGTGGCCATGCTCCCATTGCACAGCTGCATCTTGTGGTCCTTTACAGATCCTGTTCCCCTTTTCCTGCTTTTTCCTCTGTTCTATAAAAATAAAGGCAAATACGTCCATAAATAGAAACAATGACATACAGCATGCCCCATATTAGCGTTAATTTGCATTTTAAATAGGAAAACAATGAGTTGATTCATATGTATTTCAAATATGCATAATGCCATTCTAGAGACTTTTTGTACTACACATTATTCACAGTTTCTTTAAGACACCCATAAACCAGCCATTCAGAATATTATAGAGAGCAGTACATTCATTTTTGTTTTCTTCATAGAAAATTTTCCAGCAATCTAACTTACTGAGGTGTGTGACCTGAAAGGCAGCATGCAGTGGAAAAATACAGACAAATTGGGCACTGGCAAAATATGTTTTATAATGAATTATTTGCTATTTATATGTCAGCAAGAAATTACTACTTTTGAACCATAAATGAAGAAATATATTTTTTGCACCCAGACGATCTTCTAGTAGGGCCTAGCATGGCTATACGCTAAACAAAAACCTTGAGCTCTTCTGTCGAAGAAAGTGCACACTGCACAGGTAGTTTTTTTTAAATCGTGTAGTAGTGGTGCGAATCATCGCAATAGTGATTTGACTCCAGATCAGCAGGTGTCGCTGTGTAAAACCACGATATTCATATTGATATTCCTGAGTTCGCGTTGCATTCTGGGAGGTTTGTCCTCTTTAGATGTCATTGTAAATTCGGCTTTATTTGAGGAATAAGAGAAAATCAGTATGACTGGACACTCAGCGGATGAAAAACTCCGCTTTGAGCAGTTAACAAAGCTTCGACGGCAGTGGCTCAGAGATCAGGAGCTTAGTCCTCGAGAACCCGTCGTTGCACCCAAAACACCGGGCCGCATCGAGCGACTCTGGGCTGGGTTTCTGCAGCCCAAGACACTCTGGAGACTATACGTGAGTTTATGATCTATATATCGGATTAAACACATCTAAAGTATAAACGTATATTGTGTTTAGGTATTTGCAATGCTCTGAATTATCTGAGCATTTTACCAGCACTATACTAATATAACATCCAATGTTGTCTTATCTTCTTGTTATGTGGATGAACCAGACATTTAAAGCCTATAATGCCAGTGTTTTTGCTGTCACGCGGATTCTGATCCCAGCCTGGATCGTGCATTACTACGTGAAGTACCACGTCAGTGTAAGTTCATCTTTATACTGTTTCATTTACAGATGCACTGCTTCCATTGAACTGAACTGTAATTTGTGCTCTGTCCTAAAATAACAGGGAAGTCCAAGCCACTATAGAGGCTATATAACTATGAGGGTAAATCTAAGGCTTCGATAAGATTTCATTATTTTCTGAAGATGCATATCAAAACTGAAAAAGAAATAATCCCATTTACATACAAATTTAATTATTACAATAAAAATAAATATTACAATTACAATAAAAGTTATTACAATATACATAATTTTACATTATTGCAATATATATAATTTATTCAATAGAATAATATTTCGGGAGAACTCAGTCCAGATCAAAATAGAATGCTTTGTTCTACATTGTTTTATGAAATAAAAATTAATGTAATTAATGTAGTATTTTTCTCTATTTAGTTTAATGGAGATAACAATTATAAAGCTTATCATTATTATTATTATTATTATTATTATTGAAACATAATCATAGCCTTTATGACCTTTGATGTCTTATTTCAAAGAATGTCAGATTTATTCATCTTTTTGTTACATTTAAGAAATGTAAAATATAATATTTTCTTAAACGCTTGTATTATGTGTGCAAAGGTTGCAGATGAAATGTAACGCCAAATATCTTTGTGCTTTGGCTGATCAATGTCATGCCTAAATTTGAAGTTCATATAGATATTTCTTGTTTCCACAGAAAATGCCATATGGAATTGTTGTTCTTAAACCCAGACTGTTTCCTGTAAGTATATTTGGTCCAAACAGTATTATTGCACTAATAAACAAAAGGAGCTTTGTAAGTTACCTTCAAATAATCATTCATTTTGATGTTTACACCTTCTTTGTTTGTGTATGTTCTTTAAGGGAGACACCATTTTGGAAACAGGAGAAGTTGTCCCAGATCTTCCTGAAGCAGACAGTCATGGTCATCACTGAAAATCCCACATTATATTCAGTATAGACATACCTGTCAGCACTGGTTGTAAAAACATGTTTGTGTGTATACTATGTCAATAAAATGTATTATACAGATTCTGAATGCCTATTCTGTGCCTTTGAATGACAGTATTTGGGTACATTCTGAGATCCATAAAATTTAGCTAATTTAATCGTTTTTTTTTTTTTTTTTTGCTCCACACATCTCACATTGAAAGTAGAGTCTTGAATTATTTTAATGAAATGCACACTGAAGAGCCAAGAGTGACATTCTTGACAACATAGTGTCTTTGACATCAGTCATTGCATGATTTTGAAAAAAATATCACAATTCAGTGCTTTAAATGCCAAATAAGACAATGACAAATAATAAGGGGGGAAAAGCAGTAAACTATTAAAGTCTGTGTTTGAATATTAGATTACTAAATTAAAATATTTTCTTAAATGCTCCTCATGCTTTGTCGTTGCTATTTAGTCAACAGTTCTCAGAATGGTCTGTGAGTGTTTTAGTATTTTGAAATTATGAAATGAATAGCATAAACCACAACTAGAAAGAGCTATTTCTCTGATACATCATTACCGCTTCAAAATGTCAAAACTCCTTTTTTTGATGTTTGTCTCGCATATGGTTAATGGACTTTTATTGTGAAGTGATAAACAGGAAGTTCTGAAAGTTTGACAGGATTTCACTTCCGTAATGTTCTTGTTTTGTTACGTTACGATGACCAACATTGCTTTTGGAGACCGAGACCGACTGAGAGTTGTTGTATCTTTTTTTTTTTGACGTTATTAAGCTTTTTATACTTGAAGCTGTAAAGGTGTAGCAATAATCGTAAGATATAATGCGTTACAGGCTTCTTAGATGCCGTGTGTTGATCTTTAAAACGGCGCTGGTTTGTCAGGCAGTAAGTTATCTTCAGTTCAACATGTTTTTGTGGATTCTGTAAAACATTACTATAAGTATAATAATTATTATTAAAAAGTCATAATGCTCTTTTGTTTGTTTCGGATATTTAAGTGAGATGCTGCCAGCGGAATTCAGAGGATCTAAAAGTTTCAACACATACACAAAAGAGTAAGTTTAAAACAGCATTTTGAAAGAGATATTTTTCTTCGTTTCTGTTTTAAATAAAAATGAATTTATTGCGCTTAAATAAACACTTAAATAGACACCGTACTATTGGTTTGTTTTGTAAACATGGTAAAATACCAATATTGTCTTATTTCTGTCATAAATTAGTTTATTAATAATAAGAAAACGAAATAAGATGAGTAAATACGATCAATAATGATTTGGGCAGACAAAAAGTTTTTAAATATTAATAAACAGTGGAGCTGTTTTATTAAAATAATACTTTTTTGTCTCTAAGAAAAAAAAAAAAAATCCTATACTGCCGAATATGGTTTTCTTTGAACGAAAACGTTTTCTTTATTATCATATCAGGTCAGTTGGATCACCTTGACAGTTTTGACTTGATCCCCCTTAAATAATAATAATTTTTAGTTCATTCTTATTCTTTTCGTTTATAATTTCAATTAAATTTAAACACTATCACTTTTACACACAAATGTAGCAAATGCGAGTACCCTAATAATTCAAATATTTCTTCCATCAGATTATGGCATCACCACAGATGAAGGAGCGCCTGTCAGGAGTTGTGTTAAACACTGTATCAAAAGGAGCATCTCCAGAATCTAAATGCCCAATATGCCTGGATCATTTCAAAAACATATCATATCTGGATGTGTGCTTGCATAAGTTTTGCTTCTGCTGCATCCATGAGTGGTCGAAGAACAAAGCAGAATGCCCTTTGTGCAAACAGCCATTTAATTCAATTTATCACACCATTAAGTCTGAAGATAACTACAAGAGGTTTGACCTGCGACCAACTGAAAATGGCTCATTTGGCAACATGGCAGGGCAAAGATTCAGGTATCGCACCACGCTTACAGGTGACCGCAGGCAAGCACCGAGGAGAATGTCTCCTCCTCCTGACCATGGGGTCATATTTGAGGGCCTGAGGGGATCTCTTCCACAGCGGCACAACAGAGATCTCCATAGCATGTTAAGGAGGTTGGCAGTAAGACGAAGAGAGAGAGAAGGAAGAGCTGTGCAAAGTCTTCACGAACAAGAAATGGTTAAATTTAGACGAGCCTTGTACAGAAGAGGTGTGCGAGTCCAGGGCGTGCAGGATGGCGGTCGTAGCAGGGAGACTTCTGCAGAGTTCTTCAAAAGAAATCCTGCTTGTCTCCACAGGCTCGTGCCTTGGTTGAGACGAGAGCTGACTGTTCTGTATGGTACTCACGGTTCCCTTGTGAACATAGTGCAGCACATAATCATGACTTTGATCACTCGACATAACTTGGACGACCAGGCTGTTGTACACGAGATTCGACCCTTCTTGCTATCCCATACAGAGCACTTCCTGCATGAGTTTCTTAGATTTGCTCAATCCCCGTTCAACATGGAGGCATATGACCAGCGTGCTGTTTATGACTTGCCTCTGCCCTCCGGAGAGGGTAGCAGTTCGGAAACCTCTGTGATCGCCATCTCTGAGGACGAAAGTGATTCCTTAGTATCAGGATTCCAGGATTATGCCACTCCTAGTCTGACTTTAAACCAAACAACATGGGATGATGAGACCCCAGGGCCATCCTACTCCTCAGAGCTATCTCAGGTATTACCTTTCCCTGTGAGGGACTCGGATTCTGATAGTAGTGTAGGGGAAGCAGTAGTGTCTGTTGCTGCTATGCCACATCAAGACCGTCCAGCAAATACTGGCTCTATTGCAGTGGAAGAGGAGCATTCCACTGGCAGTGATGATGACTGTGTTGTTATCGGCTATGTTAAGGCAGTGTCAGAAAGGACTCCAGAACTGGTCCAGCTTTCATCTGACTCAGAACATTCTGAGCAGAATGCAGAGCTACAAAGCCTTCGGGCACCCCAACACATTCGATTTACTTCAGAGTCTGATTTGTCTCCCACTGACACTCAGAGAACCTCAAGGAGGCCAGCGAGATGCTCTCGCTCACCTGAGAACACCTCTAGTCACCCAAGAAAAGAAGATAAATATGGCAAAGGGCATCATGAAAGGGAGTTGTTAGGATCTAGAGAAGGATCCTTGCGCAGCAACAAGGCACACTCCTCCTCTCGTAGCAGGAAACACCCATTGTCTAAAGAGAGCAAGCATAAGCAGAGACGAGAAAAAGAGACAAGTCACCACACCTCATCTTATTGGCATTCATATAGCCATTACAGTCAAAGAGACAGCAGCAGGAGATGTTATACAAAGACATGCTCGTCCTACACCAGCTATTACAGAAGTGTACATGATCGTTCTCGTTCCCGATCGCATAGCAGAAGGCGAAGCAGGGACCGTCAGGACAGAAGTTGTTCAGGGAGCAATTCTAGAATTAAGTCCAGCTCCTCCAACCGTCAGGACAGAAATCGCTCAAGGAGCAGGTCTAGAATCAACTCTTCCAATCATCAGGACAGAAGTCAATCAAGAAGCAGGTCTAGAATCGAGTCTAGCTCCTCCAACCGTCAGCACAGAAGATGCTCAAGGAGCAGTTCTAGAATCAACTCCAGCTCCTCACATCAGACATCACGGCATGATGAACATGGCAGGAAAAAGAAATACAAAACAAAGCATCATGAGGAACCCTCTAGCAAATTGTTTACTGATTCTGTTAAAGATGATGCAAAAAAGAAATACAAGAAGCATCACAAAAAGTTCAAGAGGAAAAGCAGGAGTCCAAGTAGAGATGACAAATCTGAGGGTCACAGTCGGAAACATCACAAGAAGAAGAAGAAACACAAGAGTAGGAGACATAATAGTGAGGAGAGGGTGGGAAAAAACAGCCCTGTTCTTATTACAATTGCTAGTGACAGTGACAGTGCTGACCCCAGTGAACCCTCAACCAGTAATATCTGTGAACCCTCAACCAGTAATATCTGTGCAGCTGACTCCACTGTCAAAATAGCAAACAGTGCTACAGAAACTCAGCCGCTCCTGTCCAGATTCCTAGACATGGAGCAAGAGTCAACTGCTGGAACTGGATGTAGTTCTGTGGGTGATGCAGGGAATCACGCTCCAGACAGATTAACGCCAATGCCTTTGTGAGTTAGTATGTTCAGTTTAACTGAACTCCTCAATTTGTGGCAAATAATGATTGGCAAAGGACTATTGCTGTAATGGCCACATGTATTTTCAGTGTTTTATAAATACAAAAGGGATGGGTTTAAAATATGATTTTGATTTGGGGTTTCTTTCTTTTTTTTTACATTTAAGGTATATGTACATTTGTATATGTGGTTTAATGGAAAATGTATTTCATTTCGAACTCCCCTATGCAAGCAAATTAACAATCACCAATTTTCAAATTTTCAGTTTTGTGTGCCTTTTTTTATTTGGCTATGTCAAATAAATTGAAAGGATCATAAATGTGTCTTTTTTACTGAATGTATTTTTTCATAATGTGTTCTTTTGTGTGCACATTTCTATGTGTATGTTTGCTTAAAATAGTCCAGAAGCAGTTTCATGCACAGGCATTCATTATTTATTTTTGTCATTTACAGTTTATGACACATGAACTCAGTGTATATCCTCAGATTTCTAAAACGGTTTCAGAAAATACACTGAAAATTCATCTTTAAATTGAATCAATACATTGATGCCGAGAAAAAATACTTAAATTTTTCATTTGGGTATTTTTATTATGATTTCTTGATACTGTCCAAACTATTTTAAAGGTAAAAAAATGTAAACTGCTGTAAGAAAAAAGTACGTTATCTATGTTGAAAAATCCATTGTTTTATTAGCCAACACGTGATATTTTATTGCAAAATATGTACAAAAATTTGATATTTTTTTTTGCAAGGAGTATTCCCACCGCATTATGTAATATTTCATATACATTTATATAAATCCTGGTAAACGTTTTTCTCTTAGTTCGTGTTAATAATACTCTTTTATTGACGTGTTGTGATGATGGTGTTTAGTGGGCTAAATCATGCACCATACTTTTGAGACTATTGTTGATCTTGGATCCCACTCAGTAGGTGGCGCTAATGCGCATCTTTCTTTTGAGTTTCCTAGTTCCTTCACAAGAAAGAACTAGCTGATGTTGTGTTTTACACGTGAAAGAAAATGGCATCGAACAGTCACATAAAGGTAAATCTAATAGTATTGAATGATAATTATCATTATTGATCATGAAATATATGGGCGTACACAAGGAGAAAATGTATGCAAGAAAATAGTTTAGGAGATGGACCACTGCAGTAATTTCACATCAACACGCCATTAACCAAATGTTGTTTTAATTAAGTTCTGAAATGAAGATTACATTTATAACTATGTCGCTGTATTGTATTTGGCAGTATACAGCACTTTTCTTTACATCCAATGTCAGCAGCCCGTTTTGCACTTTATAGAGCATGACAATCTGCTATCACCACTGGCTTTACCGCTTCTTCCTGGAGCCGAGCCGATGCCGCTACCTAACGTTACCTTGGGCGTATGCATACATAGATATATATATACAGTATGCATATAGGACTACCGTGTTAATATTTCTGTGGGCATGAACTAATTATAACGTAATTGTAAATACATGTAACGTTGTTTTGTCGGTGCAATCGATATCATTAGACTGTTTTGTATACTCGATGCTCTTTTTCACTTTGGTAGGAAAAAAGTTTAGGTTGTTACAGTTTTAATAGAAAATATAGTCTAAAACGTACAAAACATACGACTACTATCCTATATTTAGGTTTACTGGCACGTTGAAAGGATTAAACCATTATGAAGTGACTCTCTTAACAGTACCCTGATTGAAACTTAGCCCCAAAACTTTACATTAAAAGAATAGTTCACCCCAAAAAGAAAATTCTGCCATTATTTACTCACCCTCCATTTGTTTCAAACCTGAGTTTCTTCTATTGAACACAAAATATGATGTTTCTTAGGCAGATGACACACAGGGCAACTTTTTGAGCAATTTTGCTGGGCAACGTTTTTGGAGCAATATTTCTTGAGCACTTTCCCACTGAGAATGGGTAACAAATTTCTATCTGGATACTTTAGATCGGTCATGGGCCCTGTGTCTCAACTGGTTGCCCGCTGACAGTAACATTAATCAAAGTTGCCCCATGCATCATCAGCCTAAGAATGTTAACCAGACAGTTGATGGTAGCCTTTTACTTCCATAGGAACCCCCAAAACCCCCACCCACCTAAATCCATTCTTCAAGATATCTCTTTTTTTATTTTGTGGATCCGAAGAGTACGTTTTCTGAAAAGCCAATGTGTAGGCTATTTATTTCTTTTCACATTCAATATGTAACGCTAGTCAGTAATATTCATTGATCCTAACAGCCACTTTTTAATTTGTTTTCTATTTTTTATTGTTTGGGAAATATTTAATATAACTGCAACATTCACAAACATATTTACATATTCCATTAATTAAAATTAGATAGTTTAATCAACTAAAATACTTCCATCATTCTCATGTCATTAGATATGCTTGTTTTGACTTCTGGCTGCAACACACCTTAACGTTTACGTTTATGATGAAAAAAAAAAAACGAGATGCAAACAGGAAAGAACAGCTGAAAACAAAAACCAAGTTGTTGCATGAATAAATTCTAATATATTTATATACCAATTCCAGAGAAGTTGGGACATTTTGTAAAATGCAATAAAATCAAGAATCTCTGTGTTTTTTCATTCTCTTTAACTTTTATTTAATTGACAAAAGTACAAAGAAAATATTTCCAAAGTTTTCACTGACCAATGTAAATGTATTTTGTAAATATGAACAAATTTTGATTTTGATGGCTGCAACACGCTCCAAAAAAGTTGGGACAGAGGCATTTTTAACACTGTGTGACATCAACGATCCTTTTAATTACAATGTTTAATTGTTTAGGAATTGAGGATACTAATTGCAGTTCTGCGACCAAAATCTTTGTTCAATCTCGCTTGATACAAGACTTCAGATGCTCAGCAGTCTGTGATTGTTGTTGTCTGATTCTCCTTTTCATGATGAGCAATACATTTTCAATAGGAGACCGATCTGCTGGCCAGCACATTCACTTCTGTCTATGAAACCACGCTGTTATAGCACATGCAGAATGTGACCTGTCATTGTCTTGATATAATGACCATGGACTTCCCATGAAAGATATCTTGATGGCAGTATATGTCTCTGTACAATCCCAGTGTATGCCTCCTTGTCAATGGTACTTTCACACATATGCCAGTCACCCATGCCATTTGCTTTGCTGCGCCCCCATACCATGACAGACATTTGCTTCTGCTTCTGTCGCTAATGAAAGTCTGGATGGCCCCTTTGGTCTTTGGGATTGAGAACTCGAAATCCATTTTTCCCGGAAACAAGTTGAAATATGGACTCATCTGAATACAGCAAACATTTTCACTGTCTTTTTGACTCTCTGAGATGAGCTCTGGCCCAGAGAACCCGGTAGCATCACTGCATAGAATTGATGTATAGCTTTCTCCTAGACTAGAGTAACAGATGTTCAAGTTGCATTTCTTGATGCAGCAGCAGACTGTGTTAATTGACAGCAGTTTTCTGAAGTACTCCTGAGCCCATGTGGCTATATGATGCTCTTGTTATACCCAAACATGATACCTTGACCTATTACCAGTTGACCTGCTTACTGTGAACTGTTTCAAAACAGTTTAAAGGCCTTTCCACACTGAGCGCGAAAAAGCAAAACGAATTGCGCTGGAATAAAACAACAGCTTCCTATAGATGCTTCCACACAGACCGCAAACATTCGCCCACTGAAAATGCAAATGTTTTTTTCTTCCAGTCCGACAAATCTTTTCAGTTTCGCAAAGCGAAAACACGGGCCGTCCAATAAGATATAGCCAGAGCAACTGCTGTTACCCAAAAGGTCGAAGCTCAGAAGACTGTATTGAGCACGAGCATAAAAACAGAGAAGTAGAGGACTTTTTCCTCAAGATAAAAGAGTGAATGCTTGCTGTGTTCTTATTGTTGGTATTTAAGAACAAACTATTCTCACATGTTCTTTATAGAGAATAACATTTTTATTAATTCTCCACTGAATTATGTGATCTGAAGAGCACCGTCCATTTTCTTCTAGGAGCGCGAGTGTTTATGAGTCAGATCTTGTTCACTCTAGACCTGTCAATCATGTAATATGTTTATGACATGACAAGCAGGTATCGATCAGTCCATTATAAAACATACAAAGAGTGCATGTCTGCCTATAAAATCAAAATCCATTTTAGATCACAATCGGAAGTTATTACAAGCACTCGATGATGATTTAAAGTGGGTTTTGCGCAAAAACGTTAATACATACATTTTCAATGTAGCTTGATGCTAATTTTACCTCTAAATGTTTCAGATGTATTCTTGTAAACACTATGGATGTTTTGTGTTTCTGATGAAGAAACAAAAGTTATTTATTTTAATTCAATGCTCTATAATGAGCAGCGGACGATGTAAACCTACGCGACATGAAGAAAAAATGCATTGTTGGTCGGCGCCACCTAGCGTGCAGGCGAGAATTAGCAGAACATTTGTTTCGATGTGAAAGCAACATCGTGTGTAAAGGCCTTAATGTGGATATTCTATAACCTTTTTGGAATGTGTTGCAGCCGTCAAAAACAAAATTTGTTAATATTTACAAAATATATTTACGTTGGTCAGTGAAAACTTTGGAAATCTTGTCTTTTATAGTTTTGTCAATTAGGCCTAAATAAAAGTTAAAGAGAATTAACTATTTATATATATATATATAGTCTCTCTCTCTCTCTCTCTCTCTCTCTCTCTCTCTCTCTCTCTCTATATATATATATATATATAATATTGCATATTGTGCAGAACTAGCATTATACTAAAGTGACTCCTCTGGAGGCAAAGAATAAGAATCAGAATGAAAAACCTATTTTTCAGCTGCATTCTTGATTCTTATATATTCTGATGGTGTTTCGCAAACTGTCTAGGAAATCATTCAGGTTAAGTGAATTGGCTGTCCTCAACTTCAGTGCTTAAGACTCTACTGGCTTCTGGAATACTTGATTCTGTTTGTTCAATAATGGCATTTAGTGGTCAGATATCTATGGCAGCACTGTAAATCAGAATGTTCATCTGGGTAACTGAAACAGGCAATGCATGACTCATGTCTCATGCAGTAAAGTACATACAGTATCACAGACTTGCTCTCTCTTGTTGCATACAAATGCAAATGGCACCATATTGCATCTATATATTGTGAAAATTGGCTCAGAGTATGAAGATCATTTAAATATATTTTTAATGAACCACATCCTATATGTTTTGTCGTTATAAAATATTTGTGAGTGTTGGAACACCCATACCACATTCAGATATGTCTATAAAACATAATGTTCTCATAGATAGGAATAATTGGTGGATCTGGTCTTGATGATCCAGATATCCTGGAGGGAAGGACAGAACGGTATGTAGTCACGCCATTTGGAAAGGTGAGTGTCTCTGCGTTGTGTCTAGTGTACTTTCTTGCATGCATAATTATGGGAGAGTACATTTGGAAATGAATATATGCATTTGCTTTAATTAAATAATTGCAAATCATGGTTTGCTTCTAAATCATGTGTTCCCAATAATATATAACAGTTGTATTGATAGGCAGAGCCTGTAGTGTATTTATGCATACTCATTTCTTCCTCTCTTTTGACAGCCATCTGATGCTCTAATTTTGGGAAAAATAAAGAATGTTGAATGTGTACTTCTTGCAAGGTAATTACACTACAGGGTATAATGATACAATATACAATCTGACTTATATTTGTGTTCTGGTTTTATATTCAAGGACAGAAGTCTAATCTAGAACTTTTCCCCCTCTACAAGGCATGGGAGACAACACACCATAATGCCCACCGATGTTAATTACCAGGCCAATATTTGGGCCTTGAAGGAAGAGGGCTGTACTCACCTGTTAGTCACCACAGCATGTGGTTCCCTCAGAGAGGACATCCAGCCTGGGGACATTGTTTTGATTGACCAGTTTATTGATAGGTTAGTGTTAATTTCTCTATAATAATTTTTCATCACATTTTCAATTTCACACTCACTTAAAAAAAAAAATGAAATATATATATATATATATATATATATACTGTATATATAAAACAATAGGAAACAAACAACCCTGTAAACTTACGGCCCTGGAAGCTTAGAACCCTTTGAACACAAAACCCTGGGAACATAGGAATGACCTTCCCAAAGCTTCGTTTTACCATCAGTGAGCATCATAGGAGTTCCTCCATTTATTTTATTCACTTCTTGATTAAAGTGCACTCAATGATAGACACTAGGGCTATTCGGAGTCGAGGAATTGACACCTCATCACTAACATCTAGCATCCAGACACAATATAAAAAACTATATCAACATTATAAAAAAAACAGACATTTTAGATTTTAGATCTTTCTGGGTTTTTTTTTTTTTCTTCTTGTTTTCCAAATATTAATACTCAACATTAATGTTCAGGGAAGACAAATAGCTTAAATTTAATTTACTTTTGAGCAATTTGACCTAAAGACATCAATAGCTTTGTCTTTAGATTTATTGAACCATGCAGCGTAAAACAATATCAACGGTTGACCAAATTGCTGCTCTGCTATTTTTGTATCTGAAATGTTGTATCTTTGAACCTTATTGCCCATAATGGCCAAAACCTGATTGTTAAAAAAACAACAAACTTATATGGCGGTCATTGGCCAGGTTTGTGTTTTGAACTCGACATGGAATGTCTGCAACCATGCATTTTCAATGTGCATTGTATTACCTCAGTTCTGGAGCTCCAGGAGCTTTTGCCAATGAACCCCAGTAAAATCCAAATCCACCTTGAGATTGAAAAACCACAGTATGCTCAACCCAAACTTAAAGTTACTTAGGCAGCCACCGAAACAAGATGTGCGTGACAGGATTCCTGTCTTAACAAAACTGTTTAAATTGTAGCCAGGAGTGGTTTTTTTTTCCTTTAAGCATCTCTTATTTCCATTTAATATTAATTTTGCTAGAGAGAAATGTTTCTTGAGGAACTTAAAGTTTAGCTGAATGTCACAGAACTTTGAGAGAAATCAAACAAATTCTTAAGTTCGCACACAGGCTACGTCTGTCGGACGACACAAACTGGCATAAAATTCGAACACATTCTTTTCACACGAGTATACAGTAATGGTGCTATCACTCAGCATCTGTTGGCAATGCTAAGATAGAACTTTAGAGGCTGCTCAAAATCCTGCCTTTGATGTTGGACTGTTTTTTTTTTTCATGCATCACACTTCAAACTCATTGACAACACTTATTCATTGTTGAAGTGAACATTTGCCTGTGATGATGATTTGAACCGCCCTTGAATTTGAGGACTCAGTTTGGTTCATATTCATATTTCATTTTAATCTTAATTTCCACGCAAAAATGTCACACACCACCCTGAATTCAAGGACATCAAAACGTGTCCAGACATTATATGATGGGCAGCCCACCAGCCCCCCAGGTGTGTGCCACATCCCTATGGCTGAACCTTTCTGCAACAGGACTAGAGAGGTGAGTGACATTTCTCAGCTCTCTGTCTGTCTCATTGTTCATCTTACCATATTCTCATTCTTATTATTTTTTTCTTATTCTCATTCCTTTTTCTTACCTCCTCTTGTAGGTGCTTGTGGAGGTTGCCCAGGGACTTGGTGTGAAGTGTCACACCCGAGGGACAATGGTGACGATAGAGGGTCCTCGTTTCTCCTCTCGGGCAGAGAGCCTCATGTTCAGACAATGGGGTGCTGATGTCATCAACATGACCACAGTACCGGAGGTGGTTCTTGCCAAGGAGGCCGGGCTGTGTTATGCTAGTATTGCAATGGCAACTGATTATGACTGCTGGAAAGAGCACGAAGAAGCGGTGAGCAGATAGAAACCTCTGTGGTAACATTTTCTATGAAGCCCGTATTTATAATACATTATAAGGGCATTCTTAAGGCATTATAATGAATGCAATGTTTATATATATAAAACTAATTGTAGTAGTAGACTTAGGTAGGGTAGGTAGAATGTTCACATACTTGCAAAGTATCCTATACTCAGTATGTCTGTTGAGGAACCATCAAAATAAAGTGTTAGCATACAGTATATTCAGCAGACACACTACTAATACTCTCATGACTGCTAGTTGACATGTAGTTGCAGAGTTACTTATCAACGGCTGTCTAAAGAGTACCAAATCAAAATAATCCAACTGATATTATATATTTTTTTAAATGTTCAAAGCGAATGTGTCATATTACACATTCATCTGATCTGATATCTGATTTTATGGCTGTTTCAGAAAAAAAAAATATTGTTATTATTATTACTTATAAGTGGTCTTTGTTTGCTTTAAATAAAAAGTAACATAAGTAACGTGGCGAGATATGAGACTTATAATACATTATAACTATGAGAAATATAATCCATTGTAACTTAAGCGGATGGATCGTTATAAATCATCATACTCTTAAAAGCTATAACCACAAATAAGTAACTATTATAATACATTAAAACTGTTCTTATGAATATTCATGAGATGATACAACATATTATTAAGTTATTTATAATGCATTATGCATTCATTATAATGCGTTAAGAATACCTTTATAATGTATTATAAATACGGGCTTCATAAGTGTTACCACTTCAGTTTATGTGTTTGTACAGTATGTGTGTTTACTTACTTAACCATATTTTATGGACTATTCTGTTTTGGCAGAAGTTAAATAAATATGACAGAACCTCCTTTTCAGGACATTCAAGGACATTTCCGTTTGTAAAAAAAAAAAAAATAATAATAATATATATATATATATTTATATAGGGCAGATGTTGAAGTTAGTTCATTCTGGTGCTCCCTCCAACTGTCCAGGTTTTATGATCATGACATCATGTTTTTAGCATTGGTGTCTGTGATTCAATTTTTAGCAGTTGCAGCTCTTTCATGAATGCTGGCTTTGTGAAGCTCTATGTTGTCGGTTTTTGCGGAAACGGGGTCTTCAAGGTGAAGATTGAGGTTTTCTGTCGCTTCATTTTTCTTAGTGTTTGACGGCCCCTTTCATTCACCTTGGGTATTTTGCTCAATTTTCTTCTTCGCTGATGGATTCTTGCTTTGTGTATGCATTCATAATCATAAAGGCTGCTGATCTTAAAATGCCAAACAATTGGGCTGTTAAGGTTACAGATGCTCCTGCTGAACAGACTTCCATGATTTTTACTTTTTGGAAGTCTGAGAAGTTAATGATTTCACGCATGGTTTGTGCTAAACACTATTGAATACTACTACTGTGATATACAAACTAGACAATGATAATAAATAATATAAAATAAAAGTTAATCACATTTGTTTTTCACAGTAGTGTACATAATGATATTAACCTCTGTAATAATTTTGTCAAACCCCTGTGTTTTTGATTTTGTTTTGTATTTATTGTATTTTAAGTTTTTTTTTTTTTTACAGTTTTCTGTCAAGGTGGGGGTTTGGGTTAGGTTATAGTATTTATAATTAGATAATCTAAGATTATTACCTTACAGATACACCTTACATGAACCTTACTTTTTCTTTTGTGTGTGTTTGTGTATGTCTTTTTATGTATTTCTAAGCTGTGCACATGCACAGCTGCACACTTTTTAATGTTACTCCCACACAGGGGCAGTCGTGGCCTAATGGATAGAGAGTTGGACTTGTAACCCGAAGGTCGTGGGTTCGAGTCTCAGGTCCGGCAGGGATTGTAGGTGGTTGGAGTGAATAACCAACACTCTCTCCACCCTCAATACCACGACTGAGGTGAGACCCTTGAGCAAGGCACCGAACCCCTGAACTGCTCCCCGCATTGATGGCTGCCCGTGTACCTGGATGGGTTAAATGCAGAGAACGTCCCTTTCCCCCTTCCCCTTTAGTGGGAAGTCGTGGCCTAATGGTTAGAGAGTCGGACTCGTAATCGAAAGGTTGCGGGTTCGAGTCTCCGGCCGGCAATTGTCTCTCTCCACCCTCAATACCACGAGCAAGGCACCGAACCCACAACTGCTCCCCGGGCGCCGCAGCATTGGCTGCCCACTGCTCCGGGTGTGTGTTCACGGTGTGTGTGTGGATTTGTTCACTACTCACTGCTGTGTGTGTGTGCACTTGGATGGGTTAAACGCAGAGCACCAATTTCGAGTATGGGTCACCATACTTGACAATACGTCACGACTTTACTTTACTTTACAGACCAAAAAACCTTTTGTGCAGGAGACAGACTCATAAATGTGTGCGTGAAAAAAGCATAAGATTTCCTCAATCAGAGCTAAGTGAATGGACAGTGTTTCAACTGGAATCCAATTTTTTTTCAGCATGGAACTGAAACTGCCAAAATACACAGATTCACAAGGATTGCATGCTAGAAGAGTATAGAGGTTTTAAATGCATTCCCAGGTCAAATGATACCAAGCCCACAGAGGCTGTGCATCAATACTTTTTTCCGTCTTGTTTTATCTCAGAATCATGATTAAAGTTCTGATAAATGGAAAATTGGTATTTTAGGAAAGAGAGAAATGTAACTAATTCATGTCTAATATTAAACTGTAATATAAAAAAATATATTCTTGCCGTATTTAGCCTAAATATAGTGTTTTTATAGTGTGTAATTTATTTATTTTTACTATGTAAAATAGAACTTTAAAAATAAATGGCCTGTTTAATGAACTGAGATGTTTTTAAAGCCACTCTAAGTAACTTTGGCCCTCTAGTAGTTAAAAAACAATACCGTATGCATCTTGCAAAATACCATTGCTTTGGTTGTACTTTTGCTCTGCTTCACAGTACAGATACATGTAGTTGAGGCACCAGGGATAGAAGACATTTTATCAGAGCAGATGGGCAAAGAATGATTTTTTTTTTTTTTTTGTCTTTACAACCGGTGATTGCCTGGAGGTTAGCGCTTCTGAATTATGCATGGTCAATTTTCCTGGTTCGTTGTGATGACAAATCTTCAGTTTCCCACTATCCACAGCTGAACCTTTTTTTTTTAGCTAATGTTTTGACGTGACATGCATGGGCAAATGATGTATGCAATTTCACACGAAATCCATTGCATTAGGCTTACTTGACTGATGCCCTTTCAAGAAAAGGTAATGAGACAAAAACAAGATTTTTTATTTGTATTTTTTCCCCGTGTAGTAATTTAAAAGCAAATACTCATTTTAGCAGCAGAATTAATTAATATCTACAACCTTGGGTCTATACAAGCCCAGCTATTCCTTTGGTCCTTATATTTGTGGCAAATACTCACTTCAAAAATTGAGTTTTTGAGATCAAAGGCTGGTAGTTTGCTGCAATGTTAACTTCCCCTCACAGTTCAGAGTCCTCCTTCCAGGTTCCTGCTGCTGACCTCTAGTTTTAACGCCCCAATTCACCACATCCTTCCGTCCCTGTCCTGTATTCTCTTTCGCTCTCTGACTCATGCACAGATAATCACATATTTTGCTGGCAACCGATTAGTCATTCCTCTGAAGGAAAACAATATTTGTGCATGTGTCAGAGAGCATTATCTGTGTGGCTACAGGGAAATGTGAGACGCGGAGACTTAACAGCCTGATATCTGTTTTGAGGATGTTGTTGTTGTTTTTTTAGAGGTAAAGCTTAATTTTAAGAATAAATATGATCATTTTAAGTTCAAACTGAATTTCTGCATTTACTGCCCAGTCATAAATTAATGGTTGATCTCTTGCTTGCTGGTCCATTAATTTTTATTTGTGTTTTTTTCTCATGTATTTTTTTATAAACCTGCATATACCAAACTTAGCAACTTTTTTTTTTTTTTTTTTTTTTTCTAGGTGTGTGTGGACAATGTTCTGAAAACCATGAAAGAGAATGCAAATAAAGCTAGCAGCATCCTGCTCACAGCAATCCCACAAATCTGTCAGATGGACTGGGAGAGCACAATAAATGCACAAAAAGTGAGTTTAAAGCTCTTTAAATTATGTAAATTACTGATTTTTAAAATAAATATGTGTGATTATGTAATAGATTTTCTTCTAAATATGACATCTATAATGAGTTTTCCTTTCTGTTGTTGCCCAGCTGATGTCACAGTCATCAGTAATGTTGCCCAAACATTAAAGTATCCGGCCATTGAGGAGCCATCCAAGATGTGGTGTCCACAGCTGCAATCATGTATCTTTAAACAAGCGTGACATTTCTACCATTATTAACCTAAATAAAAAAGAAAAGGGGGTTGTCTTCCTCCCTGACATGGCTGTTATTTTTCTCTTCAAAATGGGGTTTGTTTAAAATGTAATGCATGGTAGCATTGCCAGAGGACAGGATCTATTGATTATCTCGTTTTCCAGTGCCTTTTAATAGTAGTAGTGTTGTTACACCTTTAAGTACCTTGGATAAATCAAAATGCAAGTATAAATATATTGGTTGGATATAAAACTAAATACATGTATTTCATAACCACAAATAAATATGCATAAATATATGCAGTTTCTCCCTATGAAAATTGTGTGGGATATTATTCATTTCAGTGTATTGATGAAACCCCTCCATTTTGAGACAGCAGCGCATTGCTTTTCCAGATTTTTGTGAAGAACAGATGCATATTTGTAACAAAAATTGGTAAACTTTGGTTGTCAGAAATAAATACTGTTTTCTCTTCATTGGGTTTGCCGCGAGGAATGGTAACAGATCTCAGTGTATCATGTTTCTTTTAAAATATTCCTGCTTCCAAAATAGAGGATGTCTAACTTTGATTATTTTATTATTTTCTGTTCCTTTCATGAGATTCGATCAGCCAACCTTACTGTCCTCTTGTCTTGTTGTATTCGGTCTAATATGTCACAGTCTCGTTGCTAATAGCAATCTCTTCAGAGATAAACCCTCAAGTAATAGCTTCTCTTCAAATAATCATTTGTCTTTTGCACTTTGGTAAATGTAACTGTCTGGCTATATCAAGCTTTAGCTACATTTTGTTTTCTTTCTTTCTTAGGTTTCACAGGTTATTTGCAATATGCAGGAGGTAAACTGTGTAAATAAAAAAGAATAAACTTTACGTTCCGAACAATATCAATATTTCTTTGCCCTCAAAGCTGGCGAGGCGATGATATAAAAAAATAAACAAATTATGCGTTATAAAGAACAACAACAACAAAAATTCACGGTGACATGTAGAGAGTTGCATTTATTTAGCCTATCATAAAACATCATAAACTTAACGAAAATATCTTATTTTCTAAGAGAACTGAGAAATATAAGCCACACATTAATAGGTTATTTGGTTTGAGCGCATACCCAATAAACGGACTTCGTTATCTTTCCTCGATTTAACTCCATTTATTCATATCATTCACCAAGTAAAGAACAAATATAGATATGTTAAAATTTTGAATTTTATATATTAGCCGTAATGCTGCGTCCAGATACTTTTACTAGGGTGATATTATCATTATCATTTTTTTTTAGTTTTCGATAGCGATGCCGCATGAAGGCCTATTAAAAATGAACTGTGAACCATAAATTATCATAGGAATACTCCAAACAGCATAATATTAGCCTACAAAGAGCCTATGTCCTAAACCATTAAAGTGCATAACTGCTGCGTTCATTCCTTTACTTTTTAAAGTTTTAAACCTGTCATATGTGATAAATATGTAGGCCTAGTTAGAAAAAAAAAACTTTAGCGTTTAAAAACGACTGAGAAATTCAACCACGTCCATATGGCCAGTCTGCCGTGCCACATCCACAGGTCGTAAATTGCTGTGATCTGTTGCATTGGGATCAGCGTTAAAGCGAATTAAAACCCGCACGGTGTCCATGAATCCGGTTCTGGCAGCATCGTGCAAAGGAGTGCTTCCTGTCCCGGGATCAGGCACATTAGGATCTGCTCCATATTCCAGCAGCAGGTGAGCCAACGGTGTGTTACCCATCATCATCACCTGCGGGATAAACAATCAAACAAAAAAAACGTTCTATGTTGTCAACAAGGTTTTTGGTATAAAGAATTGTTCATTTTCTATTAAAAAACACGCTGACTGTAATTCCTACTTTAAATGTCATTATTTGGAGTCACTGAGAAAGATTTTCTTTCGTTCGTAAGAACAATGTAGCTGACAACAGCTAATAACAGTTCAACAACGTTAATAATTTAACTGCTCATGTTGTAACATTTGTTTTTATTAGGCCTATTACTTAATATTGTTTTTAGATAGCCTAAGTGTGCATCATATAATATTTCCACTTTGTGATAGGCCTACTCATAAACATATAGCCTAGGTATTTCGTTAAAAAGATTAAAATGTTTCACTTAGCATATCTTCCCAATAAGCCCGAAAATTGTCTAATCAATCAGTCACAGTTTCTAATTTTTGCTCTTTGTGTAGGTTCGTTTTAAGCTTGCTAAACTATTACATCGTCTCCGCAGGCACTTTATTTTACCTCCGTGTTTTAAATCCTGCGAAGAATGGGGAGCATCATCATTAGATCGTGACAACAGACTAGATATTAGCTACGAGGGGAAATTGCTTTCAAACATGACCACCACCCTCTTGAAGCGACAGCAGGACAAGAAGTTTGAGTTTTAGGCTAATCTGGTTTATAATATTGAGACAGGGTGGTGAATGTTGATGTGGGATAGCCTAATTTTTTATAATAATACAATAAATTCATATCAAAATATTAAACGGTTGTTTTCTATTATGTACAATCGTTCTGATAGTACATAACCCTTTTGACATTCATTTACACAGTTTAGGAATAGGATAAACTATAATAGACTTTTATGAAGATTTATGAAATAGGCTAGCTACTAAAATGCGACGATGAAATATACTCCACAGTCCATGAAACTCACATACACTCTTAAAAATAAAGATGCTTCACGATGCCATAGAAGAACCTTTTTGTAAAAATGGTTCCATAAAGAACTTTTAACATCTGAAGAACCTTTCTGTTTCACAAAAGGTTCTCTGTGGCGAAAGAAGGTTCTTCCGATTATAAAAAGATAAGAAAGAGATGGTTCTTTAAAGAACCTTTGACTGAATGGTTCTTCTATGGCATCGCTTGAAGAACCTTTTGAAGCACCTTTATTTTAAAGAGTGTAGGTCCTACTTTTAAAGTAGCCTACAATTAATACAATGGGATTAATTTCTTATTTTAAAGTAGCTACATGATTTATATATATATATATATATATATATATATATATATATATATATGTATGCATGTATGTGTCTGTGTGTGTGTGTAAGAACAACTATAATTATATTACATTTAAGACAAATAAAACAAATTTTTTTTTTTCTCTACGAGATTAAACGTGTCAGGCCATTTACTAGTGTTTATTTTATTTTTTGTAAAACAAGATAAATGTTTTAGCCTTAAATACCTCCAGATAACTACACCTAGGATAAATTGGCTACTTTACTGAAATATTAATAATGTTTTAATACATAATAGAAATTAATAGAAATAGAATAATAATAGAATAGAAATTAATAATAGGCTATTAAACAGATTTTTTTCATAGTTATTAGAATTGCATTATAGTCTAAATATGCCGAAAATGTTTCCAATTAGTCTCACTACTCTTTAAAGACAACGTAAATATTAAATCAAAGTAAATGATAGATAGATAGATAGATAGATAGATAGATAGATAGATAGATAGATAGATAGATAGATAGATAGATAGATAGATAGATGATAGATAGATAGATAGATAGATAGATAGATAGATAGAATCCTATTCAACCGAGTGTAAGAAAGAATTAAACAAAATTCTAAAGTTAGGCTATTAAGTTATAAGCATATTACCATAATATAAAATAACTTGAACTTTCGTACAATATTTCCTTTTAAGTGTCTTTGTATTTTTATATTTAATATTTGTACATCTCCAGTCCGGCTTATGTTTGCATTTTTACTTATTTATTGTCAAGACGTGTCTTAAACCTACCTGTATAGGTGTTCTTCCGAATTTGTTAACGCCGTTCACATTCACTCCGTTAGATAGTAAACACTGAACATGGTACGTCTTTCCAGTCGCGGCTGCTTTGGTCAGTTCATCCTCGGCATGCATCATTTTCATCATCAGTCCACTGAAGGATTTCTCATTGACAGGTACAAGCAATAAGGAATCATCTACTGGTTACTCCGAAAATAATCACTTCTGATTATTAATTTTCTCTGTCTCCAGACGAAAAGGGATCCTCTGAGCTGGGTAAATACGTTAAATCGACTTCTTTATGAGGCTGCTGAGTCTTATAATTATTATGTAGGGAGATATGTGTTCAGACTTGCCTCTGTTATGAACGTCACGGCAAATCGTGCTGCAGTAGTGTATGAACTGCGCATGCGCACTCAAACAGCTGATCCAGGAAGACTCGGAGCTACAATGACACAGTAAGGAGAGAGTATCAGTGTTTTAAAAACTGGTAGCCTAATAAAGATATTAAAACGAGTTTTCTTTGTCGGTGTGCACAATCGGAATTATAGACTAATATAGGCTACACATTAAGCAAATCAGACAGATGCAGTTGGTGCCATTTTGAATAGGCTCTTTGGGAAGAATAGTTATCCTACCTAGGGGGAAAAAAACATTATTTTTCAGAGTACGTACCTATTTTTAAAAAAATAAATAGAAACGCGATGCTATAGCTAATAATGATGACTCGCTCAGCATCCCACATAACTGAACTCGATTTAAAAATGAGTTGTTCTATATTATTTATTATTATTTAGTCATTTAGCAGACGCTTTTATCCAAAGCGACTTACAAATGAAGACAACAGAAGCAATCAATTGTAGTATTAAAACAACTAAAACTGATCCAAAACTAAAAGCTGAAACTTTATAATTACTACCTATACACATTAAATCTTTATAAGTACTATATATATACACATATTAAAAAAAAAAAATAAACTAAATAAAAATGACAAATGCATACAACAAAATTTCAAAACTTAACATTTAAATGAAAAACAAAAAAATAAAGCTAAAACCAATTAAAAATATTAAAGAACAAAAGGTGAGTATAATAATGATTCTAACATAAAGCTAAGCCAAACACCAAAAAAACAACAACAACTATAGATATATATATATATATATTGTTACGTCCAGAGCCGTAAGGTTCTGTTTGTGTGTGTTCAGCTGTGCTGTCTCTCTTCATAGGAGAAATGGTTCCACCTGATACAGATAATCAATGGCCTGCTGTGATTGGATGCTGGGAGTATTTAAACTGAAAACACCATCAGAGCTGTGTTGGTGGTGGCTTGACTGTGTGCAGCAGCAGCAGCAATAATAATAATAATAATAATAATAATAATAATAATAATAATGAAGACCCATCTTCAACCCCAGATCTGAGACTTTGTTGAAGCCAGTAGTGAACCGTGTATCTCTACCTTTTATTGTGTGTACTACTTAGTGAAGTAGTTTTCTCTTTTTAGTCTCTTTCTATTTCAATCCCTGATTGAGACTTTAAAGACAGAAGTGAGTGTTACCTTTAATAGTTAATCATTGTTTGACTTAATGGATCATTTTCTCTTGGTTTATTTGAAGTTTGTTATTTAATTATTTATTTCTTTATTTTGTGAGGTTAGTAGGGAGGTGGGTGCCATTTATTTTGAATCATACTTTTTTTCTCCTGTTTATGCTAGAAAGGGAGTAAGCTTATTTTGTTGTACTTTGGTTTTCTTTGTTTTTAGTTTAGGTAGTATGATTAATGAGGAGTAAAATTGATTATGTTTGTTATTTTGGCTATACCCTCTTCTGAACTTGATACCTCTTTTTCTTTTGCCTAAATTGTAAATAAAACTACTTTCTTGAATGAGATCCCTATGTGGTTATTGTGAAACAACTCTGGGTCTGGAGACGGGGTGGCTTTATGCTGTTGCACATTAATTTCACCACCATCCACTTTTTTTTACTGTTTCATTCCTCCCCTAGACCAATCAGGAAATCGTAACAATATATGTACAACCACACACACATTTATCAATTCAATATATATAATTTAATTTCCATTTAGTTTGTTGAAGTATTAAAATAACTCAAATTAAATAAAACTAAAACTTAATAAAAAACCTATACAGACATAATAAATTCAGACATTATTTATCTAAAATTAAAATAGATAACAAATACAAATCACGACAGTATAGTTTATCAGTAATCCTAAGAAATAACACTACCAAACACGCATGCTAAAAACAACAACTTACTTACACATAGTAAGAAATGGTTCTAAAAACTGAAACAGAAGTGAAACAAGTAGAAAAGAGGAGAAATCAAAAGCGATACTTATTTATTTTATACAGAGTAATACTGTCAGTCCTGTGTCTTGTTTCCCCCTCCTCTCGTGTCCATATTTGGCCTTCCTGTTCCTGTCCTCGTTCCCTGTTCATTAGTTGATTAGTCCCTAGCCCTGTGTTTAATTGCCCCGCACCAGTTTCTGTTCTTCCTTGTTGATTCCCCAGTGTTCTTAAGCCCCGTGTCTCCCTGTCTCCCATGTCCTGTATTGTTCGTCCATCCCCCAAGCTCCATGTACCGTGTGTTTGGGAGTTCAATAAAACACGGTGTTTGGATATCTCCGTGTCTCCTTGCTCCAGTGAAACGTGACAGCCACACTGCTATTTCAATGTAGGCTAGTATTTCTTCTTTTAATCATCGAGTCCGTCCAGTATAGGACACCTACTTTGAGCAACATCCCTCATAATAAAACATACATTAGGTTACATTTACATACACACGCTACTTTTTATCTCAAGTTAGCCTATTTATTTTCTCAAGTGTTTGATTGGCTGCACACAATTTATTACATCTGAACGGTATAAAGGACGGGGAATTCCAGGGATGTACTGCACCTATTCTGACCATTATTTTGTCCTCCTTTTAGTTTTACTGCTATTTCCCCCACATTGCTGAACACTATAAAAACAAGGCCTTAAAACGTCTTAAAGACTGCAGCAAGTAGTTCAAGTAGTTTTTGTTTTGTTTTGTTTTTTACAGTGTTGTACTTCGTTTGGTTGTATGCTGTTCTTTTATGTCAGTGAAACCAGTACAAAATTTATTACAAACTGAAACATGATCACTTAGACCATTAGATAGAGGGGACGCAATCCAATGTGATCATGTATTTCCAACCTAAAATAGAAGCTTTACATAACTGCAGATGTTTAGAAATGCCCTAAGAACAATGTGCATTTACTTTTTAATTTTAAGTTCTTTATAAGTTTATCATACACAGGATGATGATCCATTAGCCAATGTGTTATTGAGATAAATATTTGTTAATTTAATTGTCATAGCACAAAATGTAAAATTAAAGGGGTGCACTAAACTTTTACAGAATGTATAAGTGACTTTTAATATCACTTACTACTTGTGTGTAACCTACTGACAATTTAGTAACTTTAGTAAATTTATTCTATAATTTATTCGACTTGTGCATGCATTATGCAGACATGTTTAACTTCACTTTAAGTGAAGATATGTCATAATATCAACACTGTGAATTCAATTTGAATGATTTCACTCAGTAAGCCTATGTTTAGATTTTTTTAATGTATGAAACCTATGGAATTACTGAACGGTAACACCCATGGATTAAAATAATTATTAAAGCATTTAGTTTAAAAATAAAATTAAATAAAATTAACTTAAATAATAATAAAAATAACACAAGTAAAAACATGCCACTCAGGGCCTTCTGTGCAATTTCTTTACTCCACAAATCTAAACACATTAAATGTATCCAAAAATCTCTCACTGACAAATAGACACCAAAAACTTGTCACAGATCCCAATTTGTTTAGAGACAACAAATTAGATAAATTGTCCTCAAAACGGTTTTGATGAACTAAAACAAATATTGATATTCAGATGAAATTACAAAATTAAGAACAAAGCCATTCATCAAATCTGTTGAGATGAGATTTTGTGCACGGTCAAGAGAAAAAAGTTGGGTGGGTGTCTGTCTTACTCAGTAGCACTGTTTTGTAATATATTGGGGGAGCATGGTGTGAGCTAAGCCATTTTTTTTAAATAGAACCAACCAGATTGTTTTGTTCATGAGTATATTTCTGACGTGTCAGGTAACTCCCAGTTAAAGTTTATAAGACGTCCAGCATTTATTTCATTGGGATTTTCCCACTTAAGTTCTCCTTCCTTGTTCAAAGATGTACACGTCACTGCCTAAAAGTCATGTCACGTCAATGTGGTATTTCCTGCATTTGGTGGTGAATTAAATTTTGTTCTCAAAGTTCTCATACACCAAAATGAAAGAAAGAAATATCACTCTCTTTTAAACGTTGTGCGTGTGTGTATTATAATTCGTTACATAGTAAGGGGGGTATCTCCTCGTCCACCACCAGTGTGCAGCATCCACCTGGATGATGCGACGGCAGCCATAGTGGGCCAGAATGCCCACCACACACCAGCTTATTGGTGGAGAGGAGACAGTGATGAAGCCAATCAGTAGATATGGGGATTGTTAGGAGGCCATGATGGTCAGAGGCCAATGGGCAAATTTGGCCAGGATGGCAGGGTTACACCCCTATTCTTTTTCGAATTTTCAGATTTTTTATGACCCCAGAGAGTCAGGACCTCGGTTTAATGTCTCATCCGAAGGATGATGCTTTTTACAGTATAGTGTCCCCATCACTATACTGGGGCACTAGGACCCACCCAGACCGAAGGGTGAGCACGCCCTGCTGGCCTCACTAACACCTCTACCAACAGCAACCTAGTTTTCCCAGGAGGTCTCCCATCCAGGTACTGAACAGGCTCAATACACACACACACGTTGGTTTTTGTGGTTTATGGGGACTCTCCATAGTCGTAATGGTTTTTATACTGAACAAACTGTGTGTGCTATTGCCCCTCACCAACCCTACACCTAAACTTAGCCCTCACAGGAGACTTTGTGCATTTTTAGATTTTCAAAAAAACACCATTTAGTATGTTTTCTAAGCCTTTTGAATTACGGGGACATAGAAAAGTGTCCTCATAAACCACCTTCATATTTTAATACCTCTGTCATACCCATGTCATTATACAAATTTGTGTCCTCATAAACCACATAAACATGCACACACACACACACACAATATTAAAAAAAAAACCCCACAAAAAACACAGTATTTTGACTAAGCAGTTTTTGCAAGCAACATTTAAGATTTTACAATTCATTATAGTGCCAGATTCTTTCTTGAAAGTGTGTAATTGATTTTGTTTTACTGCCCCTTACTGCTTCTGTTCATATCACAGCTGGGGAGAGTTGCTAGAAGGACTTGAGGAAGAGTACATGCATGATGCCTTCGGTCAGTCTGCATTGTGATGACATTGACTTTCTTGGTGGGTGATCTGGCACAGGCCTCAGTCTTTCCACACCGATCATTTTTTGAAACTGCCTCCATGTACAGCCTCGTTCTGAACTCGATCTGACCAACAAATAAACATGATGTTGCTTGGGAACAATGGGGTCTCTGTGAGCAATTGTGAAGCAACACTAGGCCATGTGCAGTGAGAGTTACTGAATTAGAGAAAGACAGAAAGTGATTCAGTCACATGCACACTGCTTAATGGTCTGTGAACTGAGTGTTCAGACACAGCCCTCCTATTAACCCTATAAAGCCTATCATATTTGATGTACTGTACAAATTTCGAAGCCCTCTAAATTAAAAACAATCAAAACTTTTCTGAACAGAGAATCAAATTAAAACCCTCTTGTACACAGTCTACATGTCTTCTGTCCTCTGAGTGATAGTTTATACTTTTTTAGCAAGTTAAAGGCCTTTTAGTAGAATTCTAAAAACATTCCCCTTCAGGTTGTGGTGCACGTCTTCTTGCTTTGAAATCTTTACTGATTACAGTAATATTAACTTTATTTATTTATTTAAAAAAAAAAATATTTAGCACAAATTAATTAAGCTAAATACATTCCTTTATACCAACAAAACAAATTATTGTGTTAAATTATGTAAAATGCAAAAGCAACAACAGCAGGTTACAACTTATTACAGTGTAGGTTTATTATAATTGTAGTGTAGGATAGTAGTGTAAAAGTGTAGGATTTTGATACATAGTTTTTTTTTTTTTACAAAAATCAAGTTAAAATGTGAGTATCAAACATCAGGCTTTTGAGGTTTTTCACGTTTTTGTAAATCTGTCAGTCATCGTTGTTTTGCATTACAATATATATTTTGCCCCCACAATAAAAAAAATAGCTCTGATCATAAAAAGCATTTAAATAGATTTTTTGTTTTTTTTTGTTTTTTTTGGACAATTTATCTATGTTGATTTTTTAGTTTAACACCGTTTTATGCGTTGTGAATTGAAAGATCAGGACCACATTAGCTTAAGGATTTATTAACTTGGCAAGCTAACATGCATGAGCACAACAATTCTGACAGGATGTGAAACAATCATAGGATTCAGACACAGCATATCTGCCACAGGCTGCGATCAAGCACCTGACCTAATAACAAAAACTGTTCTGTCTGCCTGTGGAATTGCTTTGTGGTCATTTCAATTGTTTTATAAGCACCACCTTGTCTCCCTCCTTGTGTCCCAGGACCTCAGTTTGAAAACCCATGGCTTTGACAGTTTATCTCATTAAAAGCACAGGAGCAAAATTCTCAAATAAAGCATTTAGTAGAAAAGAAACAAGAATTCTAAGAAATGTGCCATGATCTCAGTGACATCTGTTTTTGAAGAGAGGTCAGTCCACTATTAAAACATACTTGTATTGTTAGCATCTCCTCTTCTTTTCAAAACAGTTTGAAGACGTCTGGGAATCGAGGTTATGAGTTTCTGGAGTTTTGGTGTTGGAATTTGGTCCCATTCTTGCCTGATATAGGTTTCCAGCTGCTGAACAGTTTGTGGTCGTGTTTGACGTATATTTAGTTTAATGATGCGCCAAATGTTCTCTGTAGGTGAAAGATCTGGACTGCACCTGGACTCTTCTACTACGAAGCCATGGTGTTGTAATAGCTGCAGTATGTGGTTTTGCATTGTCCTGCTGAAATACACGAGGCCTTCCCTGAAATAGACGTCGTCTGGAGGGGAGCATATGTTGCTCTAAAATCTTTATATATTTTTCAGCATTCATAGTGCCTTCCAAAACATGCAAGCTGCCCATACCGTATGCACTTATGCACCCCCATGCCATCAGAGATGCTGTCTTTTGAACTGAACGCTGATGACACGCTGGAAGGTCTCCCTCCTCTTTAGCCAGGAGGTTGTCCGTGATTTCCAACAAGAATGTCAAATTTGGACTTATCTGACCATAGAACACTTTTCCACTCCATTTTAAATGAGCCTTGGCCCACAGGACACGACGGCGCTTCTGGACCATGTTCACATATGGCTTCCTTTTTGCATAATAGAGCTTTATTTGGAAACTGCAGATGGCACGGTGGATTGTGTTTATCGACAGTGGTTTCTGGAAGTATTCCTGGGCCCATTTAGTAATGTCAATGACAGAATCATGCTGATGAGTGATGCAGTGTCATCTGAACGGCAAACTCCGGTGCAGGGGAAGACAACAATGTCTCCAATTAAGCGATTGAGGTGTTTTGTTGTTGGATGTAATAATAAATTTAGCAGTTGTCATTTACTCCCGACATCTGAGCCGCTGAAGACGGAGAGGATTAACATTACTTTCGTTCTGAAGGGAATGCGCCGATCCCGATCTGCCTAAATGTGTCTATGTTAGCGTGAATCATTCGTGATCCAGCTTTATCTACAGAAGAAGCAAGTATAAGGGGTTTTATGAATCTTTGCTAATTTAAAGCAATATGGACTAGAATGGCTTGCTAAAAAACAGAGCTGATTTTGACATGTGTTTGACAGTTGTTTTTACACTACCACTGAGAAATTTTAACCAAAGTAGACTTTTCATTAAGACCCTAAAGAATCATATAAACTTGTGGAAAATGGGCATCCGATGACCTCTTTAAAAAATGTCCCAACATTTCCGGAATTCGGGTTGTAATTAAATTTAATTACTGTTTGCTGTTATAAAATATTTATTGAAGAGCATATGCTTTGAGTGAGAGAAAAGTTCTATATAATTGTTAAAACAAACTATGCATAAAACACAAACTTGTATTTTGAAGTTTTCACCGTATCTTGATTTTCAATGTACAGTGTATTAATAATGCAAACACAGCACTTTAAAATGACATAAATAGGGACTTATTAAGATTATAGATTATGTGATGGTCTGTCGTAACATGTCCCATGCTGGTCAAAGGGAGGTGGTAGATAGGCTCAGGACTCAGATATCATCCAAAGAGGACTTTTATTAAATACCAGTAGAGAAGTAGGGGTATTCACATTTACAGTAAGAGAGGGAAAAATATATAAACAAAATTAGGAAACTAATCAAACAAACAAAATAATATATATTTTCAAAAATAAATAGGAACTTAACTCAGTGTCCCCTTTGACATTAAACGACCAAAGAAAGCAAATTGCTACAGGCAGCAAAACCTACATCGGGCACTTTAAGCAGTATGCCCCCACCTTGTCCTCCCAAAGTTCAGTTTAGACTGGCTTATATAGCCTAAGACAGACTCATTACACCTAAGACCAAACCAACTACAGGGGCACCAATATCAGAAAACTTGAAACCATAAACACAAGCTCTTTTAACCATTTAAACCATTAAACTTCAAAAATACATAAAATAAAAACATAAATGCAATTCTTTAACATAAGCAAAATGTAAACAACATCATAAGACCACTCTTCATGTCTGCATCACCAAGGGTTAAGCCCCCTCCTTATTAATAGAAATGGTTTAACCCAACTCAAGAAAAAGGGACACTGTAGTCCCGCTTCTTCCTTTGAGGAGTCACAAGACCAGGATATGGTACACAGCATGTAAGGTAGCTGTTTACAAATGTAAAAATAAATAAAGACTTGAAATAATAAATAACACAACTACAACTCGTCTCTGTGTGGTTAATGAGAAAAATATATCATAAGGAAACAGTAGTAGACATAACACTATAGATGACCACTGATATGTGCACCTATCTGCAGTCAACACAAACCGCAAATCTTAAAAATGTATTATACATTACCATATAAGGATAATGAACCTAATAAACTACAACCTAGTCAACAGAAATGCAAAAACATTAATAATAAATGTAAAGAGACATAAAACAGTTATTTGTACAGACTTCACATGCTCCCGCCACCGCGGTGGTGATGACGTCACCCCAGCACCCGTCATCACGTGGTCAAGAAACAATTTGACTGAGATCAAAAAGTCATAATTAATATGTTGATGAACATATGACATGTAGATCTAGCAGACTGATGGCAGCAGAAGTGGAAACGACTGGTCAGTGGTGAACAGAAAGCTACTCTAAAGATGTTGGAGCTGAGAGCATCTCACAACTGTTTGTGGGAATGTCCCATGTCCCACCCTATAGAGAACACTGCCCTGCTACTGTATTGTAATTTTGTGACCACTTAAATATGTAAAACACTCCGGTTACTAGCATTAACTTCAGTTCACTGAAATAAGGGAATGAGCATTGCTGACACTTATGGAGAAACTTCTGTTTACTCTGGTACTGAAGCCTGATTAATTCATCAGAATCACAATCACAATGAGCTTTATTGGCCAAGTATGTTTACACATACGAGGAATTTGTTATAGTGACAGAAGCTCCACAGAAAGACAGCAACAGGACAGGACAAAGATAATAAAATAATAATATACAAATATACAAATAGGCAATGTACAAAACATCAAAAACACAATATATAATATAGACAATTATGTGTGTACAGGTCTGATATGTGCAGATTTGAAATGAAAAAAAAAAAATGTATATATATATATATACATACATACAGGTGCTGGTCATAAAAATAGAATATCATGAAAAAGTTGATTTATTTCAGTAATACCATTCAAAAAGTGAAACTTGTATATTAGATTCATTCATTACACACAGACTGATATATTTCAAATGTTTATTTCCTTTAATTTTGATGATTATAACTGACAACTAATGAAAGTCCCAAATTCAGTATCTCAGAAAATTAGAATATCAATTAAGACCAATGCAAAAAAAAAGATTTTTAGAAATGTTGGCCAACTGAAAAGTATGAACATGAAAAGTATGAGCATGTACAGCACTCAATATTTAGTTGGGGCTCCTTTGGCCTGGATTACTGCAGCAATGCGGCGTGGCATGGAGTCGATCAGTCTGTGGCACTGCTCAGGTGTTATGAGAGCCCATGTTGCTCTGATAGTGGCCTTCAGCTCTTCTGAATTGTTGGGTCTGGCGTATTGCATCTTCCTCTTCACAATACCCCATAGGTTTTCTATGGGGTTAAGGTCAGGCGAGTTTGCTGGCCAATCAAGAACAGGGATACCATGGTCCTTAAACCAGGTACTGGTAGCTTTGGCAGTGTGTGCAGGTGCCAAATCCTGTTGGAAAATGAAATCTGCATCTCCATAAAGTTAGTCTGCAGCAGGAAGCATGAAGTGCTCTAAAACGTCCTGGTAGATGGCTGCGTTGACCTTGGAACTCAGAAAACACAATGGACCAACACCAGCAGATGACATGGCACCCCAAACCATCAATGACTGTGGAAACTTTACACTGGACCTCAAGCAACGTGGATTATGTGCCTCTCCTCTCTTCCTCCAGACTCTGGGACCTTGATTTCCAAAGGAAATGCAAAATTTACTTTCATCAGAGAACATAACTTTGGACCACTCAGCAGCAGTCCAGTCAAGACGCTTCTGACGCTGTCTCTTGTTCAAGAGTGGCTTGACACAAGGAATGCGACAGCTGAAACCCATGTCTTGCATACGTCTGTGCGTGGTGGTTCTTGAAGCACTGACTCCAGCTGCAGTCCACTCTTTGTGAATCTCCCCCACATTTTTGAATGTTTTTTTTTTCACAATCCTCTCCAGGGTGCGGTTATCCCTATTGCTTGTACACTTTTTTTCTACCACATCTTGTCCTTCCCTTCGCCCCTCTATTAATATGCTTGGACACAGAGCTCTGTGAACAGCCAGCCTCTTTAGCAATGACGTTTTGTGTCTTGCCCTCCTTGTGCAAGGTGTCAATGGTCGTCTTTTGGACAACTGTCAAGTCAGCAGTCTTCCCCATGATTGTGTAGCCTACAGAACTAGACTGAGAGAGCATTTAAAGGCTTTTGCGGGTGTTTTGATTTAATTAGCTGATTAGAGTGTGGCACCAGGGGTCTTCAATATTGAACATTTTCACAATATTCTAATTTTCTGAGATACTGAATTTGGGACTTTCATTAGTTGTCAGTTATAATCGTCAAAATTAAAGGAAATAAACATTTGAAATAAATCAGTCTGTGTGTAATGAATGAATCTAATATACAAGTTTCACTTTTTGAATGGTATTACTGAAATAAATCAACTTTTTCATGATATTCTAAATTTATGACCAGCACCTGTATACAGTGAGCTCAATAAGTATTTGATCACCCTGTGATTTTCCAAGTTCTCTTACTTAGAAATCATGGAGGGGTCTACAATTTTCAGCATAGGTGCATTTCCACTGTGAGAGACAGAATCTAAAAATAAAAATCCGGAAATCACATTGTATGATTTTTTAACAATTTATTTGTGAATTACTGTGTCAAATAAGTATTTGATCACTTGAGTCAAATTTTTTTAATATTTGGTACAGAAGCCTTTGTTAACAATTACAGAGGTCAAACGGTTCCTGTAGTTCTTCACCAGGTTTGCACACACTGCAGGAGGGATTTTGGGCCACTCCTCCATACAGATCTTCTCTAGATCTGTCAGGTTTCGGGGCAGTTGCTGAGCAACACGGAGTTTCAGCTCCCTCCAAAGATTTTCTATTGGATTTAGGTCTGGAGACTGGCTAGGCCACTCCAGAACCTTGATATGCTTCTTATGGAGCCACTCCTTGGTTTTCCTGGCTGTGTGCTTTGGGTCATTGTCATGTTGGAAGACCCAGCCATGACCCATCTTTAATGCTCTGACTGAGGGAAGGAGGTTTTTGCCCAATATGTCACAATACATGGCCCAGTTCATCCTCTCCTTAATACAGTGCAGTCGTCCTGTCCCCTGTGCAGAAAAACACCCCCAGAGCATGATGCTTCCAGCCCCATGCTTCACTGTAGGTATGGTATTATTGGGATGATACTCATCATTCTTCTTCCTCCAAACACGGCGAATGGAGTTAAGACCAAAAAGTTCTACTTTGGTCTCATCTGATCACAGGACTTTCTCCCATGACTCCTCTGGATCATCCAGATGGTCCCTGGCAAACTTCAGACGGGCCTGGACATGGGCTGACTTAAGCAGGGGAACCTTCCGTGCGATGCAAGATTTTAAACCATGACGTCTTAGTGTATTACTGATAGTAGCCTTGGAAACGATGGTCCCAGCTCTTTTCACGGCATTGACCAGCTCCTCCCGTGTAGTTCTGGGCTGATTCTTCACCATTCTTATCATCATTGATACCCCACGAGGAGAGATCTTCCGTGGGGCCCCAGTCCGAGGGACATTGACAGTCATCATTAGCCTCTTCCATTTTCTGACAATTGCTCCAACAGTTGCTCTTTTTTCACCAAGCTGCTTGGCAATTGCCCCGTAGCCCTTTCCAGCTTTGTGAAGGTCTACAATTTAGTTTCTTGTGTCTTTTGACAGCTCTTTGGTTTTGCCCATGTTGCTACTTAGACTTTGGCTGATTGTGGGGTGCACAGGTGTTTTTATGACAGCTAGCGACCTCAAACAGTTGCTACTAATTTAGAATCATGAGCAGAGTGTAGCTGGACTATTTAAATGCAAAATTAAAGGTCTTTGAGGGTCAGAAATTTGGCGGACAAGCAAGTGATCAAATACTTATTTGACACCGTAATTCACAAATAAATTGTTAAAAAATCATACAATGTGATTTCCAGATTTTTATTTTTAGATTATGTCTCTCACAGTGGAAATGCACCTATGCTGAAAATTGTAGACCCCTCCATGATTTCTAAGTAAGAGAACTTGGAAAATCACAGGGAGATCAAATACTTATTGAGCTCACTGTATATACGTATGTCTGGTGAAAAAATAATGTAGTAGTAGTAGTAGCCCTTTATTGTCACTAGTCACAAGTACCAGCGAAATTAGCCATCAACCTGTCCATACATACACAAACATACATACAATATGACAAGGGGGTAGACAGGACAGGAAGACAGGGAATTTTGGAAGATAATACAGCATAAACATGAGGAAGGGAGAGGAGAAAAAAAAATATAACCCCCAGACTATGCTCCTGCGGGAGTACAGTGTGAGAACAGGAAAAAAAACACCTCAGCAACAGAAGCACATAATCATAACATAGACACATGACTAGCAACGGGGGGAGAGTTGATCCAGCTCTGGCAAGCAGCCATCCGGTCCTGCAGCCCAAGGCGCCGGTCACAGACCCGCTTGTCAGGTGGCGGTGCGAAGCGGCAAAGGCGTTGGATTAGGGTTGGGAGGTGAAATGCATATCAGTATATGAGTGGAGTTCGTGTGTTCGTTGGCCTGGTGAGTCGTCACGCTGGAATTCAAAAACAAGTTGCCTCAGTCCACAGATTGTAATAGCGACACAGCAGGTTGCCACGGAAACAGCCTTGGTCAGGACCCCGACAGAGTCAACAACATCAGGTGTCTGGAAGGGGGGAGGAACGCAAGAGAGCGTCTTCACTGCAGTGCTCTTCCGGGGTTGTTTACACCAGCAGTGACCTTGCCGAGCCAGCTGGTTTAGGGGAGCCGAAAGAAGATAAGATTGCGATTGTTTGGTCTTGGATCGAGTAGCCGCATTCCAATTTCACGGCTACTCTCTTAGTCTTTTCTGGTCTCCAAATCCATCAATTTTCAATCATGACGGGCAGCCTTGTGAGGCTTTGGACAGCTGTTTCCGTCTCCTGAATTCTTCGATAACCCAGAGCAAAGCTTAATCCAATCAGCAGAAAACCCGTTATCGTGGTTCCGAATAGGTAGATGTCAATGTCCTCCATGGAAAGAGCCGCCAGACACACGACCCCGATCAGGTTCCCCGATCCCCTCGATCCCAGGCTTCTCGTCGAGAAGATGGTGTCAATTTCGTTGCGAGACCAGTTGATCAAATCCATGATTTTTCAGTTTTTCAGAGCACTGCAGAAGGAATCTCTCAAGTACAAGACGAGACGAAGAGCAAGCAGGGAAGATAAGGGGAGGACAGGAGAGAAAATGCGACCGCCTTCGCTGAGAGCCAAACGAGAAAACCATATAATAACCGTTTCTCCATAACCGTATAATAGAATTGTGTGTTCCGCGTTTATTGTGAAGTGTTCATGAGATGGATTGCCTGAGGGAAGAAACTGTTCCTGTGTCTGGTCGTTCTGGTGCTCAGAGCTCTGTAGCGTCGACCAGACGGTAACAGTTCAAAGAGGGAGTGTGCTTGATGTGAGGGGTCCAGAGTGATTTTACCAGCCCTTTTGCTCCCTCTGGATGAGTACAGTTCTTGGAGAGTGGGGAGGGTTGTACCAATGATTCGCTCAGCAGCCCAGACTACCCTCCGTAGTCTTCTGAGGTCAGATTTGGTAGCTGAGCTGAACCAGACAGTTATTGAAGTGCAGAGGATGGATTCAATTATGGCAGAGTAGAACTGTTTCAGCAAGTCCTGTGGCAGATTGAACTTCCTCAGCTGGCGAAGGAAGTACAACCTCTGCTGGGCCTTTTTCACAATAGAGTCAATGTGATTGTCCCACTTCAGGTCCTGAGAAATTGTGGTGCCCAGAAATCTGTATGACTCCATTGCAGTCACAGTGCTGTTCATGATGGTGAGTGGGGGGAGAGCAGGGGGGTTTCTCCTGAAGTCCACGATCATCTCCACAGTTTTGAGCGTGTTAAGCTCCAGATTGTTAAGACTGCACCAGACAGCCCGCTCCTTAACCTCCTGTCTGTAAGCAGACTCGTTACCATCCTGAATGAGGCCGATCAGTGTGGTGTCATCTGCAAACTTCAGGAGCTTGACAGAGGGGTCTTTAGATGTGCAGTCATTCGTGTAGAGGGAGAAGAGCAGTGGGGAGAGAACGCAGCCCTGAGGAGCTCCAGTGCTGATCGTACAGGTGTTGGATGTGAATTTTCCAAGCTTTACTAACTGCTGCCTGTCTGTCAGAAAGCTGTTGATCCACTGACAGACAGAGGTGGGGATGGAGAGCTGTGTCAGTTTATTCTGAAGGGTGTTCGGGATGATGGTGTTAAAAGCAGAGCTGAAGTCTACGAACAGGATCCTCACATAAGTCCCTGGTCTGTCCAGATGCTGCAGGATGAAGTGCAGTCCCATGTTGACTGCATCATCTGTAGGCAAACTGCAGGGGGTCCAGTAAGGGTCCAGTTATGTCTTTCAGATAAGCCAAAACCAGTCTTTCAAATGACTTCATGGTCACAGACGTTAGAGCCACAGGTCTGTTGTCATTAAGTCCAGTAATTTTGGGTTTCTTTGGGACGGGGATAATGGTGGAGCATTTGAAGCACGAGGGGACTTTGCACAGCTCTGTTGAAGATCTGTGTGAAGATTGGGGCCAGCTGGTCAGCACAATTTTTAGGCAGGCTAGTGACACACCGTCTGGGCCTGGTGCTTTCCTTCTTTTGTTCTTTCTGAAGACCTGGCGCACGTCATCTTCACTTATCTGAATTGTAGGTGTGGGGGAGAGGGGGTTGCTGGAGGTGTGAATGGTTGTGTGGAGAAGTGTTCAGGGCGAGTGTGGGGTGATTTTTCAAATCTGCAATAGAACTTGTTCAGGTCGTCTGCTAGTTGTTGATTCTCCAAAGTGCTGGGGGATGGCGTCTTGTAACTGGTGATTTCATACCTTTCCACACTGAAGCAGAATCACTGGAAGAGAATTTGTTCCTTAGCTGGTCAGAATAATTTTTTTCATGTTTGTGTAGCTGCACAAACCATTGGTGCTCTAGTCCACCAGAAGGGGAGGAGCCAATCGCTATATAAGTCGACTCAGAGTGCCATTTCATCAGAATCTTTCTACTGAAGCAAGAGCCATTGATTCGCGTGCAGCCTTATAGTACGACAACTTATGCAATGCTTGTTCCCTTATTTCAGTAACCGGAACAATGTCTCCCATTGTTGCTTATGGGGAATGCATCCAATAGTGCCGTGCTATAAGCAAGTGCAGAATGAAGCCGTTCTGCAAGCCCAGCCCCAGAGCGCCGCACTGAAATCTACGATTGTCTGAACAGGCCAGAATGCTCAACATACACTCTAAGGGCCCATACTGGGTAGACTGGATTGGGCTTGCCGTCCATGATGGCGAGTGCTAGAAGGGGGATAACTTGATTTCTGCATTGCCTAGACAGGTGATGCAGTCACTGTGCCTGTCTGCATCGTGCAGGGGTTCCTTTCACGAGTCACACTTGCGGCACGACAATTGCAACAGTCGCAGGAAATTCACTCAGAAATTTCAGTCAGAAATTCACTTTACTATAATATAATATAACATAAATACTGATAAGTATTAGCATAAATAAGTAGTAAATAACATGTGATAATAAATAAATGCGCCTTGTAGGTATTTTATGATTGAATCTGAAAACCAGACATGAGTTTACTCCCAAACAGAGAAATGCAACCCACAACTATGCCTACAGTGACAAGTAGCCTACTTATTACAACAAAGAAAAACATGAGCAATATGAAATGCCTAAAATAGTCTAACAGACAACAAAGGCAACAAAATAAAGGCTACATTTTGTAATTTATTTGTAGATGTTAGCCAGATATCTAGCTAGTTAGTCTAATTACTAATCAGTACTTCTGCAGCGATGTAGGACGATTTTGAAGTTGGAGGAGAAAATGAGATGGGAGTTTTTCTGACATACCCTGTCATGAACTGGAAAAAACAGAGTTCACGCAGAGCTAGACAAGAGCAGCGTTTGAGGTTAAAAAGTATATAAATTGTAATTATTTTTTAGAAAATAACCAATCGTTATGCTAGATAAGACCCTTCTTCCTCGGCTGGGATCGTTTAGAGCCATTTGAAGCTGCATTTAAACTGCCTTTTGGAAGTTCAAACTCGGGGGCACCATAGAAGTCCATTAAATGGAGAGAAATCCCGAAATGTTTTCCTCAAAAAACATAATTTCTTTACGACTGAAGAAAGAAAGACATGAACATCTTGAATGACAAGGGGGTGAGTACATTATCTGTAAATTTTTGTTCTAGAAGTGAACTACTTTAAGAGCACATAAATGGCAAAACTATTTTAACTGTGTGCACCATCCATGATTAATGCCTTACCATGATGTATTGTAATTAGAATGACAATGATGACAATTTTATGAATTTTCATTGATGTCAATTCTATTTTATTCTAACATTATTTTAATCAGTTGGATGATAGATCAGTACTAAAATTATGTTAACTCAGAAATTATTTTGCTTAATATAAGGTATGGTCACAAGAGGGCGCACTTCCGACAAAAAAAACCCTTTCTGTCTGCACGTGCCTGAAAGCGCTGATGACATATTCTGTCTGCAAACATAGGTATGCAAATACAGGTAGGAAAGCCAGTTAAAACGCTCGGACCGAACGTTTTGATTGGACGAACATTTCTTGGTCCTACACCTTCCATATATAAATGCAGATAAATACATTTAGACCACTTAACTTAATGATTGCTATCAGGATGTGAAGAGACTTTCAACCAGAACAACAAAAAAAAAATCTGAAGACAATCACCTATTGCACCTTTAAGTTTACTTAACCCATTTATGACTACATGAATCTTTTTGTTCTCGCATTAACTGAAACTGTGGGTGGAATTTTAGTTCCAAACATGATTAGGACTGAATTGAGAGAGTAAGTTGAAATTGTGCACTTGAATTTAAGTGAAGTGAATTGTGTGAATTTGAAATATATTTTAGATTGTTATATTTTCAACTGTTTGAACGAATTGAATGAATCAATGACTTACTCATTAAGACATTTACTGCCACCAACGGGAAGTTTTAGTTTCTTAATTAGATTATCATGTCATTAAAATGATAATTTAATATTTTAATATTAATAAAAATATGAAGGGATATAGGGATAATCAAAGGGATATTTCACCCAAAAACTAAAAATGTTTTTTTCTAAAATATGTTTGATGCTTTTCTTAACAAAATAATGGTTTTAAATGAGCTTTTGGGAGCAATTTCTCAGCCACATTTTATGTTGATTAATGTAGATTAATTAATCGCCACATTGTGTAAATAATTTGAATAGCCTACATATTTTGAGTGCTTGAAAGCTCTAGTAAAAAAAAAAAAAAAAAAGGTACAATGTATTTATTGTGTTTATGTTGTATTGCAAAAAAATTATGTAACTATAATGATGAATCACAAATATAAATGGATTTTAAAACAAATTAAGTACAATTTAAACACAAAAGTGTACTGTGTGTACATAGTAGTACATAGTTAAAAACAGTTATAAAATATGGATCTGCCTGAAGATGTAAAATTGCTTCTTCTGGCACACAGATCATGCCCAAGGAATCTATAAGCTCCTGTGGAAAGATTTCGTTTGTTTGTAATTCGTTTGTTCATTGTTTTTTTTGTTTTGTTTTTTCTCTTCTGCACAGTTGTGACATGCTTTGTACTTCTCTTTTATTTGCCCTGTTCTTCTCTATCTACTCTTACCAGATTGTCCATTCATGCACAGGGCATCTTGCACATTGATGTCTGTCAATTAAGCAAATCTTTCCATCCTCCTGTTTTAGACAGCCAAACGCTGGTTATTGTAACACAGTCTGGATGCCGTGGTACTCTTCTGGCCACTAGATGGCAGAGCATCAATAAAGATGGCACAAGTAGAGTGCCCTTACACTGCACCTGTCTAATTATGCATTAGATTGTAATATGCTACTTGCCAGCACTAGGTGAATGGCTTCAGTTTTCTTTTATTCCTACTCTCTAGCCAGCTTCAGTCAATTAGGAGGGGGTGAGCTTTAATAGATGAGTAGATGCATATGTGTATGCAGGGCCTAAAACTAACTTTTTGCCACACTTGCCAATGGCCGTTGACCTGATAAAATTTACCGGACAAATTTTTGAAAAACATGAAACTCTTTTTGCAAAAACAGACAGTTATTACTACTACGATGACTAAACATATTTACAATGTTCTTAATTTGTCCTTTACTTTACTTAAAAGAAGAAAAAAAAAAACAACAAACAGATTTATTGATTTATCTTTTTTTTGTCCTAAAAATTTTGAGATTCTTGTCCTTTGCATGTTTTTGGCAAACGGAGCAGTCAATCGTGTTACACCTGTTTCACACAAAGTCAGTTTGCAAAACGTATGTGGTGCATATTTTTTTTCCACATCCATGTTAACGGATTAGAGCAGGCCTATTCGATTAGCTTCATTTGAGGGCCGGGTTATTGAACTAACAATGTGAAGGGGGTCGAGGGGGAGGGGGCCACCCGATCTCTTTCCGGGGGACCTATAAATTTAGAAACTAAACTGAAATTTAAAATCTATAAATGGTTAACATTAGTGCTGTGTGTCAATCAATTTAAAAAAGTAATCACACATTTCTCTGTAATTAATCATGATTAATCACATATTTATAATGTCATAATTTTACACTAAACCTCCAAATTAATGTAGAAACAACATAAAGATACTATTTTTTAAATATGTTTTAATGGCATCTTTTTACTATTATTAATGAAGCATTAATGCTCTCTATTAAATGCATTTTCTCCAAAAAAAAAATCTTCTTTTTTTTTTTGGATTGTCTCTATTAAAGGCATTTTCCCTCAGTTTTCCCTATTAATTATAGCCATTCAATATTACAGTATAATTGAAAGACATTATTTTTTTTACATTTAATAGGCTCTGAAATATTATGTGATTTTAAAACAATCTTCACATAAACTAAATTGTATATGCATAAACTATACAGATCTTTATTCAGCTACAAAAGTTAATCAGCCACTAGAACAGTCCAATGATTTCTCCTTTTCTTCTGTTCTTTGATTTAAATCAATGACAGACTTCAGCAGGTTTAACTCTAAAATCAGCACTGTCTCTTTAAAACTTGATGTACATGATGCGGAACTGACACATATCCTATTTTCTCCACACTCTTTATGGTTATTCAAGACTTTATAACTCATTTAAGACTACGTTTACGAGGTAACTTGCCAAAACCGCGTATTTTCAAATAATTGTATGTGTTTTCGTCTGTTGAAGCGCTACTGGTGTGCTGTCTGAAGCAGCTCGGTGTATGTGTTCAGCCGAACGCGCAGCCTTTCAAACTATAGCCTACTTCACTGCACCTTTCTGCGGTGTACCCCAGCACCCCAGGTGTGTGTCGACGCATTCTCGGTTATGAAGAATAAAGTAGAGAAAAGTTAAAGGGGTCATATGATGCGATTTCAAGTTTCCCTTTCTCTTTGGAGTGTTACAAGCTGATTGTGCATAGATAAGATCCCTGAAGTTGCAAAGACTAAAGTCTCAAAACCAAAGAGATATTCTTTATCAAAGTTAAGACTCTGCCACACCCCCCTAAAATGACTTATTCAAACACGCCCCCACATGTCTACGTCACGATGTAGAAATATTTGCATAATGCAGCTCAAATGTTCACAAAAAGAAAGAAGGCGTGGTTTCAGTAACAGCAGTAGTGTTGATGCAGCCATGTCAGGGAGACGCTGTGTGTTTCTATGTGAAAGCAAAAGCACTTCCGAAAGTAGATGCATTTAGGAATCATTAAGATTACTTACAACAGAACAGCAACGCATTTTATGGACGACCGTTTCTTGAACCTAGGAGAGGAGGTAATTCTGACTTGCTCTGACAATCTGGCGCTTCTGAATCAGCGATTGTATGTTTTGTTATTAGTTTAAGTATTTGCTATTGACTGTTCAAATGCGGAATTTTGCGTGTCGTGTGTGTGTGTGTGTGTGTGTGTGCTTGCCAGTGAGGGAGAAACGGTCACACAATTGCGGCTTGTGTTAAAAACATATGAGCTTAATCACTGTGTCTGTCACGTGACTCTGGGCTTGAACTGATGGTAAAACTAAGGATTTTTAACTAAGGACATTATTTACTGTCTTGTCTTTCTTTACTATAATTTTGAAAGCTGAAGCTTGCGATTATGGAAAGGGGCGTTAAATTTACGCGGTTGTGGTGTTCGGCCAATCATAATGCACTGGGTCATTTGGCCAATCAGAGCAGACTGCGCTTGTTGGAAGGAGGGACTTTGTAGAAAACAAAGTGTTTGAGAGAGGCGGGGCATAGAGGACCTACAATAATGTACAGTATTTGAAAAATATGTGTTTTTTGAACAATAAAACATGTCAACATATTCTGTTACACCAAATGCACAAAATAATGATCTTTAAAAAAGCATCATATGACAACAATATCTTCTCAGGTAAAAGTTATTAGCACCGTGTCTAGGGACAAGCTGGCCATCACACTGCTCTGACCTTATCAGCCCATTTGTATCTATTATTTGATTCGCTCTTGTCGCCTATGAACAGCTAATCAGATGATCTTGTCTTCGAAAATATAATTTTATTCGCTTATGTCAGAAACAGAGAATCTCTTTAAAAACTGGCTGTTGTTTTTCACTACATTGCATTGTTATATTTCGTAAAAATTTTACCCGCCAAATGGCGACTGACACTGTTACATGTACTCGCCAATGCTGATTTTTACTCGCATTTGGCACTTGGCGAGTGTTAATTTTAGACCGTGTGTAGCCTATGTATTTGGTGCATATGTATAAACAAACATTCAAAAGATTTTTTGTAATGAGTCTCTTATGCTCACTAAGGCTGTATTTATTTGATCATAAACACAGTGGTATTGGAAATATTGTTACAATTTAAAACAATTTTAATATATTTTCAAGTGTAACATTCATGTTAGCAGTGTTATGACTTAAGAAATCATATAATATACTGATTAATTGCTGCTTGAGAACATTTCTTATTATTTTCAGAGTTAAACGTTGTGCTGCTTGTTTATTTATTGATTTAGTTATTAAGTAAGTAAGTGGAAACCATGACATATTTTTATATAAATATATCATCCAGCAATGCGATGGTAAGTGTTGCACATGTTTATGGTAATTGGATAGTTGGTTAACGGAGAAATCCTAAATTGAGCTTTGTTAAGCTAAATGTAACCTTTCATAATTAATAAACAGAATGAATACTACCAGGATAATATCATTGAAAGACAAAAGAAATCCAAATCTCTCATAGAAAGATAACTTGTCAAAGGTATTTAACTTTTTTATTTATTAAAAGATGTGGAGGTGGCAAGGGGCCCATCAAGTGTTTCTATACAGGGGACACCTATCCTAAGAGTTCTTCAGAAAGGCATTCAAAAATGTGTCTGATTTCACTAACTGTACCTCTAGAGGCACTGCTTGGCTTCTGTACAGACAGTAAGATGGCAATTAAGAAATAGGTTCATCCAAATGTCATCAGACTCTCAGAAAGGATATTTTTAGCAGAATCTATAGGCTGCCATAAAATGAAACAAAAGTGAAGGATTAGTGGAAGTTAGTTTAGGGGCAGGTAAATCTAAAATTGATGACATTATGAAAATAGACTGCCTCCAACAAACAAAATGCAGCATTTAAATGAATCAGTTTTTGCAAATGGATGTACACACACACCACTGCAAAAATGATTGGAAAATGTTTGTTAACTTTAAGTATGGATTATTTCACTGAAATGTAGCAGGATATGCAATATAATATGATTCTCAATTAAAACTCTAAACAATATGCATCAGATGGTCTCTTAGTCTATGAGTGTGTTGTCTGGGACTTAGACCATGGGCTGGTGATGGTGATGGTGGGAATGGGCTAAAGAGGTTGGTGAATTATGGTGGAGATGTGATTTGAGGGATGAAGTGGTAAAATGACTATAGGGGGATCCTTCAGGTTCCAGGAACTGTATAGATTTTGAATCCTTTATCACCAGGGGCCCAGTGATGTGCCATCCAAAGACAGAGGACTATTTTGAAAGTAAAAGGCTATTTAAGTGTGTGAGCATATGCATGCTTATGCATGCTTTTAGAGACAGAATGGTGGGAGGATAAAGGCCTGAGAATGGGGTGTTAGAAAAAAAAAACCTTAAGAGTTTTAAAAACTTTTCAGTAGCAGAACTATCTAATTTTACATAAAATAAAAGTTCTGAAATAGGTTTTTTATTATTATTTTGCAGAGAATTGTATTAAAAAAATCTTTTTGGGTTACCCAAAGAACTTTTTAGTCATCAGTTCTAAGAACCATTTTTCTAAATGTGAAGAAAGTTTTCCATTATAAAGTCTATTTTGTGAAAAGGAAAGGTTCTATTGATTTTAAAGTTTCTTCATAAAACAGATGCCAATAATAATAATAAAAAAACATTATTCCTATGTGTAAGCAAATATTTTAGTGACACAAGGCTTGACTCTTGTGTTTTTATTTTTTTTATTATTGTGTTTTTCCTTAATAAAGGGATACAAGGAGACATCTACAAGCAAAAATATTTAATTTAAGTGAAGTTTAGGCTGTATCATGCTTCCTTTTTTTCATCCCAAGTTTTAGAACTCGTAAAAAGTTAATATTTTTGTTATAACATTTAAGAAATTTAAGATTTATGAGAACCTTTTCTTTTTTGCACACATGCTCCAAATATATTTTACAGTTTGTAGTTGTAAATGCTAGTGAAAATCTTGAACTTTCAAGCCTTAACAAATTATATTTGGGCCAAGGGCTATCAAAACACTAAGTGCCAGTCTTCTGAAAATCAAATCTAACTGCTTAGAATGACCTATAGTACCAGTTGGTAAAGTTGCGATATTAAAATTGGTTAAGCATATGAAGTAAGGCACAGAAAAACCTGTCAAGCTGTACTACAACCATAGTAAATGTGCAAAAACATAGCATATCTTGTCAGGTAAGAAATATCTCTTGTCAGGCTGGAAAAATCAGGATATTGTAAAGCAGGACTAGCCTACAGCCTTACTTCCAAGTATAAAACAATGAAAATATGGATAGGTCACCCTGAGATGTAGGTCAGATTTTCACATGGGTGTCTCGCTTGGCAATCTTTCCACAGATTTTCAGTTGTAAACCTCTTATCCTTCAGCTGATGCAAACACACATCGCAAACCCTAGCTGTTGTCCATGATTATTGTGTATTACCAATGGATGTGAAGCAACTATGTCATCCTTGGGAAGGGGCTACAAAGCAGAACAATCACATCTGCAGTGGTCTGTAAGAGCGCAGTGCATAGCTACATTTTTGAAGAGATGCACATCAGGGTAAGACATAGACTTAGTTTTTTTCAGTTGCTTACACACAAACCTTTACTTGTCACACAATTCTGAAACCTGACACTTAAAACACCAGAACCACACACCAAATCTGCAAAACCATACACTAATTCTTGGACTTTGACTCCGTTTTCAATTTCATAAAACACTTTTTGTAAAACACAGCACACAATTCTCCATGTGTGCTGTGTTGCAAACAAAAATCTAACTGGAAGTATCTTGATTACCTTTTTCAAACACAACAAATCAAAATGCCACACTAATTCATCAGTGCCTCACACTAACTCCTCAAATGCGCAAAACTCATTACTTTACTTAACACCAACCAATCATGGCTTTAGAATAGGCCTATAAATACACAGCCACAAAACTTGGCTGATTTCTTTTCTTCCGTACTGTATAATACTGTATTCACAACCACAAATGCTTACAGTAAATAAAGTTTGGTTTCAATTTAGTTTTTTCAACATATCTCTGCCAATTACTTTGTCTTATGCAGAAATGTACATAGGTACTAGCTTTACGTTTGAATGTGTGTATGATATATCCAAAAATATAATATTATGGCAAAGGTGTTTGCAACGTAAGACAAATGTTTGCTTTTGAGATGTGTTTGTGAAAATTTGAATGCAGTGCTTCATTTTGCAAGAGATTTGTGGCATTTTGTGTCTGCAATTTGTGGATTTGTGCGTTAAGTTTTGAAAGCAGACGTTGATGAGAGGCAACAATTTGAAATTGTGTGTAAGCAGTTAAAAAAAACTGTAGCTGCAACTGTTGTAGCTACACAGAGACAATGTTGATGGCCCACCGCAGTATAAATTGGCCTTAGGAAGGCTGCTAATGCATTTAGATGGCCAAAAAATCTGCAATCACTATCAGGACTGTGAAAAATAAGAGCTTATGTGTTAAGAACACTTTCTACAAAAATATGCAAATATGCAGTTGTTTTCCTACCAACGTTTCCATTCCTTCTATTGATTTAACACTAAACTAATTGTATAGAACAGTCCTTACCTGATTTCCTTAACTATTTGCTGGACATGAGTTGATACGAACTTACACTGAATGTTCGCTGGACGGACAGATCTGTTGATGGCAATTTAATTCTGCGACAGTTATTACTGTCAGCCGATATAAATAATTGTAAATGAATCATAATTAATCGTAATTATTTATATACAATTCCCTTTTGAGCTTATAAATTGTTACAAAATACTAATACTAAATAGTAGTAAAGTGAATTCATAAAACAAATAAAAATGAACTGTAGATATACTTTTTTAAGTGAATTCATAAAACAAATAAAAATGAACTGTAGATATACTTTTTTAAGATAAAATACTTAGTTCACCCAAAAATGAAAATTAGCCCATGTTTTACTCACCCTCAAAGCATCCTAGGTGTATATGACTTTCTTCTTTCAGATGAATCCAATCGGAGTTATATTAAAAATTATCCTTGCTCTTCCAAGCATTAGAATGGCAGAAGGCAGCTGTTTTTTTTTTCCAACAGTCCAAAAGTAGTCAAATAGAGTGCATCCATAATAAAACATTGCTCACACAGCTCAGGGGGATGAATAAAGGCCTCCTGTAGCGAATCGATGCGTTTTTGTAAGAAAAATACTTAAAATGTTATAAACACTTTTCTCTCACTTTCGCTAGCTGTCGTACGTGGAAGCCGTTCCGGGTGACTGACGTATGATGTATGTGCAGCGTACACACCAGTGATTAGTGACGAACGTTGAAGAGCGACGGAGAGAGAACAAAACAAAACGGCGGTCATGAATTAGAAGCACAAAACAAGGATTTGTAAAGAAAAATGACGGAGAATTTCGATATACTGTAAGCCAAGAGGAGACTGGTTTTCTTTTGCTAAAGTAAGGAAACTTTGCTTCCTTTGCTTCTGTAAACAAACTTGCGAGACTAGCATATCTGACAGATGTGTGCGCTACTGTCACAGTAGCGCACTGTTAAGTTTCCTGTTAAGTTTCCTGTTTGCCTTTTTTTGGTTTGTTTCCTGTTCTAATTATTAGTTTCCATGGATTTGGATTAATCACTCCACCTGTCAATCTTCCTGATTACGTTCCCATTTTATAAGTCCTGTGTTTTTCCCCAGTCCTTTGTTCGCTGTTATATGTCTATATGTCTTCCCGTGTTCCTGTGTTTGAATTTATTAAAGACTGTATTGTTCAAGATTATCCTTGTCTCCTCGCTCCTTCGTCCCCAGTGTTGCGTGACACATACATTCTACGTCATCCACCAGAACGGCTTGCACGTATAACAGTAAGCAGAAGTGAGAGAAAAGTGTTTATAACATTTGAAATATATATATATATATATATATATATATATATTGTGACGAGCGTCCCGATTGCTCATCAGCGTTGCCCTGGAGACGAAGAGGAAACACCTGCACCTCCTCATCATGGCGGATCGGCCACACCTGGGGCTCGTTTGCCCGCGGCCAGATAAGCCGCGCGAGGCTGCACAACAGGGAGAGACATCTCCGAAGAGGCTGAAACTAATGCACGCTACTCTTCTTGATTTCAGAGCCCAGCGAGTGACCGATCCTGCCCTGCCCCGAGCACCGCACCGACGCACCGCACTAGGGAGGAAATCACACCACGAAGAGCACCGCCGCACCTCAGCCACCCCTCTACAACCGACACCCTCACCTTGTTAAATAAATCCACCCTCCGGGGTATTTATTTTGAGCTCTCCTTGTTGCGTGATTCTTCTCACCTGCCACAATATATATATATATATATATTTTTTTTTTTTTTTAAATGCTTCAATTCATTACAGGAGGCCTTTATTCAACCCCCCGGAGCCGTGTGAGGCATGTTTTATTATGGATTGATGCACTTTATTTGACTACTTTTGGACTGTTGAAAAAAACATGAAGTTGTATGATCTCATTCATACTATATTTTTGCAAGATCTGCTTATGCCCCAGTGATAGATGTTTAGGGGTGGACCTTCATGCTTGCTTGTTTTCTAAAAACCATAGTATTCACATCATACCTCATAAAATTGTTACATTTTCCTGTGTGATCAAATCGGACTTTCATAGAGTTAAATGAACACAGAATGATTACAAAAAAGTAGGCGCTGTATGGATGTAAAGAAATGTTTAGCTATGCATTCATGTTTGTGTATGTATCTCTCAGGGTGTTTGGTTTCATATATGAAGCGTCTTGCTCAAGCATGTCAGTGTGTGTTTGTTTTTGTTTGCGTAAGCTTTTTGTATGTGTCTATGTTTGTGGCAGTAATTTTTGATGGTAGTAAGGTTAGGGCGAAAGCAAGGAGAGGTGGGGGGAGTGAAAATCTGTGTGGCTCTTGTGGAAGTGTCAGCTGCTGCGTTCATTGACAGTGTCAATGCACCCACCGCCCCGGGAGCGCCAGCAGGCTCGCAAAGACAGACAGCATGAATTAATCCCAGGAGAGTGTGCGTGACAGTTTGACAGTGCTGTGAATTTAAAAGGAGGAGGCGCTAGGAATCGGGAGGCAATAGCATTTGTCAAATCATAATTAAATGATGAATCACTTTTGTGTTCTTCAGGACCCCAAAACCTTCTTGGAGATGCATAATATAATAAAGAAAAGAAAGCACGGATACATCATAAAGAATTAGGGAGTATTATGTAGTAAACAATTCTTAAATTTTCCTCATCTACCAGTTTAGTATTAAGAGAAATTAAATGAAATACATTAAAATATCACGACACAACTGGGATTCTACTGACTCTGATGTTGTCAAGTAAATATCCTTAGTTTGCCAGTAGTTATAATCATCTCAATTCTCAAATCCTGAATCTAAGTCTTTTTGTCTTTCATAACATTATCAGAAATGGCTGTAAAGAAAGCGGTGTGAGAAGATGGGGAAGATGATCTTCACAACTTCACAACTGAGCAAAGGTATTTATACAGTAAAACCAGATTACTGAAATTAGATTTTAGTTCAGATGATTGCAATGCAGTCTATTTGATCTGTGGAAGTGGAGAAGTGAAACTATTCTCAGATGTCATAATATGCATTCACATAGAAAGTGACTGCTTGTAAAATCGTTAGTTTATGTTTTGCAGTGCGCTTATGCAAACTTGATCACAACACATATTGTTTGTTTGTGGGCGCCGTGAATATCTGAGAAAATACCTCCAATAATTTATGACATGTTTGGAATGATCCCATTGTATCCTGGCACCACCCTTTGAACACAAACTTAAGAAATCACATACCAAACTACACTGGTTATAGCTCCTGAACTATCTGGACAGAGTCAGAATTACATAAAGCCATGTAAAGTTTTTGGAAAACTCAGTTTTGTTAGAAAGTGGTCAGCAATTTATCTGCATAAAATATTTTTGTTTTTGTATACGGGAGGTTCTGCAGGCCTCAACTGGCTTTACACCGTTTGAGCTCCTCATCGGACGACAGCCTCGGGGACTGCTCGACGTTGCAAAGGAAGCTTGGGAACAACAACAGCCCACCCCACACCGGTCCCTCGTCGAGCATGTCTCCGAGATGAGGCAACGGATCGACCGTGTCATGCCATTAGTCCGGGAACACCTGGCCAAAGCCCAGCAGGCCCAACAACGCCACTATAACCGTGCAGCTCAGCCCCGGGAGTTCCAGACGGGCGATCAAGTTATGGTTTTGGTACCCACCTCCGCCTGTAAATTCTTGGCCACCTGGCGCGGGCCGTACATTTTTGTATGTGTCTATGTTTGTGGCAGTAATTTTTGATGGTAGTAAGGTTAGGGCGAAAGCAAGGAGAGGTGGGGGGAGTGAAAATCTGTGTGGCTCTTGTGGAAGTGTCAGCTGCTGCGTTCATTGACAGTGTAAAGTTTTTGGAAAACTCAGTTTTGTTAGAAAGTGGTCAGCAATTTATCTGCATAAAATATTTTTGTTTTTGTATATTTGTATATTTTTTATTTTTGGCTGCTCTCCTATCGTCATTCCTTACCTATTGTCTGGACTGTGTTCTCTCCACTCCTCACCATCTCTTGTCCTGTCTGTTGTTTTGCTAATAAACTGTCAACTCTATCCTGCATTTGAGTCCTCTCTCATAGAAACCCTGACAGAACGAACTGGCCAGCACTGGACTCAGCAGAATCAGTATCAAGATCCTGCCACCTGCAAATGCCCGGGAGAGACTGGCTCGTCATCTAGGTCTGGCTAACACTTGCCAACAGGGCTGAGAGATAGTTGCATTTACCCAGTTTTTCTGGACGATGTCAAGGGGGCTTGATTATGATGATACCACCCTCAAAGACATCTTCAATGATGATCCCCTGCCTAAGTGGGAGATAGATGGTCTCAAAATTTTTAATTTCTGGGACTTCTGCAGGTATCTTGGTCATCGCATCCAGTGGGGAATGCCTCCACCTTCTGAGCAAGCATGCAGCAACCACTCTGCCCCACTTCCCTTATCAAGTCAAGACCAAGATCCTTTTTTGACTCCTACTCTGAAGTGAAGGGCAAGAAGGAAGAGGGCTCCCCAGTCTGCTGCATCCATTTATGACTCTGACACCTTCCCAGTCTCCCCTGAGTCTGTCAAGTCTACCGATGTCATCTCCCAGACATCTAAGTCAGTCTCCATTATTTCAGAATCTGTTGAATCAACCTCAGCTTTCCCAGAGGTGGTCAGGAGCGCTGCCGACCTTTCCATATCAACCAAGCCCACTCCAGTCACTCCAGAGCCAGTCAAGCCCGCTCCAGTCACTCCAGAGCCAGTCAAGCCCACTCCAGTCATTCTTGACCCAATTAAGCCAGCTCCCGTCACTCCTGAGTCAGTCAAACCCGTTCCAGTTATTCCAGAGCCTGTCAACCCTGCTCCCATCATTTGCAAGATGGCCAAGTGGGCAGCTAGCCAATCAGTTCCAGTCAATTCAAGGCCAGAGTCAACTTCTGTCACCCCCGAATCTGTCACCTTCACTACCTTTATCCAGGAAGAAGTTGTTGATGACAGTCATCACTCAGTCAATGAAGTTAGCACCAGACCTTTCTGAGTGTCCCAAGTCAATTTCTGTCTTCCCAGAGTCTACTGAGTGCACTCCTGTTATTCAAGAATCAGTCACGTCAAATGTTGTCCCTAAGGTCTGTTCCCGACTTGTCACATTTTGCCGGGCCAATTCTGGTCTCCACTGAGACTATTAAGATCACTACCTCTCTGCCTGTGTTGGCCGAGTTAGCTACAGATACTACAGAGGTGGTGAACTATGCAGTTTCTATCCATCAAAAGATGAAGAAAGCAGCCCATGCTGTGCAGTCTAATGTCCTTCCTGTTAGATCCACTGAAGCCATGTTTTTGAATCCTGTCTTGTCTACAGAATGTGTTCCCGCCAGTCATGTCCAGTCAAAGAATGTTCCTGTCAGTCATTTCAAGTCCACAGAGGCTCTTCCTAAGCTGGCTGCTGCTTCTGTCATGACCATCATGGCTTTCATTTTGCCTGTTCCGTCCATGGAGGCCAGTTCCGAGCAGCCTGTTTTCCCAGTTGCGTCCACGGATGCCATTCCTGCTAGCCATGTCAAGTCAAAGAATGTTCCTGCTAGTCATGTGAAGTCAACAGATATTCCTGTTAGTCAAGTTGTGTCCACAGAGGCCATTCCTGAACTGCCCACGCTCACTATGTTGGCCACGAAGGCCATTCCTGAGGCTCTCATTCAGCCTGTTATAGCCAAGCAGGCAATCTCCGAGCACCCCGCTCTCCCAGTCACAGCCATGGAGGCCGTCCATAAGCAGCCCGTTGTCACGGCCACTGAGGCTTTCTCTGAATCTCTTGCCAACCTAATTAAGTCCACAAGGGAGATTCTCGCCACCCTTGCTATGGCCACCAAGTATGAAATTCCTGACGAGGAGCCCCCTGAGTCCACCCCAGTCCCACGAGGAGCTCCCTGAGTCCGCTATGGAGGTTGATTCGAAATCCACTCCAGGTAGTGCGGTCCCTGAGCCCATTGCAGAAAGGACTGGTCCAGTGTCCGCTCCTCCAGTGTGCCCTCCAGTGTCTGCTCCTGAGAGTGCGGTCCCCGAATCCGTTCCAGTGAAAGTAGTTCCCAAGCCCGCTATAGAGGAAGTTGTTCTCAAGCCCGCTCCTGAGAGAGTAGCTCCAGTGCCGGCTCCAGCCCCTGAGTTCGCTCCAGTGCCGGCTCCTCGAAAGCGTTTTGCTGTGCCTGCTTCTCATGAGCGCCTTCCAGTGCCAGCTCCACATAAGTGCATTCCAGTTCCTGTGGTCAGCCCACGGAGGGCTCCGGTCCCCGAATCCAGCCCAGAAAGGGCTCCAGATCCCGAGTTCAGCCCAGTGCGAGTCTCTGCACCTAGATGCACCTCCAGTCGGGCTCCCATACCTTCCTTCCCACCCTCTATCATTCCCGGTAGTGGTTCCCCAGGGTTTCTATGTTTGTTTTGTGTTTGAGCACATGGCTCTGTCTATGTTGTTGTCTGCCTCCTGTCCTGCCTCATTGTTACCCATTACCACACCCCCTTGTCTACTCCTCGTTGGTCTGAGTGTTGTCACCTGTTCCTCATGTTCTCCTGTCCTTTATATTGTACTCCCTTTCCCTCTTGTTTTGCAAGTTCGTTGTGCTACGTCAGTGTTTGTTTGCTCTGACTTACCAGTCCTGTGAAACAGCTTATTCCCTACCTTGTTTGTAGAATTAGTCTCTCGTCTCGTCTCATCTTTTCCTGTCCAGTAGGCTGGGCTACCGGTCACCTCTCTGGGTCTGCCATGCTGCTAGGCCTGTGCTGAGCCTGTGACATCACTAGTGTGGAGTGGCCTTGGGGTGGTGTGGAGTGTCAGGCCACCGCTGCTAACCTCCGGGCTCCAGCTTCGCTGCCTTCACTGCTCTCTGGTGGACTGCCATCCTGAACTGGACTCTGTGGCTGCTCTCCTATCATCATTCCTTACCTATTGTCTGGACTGTGTTCTCTCAGAAAAACTCGACTTTCAAACAAACGCAAAGTGATTTTCAAATACAAAACTCTTTGATAGAAAATGCAGATGTATGGACAAATATATGTATTGTGTGTTGCAACTGTGAGACTCATTTGGCTTTTTATGAGGAAACTTGGCTTGATTTTCTCACAAATGCATGCAGGCTGATTTTCTCACACGTGTGCGGGCAGATTTTCTCACATGTGCAATTGAGCAACTTTCTTTTCCAAAAACAGCAGATGGACGCTGTTGGTCAATTTACGCTAGTCTCCCAAGACCTGAAACACCTTTTTACCTTTTCAGACCAATATGAGTAGGGAACAGGTGAGTTTCTGTCTTACTAGATCTATAATTAACCATTTAGATGTTTTCACAAAGCGACCCTACTACAATGTCAGTGAAAATAACAACAAGTACTGTAAAGTTGTTAACATGATTGATTAGTTAAAAAATCAGAGGTGCCATGGCTAAACATTTAACTAGGCTGTCTTTCCCTATAAAAACTGATCCATTCTCCATACCTCTTATCCTCTGTTGGATCGCGGGATATAGAATATACATATATATTCATACAATTGTTCAACATTCAAAACAATGCAGGGGTAAAACAATATATTGTGACACAATGTAATGTATAATGTATACATTTGTAATGCAAATGTATAATAGATAGCAACAATATTGTGTACCAAAAATGAAAGCTTAGACAATTTAATTTAGTATCAGATATAGTAATATCACCCAAGAGTTCGTTAATTATTAATAAAAAAATGAAAACAAATCACATTATTTAGTGCAATATCTAAAACTTTTTTTTTTTTAAATGATGTAACACTGTGCAATCATTTGTCTAAAATAATTACGTATTTTTTAGCTAAGCAAAATGATGAATATTTATTTTCTGGTGTCACTCTTGTCCTGTCAATTGGGGAGAAGGATCAAGTGATAGGATCACGCTGATATAATACTAAATTCAGCATTTTAATAAACAGTGGTTTAATAAACGGCGTGCTACATGGGTGAAGACACACTCTGGACCGCGAGGACTCTTCTAGGAGTGACTCAGATGATGAACGTTTGCATTTTAAAGAGCCACTAATATAATTCCTGACGGTAGCCTTTTATTCTTAACTTCATGAGCTAAAATGTTGCTCGGCCATATAAAAAGCTACAACATTTTAGTTTAATTTTTCCAAACAGGCTATTGTCAGACTAAAATCTGCTGGTTTTTTGCAGGTTACCATTTTAATATAAGCAGCTTCACTACAAATACCATGGTATTTACTTAGTAAAACCGTGGTTAATTTTCGTAATGGATATTAATGTTTAGATTATATTTTGGTACATTTATATAGCTGAATCACAATAAAGCTCATCTGAACTTAAACTAGTTTGATTATAGTAGTCTATTTGTATAATTAGATTAGCCTACTCCTTTCAGTAGGTTGTCTATGTGTAGTTTTATACTTGTTTAAACTTTTACCGCAGCGATGTATAACATATATATCTTACTTGACCTAACATAAAAATAAAATTCAAAATGCTTTCATTTTTGGTACACAATATTGTCGCTATCCACTATACATTTGCATTTTAGTATTACAATTTATTGTGTCACAATATATTGTTATACCCCTGCATTGTTTTGAATGTTGAACAATTGTATCAATATATATGTATATTCTATATCCCGCGATCCAACAGAGGATAAGAGGTACGGAGAATGGATCAGTTTTTATATGGAAAGACAGCCTAGTTAAATGTTTAGCCATGTCACCTCTGATTTTTGAACTAATCAATCATGTTAACAACTTTACAGCACTTGTGATTTTCACTGACATTGTAGTAGGGTCGCTTTGTGAAAACATCTAAATGGTTAATTACAGATCTAGTAAGACAGAAACTCACCTGTTCCCTACTCATATTGGTCTGAAAAGGTAAAGAGGTGTTTCAGGTCTTGGGAGACTAGCGTAAATTGACCAACAGCGCCATCTGCTGTTTTTAGAAAAGAAAGTTGCTCAATTGCACATGTGAGAAAATCTGCCCGCACACGTGTGAGAAAATCAGCCTGCATGCATTTGTGAGAAAATCAAGCCAAGTTTCCTCATAAAAAGGCAAATGAGTCTCACAGTTGCAACACACAATACATATATTTGTCCATACCTCTGCATTTTCTCTCAAAGAGTTTTGTATTTGAAAATCACTTTGCGTTTGTTTGAAAGTCAAGTTTTTCTTTGCAAAGCAGATTGTGTTTATTTGCAAAACACTGGATTTGTTTGATAAATATTGGCACAAAATTCGCTCCATATTCTGCCTTCGTTTAGCCGAGCTTCAAAATGAAGTTACGGTCCCAGTTGGAGTTATAAGGTGTTCTGCCTTTTTTTACTGTCCATTAAAGTCTGTCGAATTTTAATTACGGTGTAGACAAACGAATTGGATCGCGATCTACAAAACCGCTCCACATAACAAAAATCACTGTAAAGACCAGACACCTTGGCAGCAGGCAGCAATCATAGACTGTAAAAAAACAGGCAGGAATACATAATCGTGAATAACCTTTAAAGATTTTTTTTTTTTCCTTTTTGTGATGCAGATTATTCACCTGGCTGTCACTTCTAGTTGGATGCATGTGTACTTGAATGCCGTAGCATGATCAGTCATAAAATCAATAGCCTAACAGTTCGCAATTAAATCCATATCCTACCTTTTCTTGTAACCCGATAAAATCAATCCATGGCCCTGAACGTCAATGGAGATGTTTAATGCACACGCATTTCTGAGCATGCCTGCTTGCTTGCTGGCATTCACATGAATCCACAAGTCCTTCTTTTAGGTTAGGCTATTTCATTCAAGTCCATATAGCTAAGCAATTATGCTATGTCAAGAATTATTTTACGTTACTGAGCATAGCAAATAAATTGGTTGCAAAACGGTATCCACTCACATGTTTAACTTTTAGTCTGCTTGTTACAGTAAAAAACAAAACAAAAAAAACATTCCCAGATAGCACACGTATGTCTGCAAGATGTCTGTTAAAGATCTCTTGATCTGGATAGCATCTGCTGTCTACAAACGTCTGGCATATGTCTTTCAGATGTCAGTTTTACATACATTCAAAATCATAAACATCTTAAAGACATCTAATAGACGTCTATTTGACATCTAAAAGGAAACGTCCTATAGACGTATTGCAGATGAGCAAACCCCCTAAAAACACGTCTTGCAGATGTAAATGCAGTCGTCCAATAGACATCCGATGTATGTTATCAGGGTTAATACAGTCACATTACTATATGCAATAGCCTATATGATGAGACCATGATCACTAGATTTTGTATATTGACAGCAACCAAATATTGATAATGTGGAATTTACTGCCTTTTGCCTTGGTGTGACTTCCCATTTTCTTGCAGATAATGCAAAGGCAGAGTACATTGACTTCAAAATAGGGTTTCAAGTTTGAGCTCACAATTTTTTAATGTAGATAATTCTCATTACTAAAACATCTAATTGCCAAATTTCCAGTGTCCTACCTATAATTAATTTGGCTGGACAAGTAAAAAACTTTAAAGTAATTTTTCTCAGTTTCACACTCTAGCAAGTTAAGGTCTTTTGCCATTGTAGTGCAGTATATATAATTTTTAGTCGTAATAAATTCATATTTAGCAAGGATGTTTTAAATTGATCAAAAGTGACAGTAAGGGTTACAAAATCATTCTATTGCAAACTATATGATATCCTTTTTATTCATCTGACAATCCTGAAAAAGTATGGAAGAAGAAGAAATGGTTCATGACCAACAAATCAGCATATTATAAGGATTTCTGAATACTCCGCTTTAGCATCATAGGAATAAATTGCATTTTATAATATATTAAAATAGAAAACAGTTCTTTTTGAATTGTGAACTCTCACAATATTCCTGTTTTTACTGTGGTTTTGATCAAATAACTGTAGCCTTGGTGAGTATAAGAGACTACTCAAAAACATCTGAGCGACCCCAAACTTTTGAACAGGGTTTTTGCTTTCTCCCCAAAAGTAAACCATCCTTTACAACATACTCTGGCACCAGAGAGGTTTCATCAAATTCTAAAAGATCATTTCATTAAACCTCTTATACATTTGATCCCTACCTCAGAGGAATCAAACCACCAACCACAAAACTACTAGGCCTCCATTTAGTCAACCATAAAACAGTTTTCTGTAATTGAAGCAACCTAATGCAGATAAGGACACGTATTAGAGAAAATGGTTGAGCTAGAAGGGAGGTAGAAGGAGAGCGGTAGAGCAAGCGCAGACATGTTGTCATTTTCGGTGCAAGGAAATGGGCGATGTGTGCGTGGATGTGGGGGGTGTGGGTAATGCTAAGTGTTCTCAGTGTGGAGTCAAGCCTAGCTCCACAGATTGCTGTCTTGCTCTCACCACTCATTGTCCCTTTGAAGTAATTACTCTTTCACCTGGACAAGCTAATCAGCGAAGGCGTGCCTTGCATCAGCACCCACCAGGCTCTGCTCCATCCAACAAACAACAGATACATAGGCTATTTAACGCGCACACACACACACAGACACACACCAGAACTGTAAATTAGCGATATCAGTACACAAATGTATTGAATTTCTTTCATTAATATCATCACACAATGACTCATTCGACGTTTTATCCATTTGATAATGTATACAATCAGGGCATGAGTAATAAAACATCGCCTAGCATTTTTCTGTTTCTTTCGTCATATAAAAATCACCGGTGCTTTTCTGTTGCTCACTTTCGATGGCGAGGACAAATGAATAGAAACACATATGTTTTGCACATACACACACACACACACACACACAGCCCTGTCAGGGGGCTGTGTGGTTAATCTTTATGCACTCTGTGACCTGCTCACTGCCAACCCTGCTAAATATATTATTCCCGTGGGGCTTTCAGTGCTGCTTGGTGTCAGAAATCAATATGTATGAGCCGTGTAGATGGGAATTTCTAATAGATCTCCACGGCCCTGCGCTACTCTTCAATATCTGCCTCGGACTATTAGTGCCGGCTCAGTGGCAGTGAAATAACCGAGATAATCTGTTAAGGTTCCGCTCTTAAGGTGGAACTGCTTTAACAGGTTTTACTGGTGGTTTTTTTGCAACGAAAATAACTAAACAGCCAGATATTTCATGGGTAGGGGGTGATTTTTAATAGTAATAAATTAATTTCCAGCCAGTTTTGAACAATTGTGTTTGTAAGAATTTCTGTAAATAAAACATAAATCTGTACAATTATATTTAGTATTCATGTGCATATAAAATTTTTATTTAGAGTTATGAAAAAATATAAGTGCAATAATTTGTGTTTGTGAGTGGTTATATATATGTGTATGCTTGCTGTTTCTGCGTAATATGTGTATATCTGTATGCGTGTGCGTTTCTCTGTGGTGTTGTCAGAAACGGATATGGGTCATTCTACTAATTGATCATATTCCTAATGTGATGATTTGCTGCAGCACTTAACTGCAGTGCATGGCTTCTCCGCTGGAAAAAAGACATCCAGCTTCAAGCAGCAGGAGACTGAATGGGGGAGGGGAAGATTTGAATGGAGGAGAGAGACGGAAGAGAGGGGAAGACTGACTCAGACAGCGTGAGGTCTCAGGGGAGAGAGAGACGCTGAAATTATTTCATGGTCATGGGCTTTTTCTCCCTCTCCTATCTCACATGCAGGACCTGCAAATATAATCTACAGCCATATATCTGCTGTCTTTCTCACAAAGGAGATCTCCTCAATGCTGTCTGCTACCGGCCAAAGCCGCAAACGGGGAAACTCTATCCATCACCTGTAATTATATTAGATTAGAGGTACAATGAGGCTAAAAGCTCCCCTTAAGAAAGATGTGCCGTTTTTTCTCAAAGTGTAAAGAGTATACTAAATATATTTTTAACTAAATAATAGTAGAATTATAAAATACAAACAAATATTATGTGGTTATAAATGTATCATTATGTATGTATGTACATTCATACTTTGCAAAAAATCTCTGCCTTCTCACTTATGAAAAACATTTTATTGCATCGCAGTCACGATCTTCAGTCATCTTCTAGCCAAACCTATGGTTCTTTCGGGTTCTCTTTTAACCAGTGCATGTGTGTGTGTTTTTTGTTTGTTTGTTTTTTCCTTTAGTCCCTGCAACTTAGGGGCTATTTACCCCCAAAGTGAGATCAAATTATCGTAAAGAGGACCTCTTGTCATTGCACACATGATGACCTTTTTGCAATGCATAGCAACAAACGGTTTCATGAAAGTGAACAGTTTTTTCATAATTGCCATAAGTCTTGTGGGTGAAGTTTGATCTATATAACTAGTGCTTTATGGACAGTTACATCATAGACTTTCCTTGTGTCCTTGCAGAGATGTTGTCTAGGCTAACTGACTGCAATTAAGGCAATACATGACAATTTACAGTGTTTCTAACTAGATTTTAAGGTGCTGCAACTGTTGTTAGCCACTCTAGAAATTTAACACCCCCACCCCCCATTAATGTAAAACTGGAATTTTTGCATGCCAAGCTTGGTGTTTGCTTTTAAGCCTTTTAAAGCTTTCAGTTTCCTCCTGTGAAAAAAAAAAAAGAAAAAAAAGGGGTTGGACACTGGGCATGTCTGGTGAGTGTCCTAAAATTTGAAACTTGTTTACATATCCACACACAAGTGCCGTTTGGCATCGGTCAGTGGTGCCCAGCTAATTGGGATCATTTTCTGCATGCATTTAACTGTCCTCGCATTTGAGAAACAGCATCTCCTCAATATAAAAAAAAATATTTATCCAACTGCTCTTTGAGGGCGGGCCAGCGCAGCTAGTAGGTGGGCATTATGCAAATGTGTAACATGGCGACATAGCAGGAATAATTGTAGGACGGCAAACAAGTACCTACACCTACATTACACACTACACTATATTACACAGCAAAGGTAAAATAAAAATGCATAATAAGAAAAAATTGCCCCATTGTAACAAAAAAGTACAATATGCACATAAAAAAAGGAGATAGGAGACAAGATCAGTATCACTACTGAGTGTCCAAGACAGAGTAACACACTCTGACACACAATAGTCATGAAGCATTGTTTCTGATTTTCTTTCAGGGCCCATATTGTACGTCAGACATTGGATGGAAGGGCAGCACAGTGCCAAAAATTGTTTGGCATACAAAACTGAAAGGCAATGGTTTCATGTTTATATTGTATGATAATTCCATAGATTTACTTTATTTTCTGTGTTTGCATTCCCTGTTCATTTTGATGCAGTTTGAGATTCAGGTAAATAGAATTATTGCATAAATATGCTTTCGTCTAATAATTTTCTAATAACTTTATATAAAGCTGTGTTTATTTTATTATGTGTAATCCAAATGCATTTCAGAACCCAACTCTTCTTTTTAATTCAGATTTTATTTTTTTATTTTTAGATGGATAAACTTCTGGTTATTCACTGGGTAGCGCTTGTTACAAGTTTTACATAATATTACAAGTAAATTATGCATAATTACAGGCAACTAACATTAACCTGAACCCTATATTATACAGGTGCATCTCAGAAAATTATAATATGGTGAAAAAGTTCAATTTTTTTCTTGTAACTTATTTCAAAAAGTGAAACTTTCATATATTTTAGATTCATTACATGTAAAGTAAAACACTTCAAAAGTTTTTTTGTTTTAATTTTGATGATTAGAGCTTACAGCTCATGAAAGTCAATACTCAGTATCGTACTCGGTTACTATCCCTGAGATACGGAACGAGTACTGCGTCTTGCTAAAGACGCTATGGGAAAAAGCCTTTTTTCTCCTTTACTGAAGCCTTATTCAATCACGCAGTGAAACTGCACGATCATTGGTTCGTGCAGTGTGTTAAAAACGAACCAATGTGTCGGCAGCGGAGCTGCATGAGCCTATGGCGACGGAGCCCGCCAGATCCCGCCAGAATGGGCGGGGTTATCTGGCTATATAATCGGCCGTCTGGCCATAGGATCCTCAGGTTTACTTCGACTGAAGCGACGATTGAGTCGTGCAGCTACCTGGCACGGCAAAGTACGCAGTACTCGTTCCGTATCTCAGGGAACCGAGGTTACGATAGTAACCGAGTACGTTCCCTATCGATACTCCACTCGTACTGCGTCTTGCTAAAGACGCTATGGGAACACAATTCAATCACGCCGTGCTATGGTAGAGGAACGACTGTGTAAAATACCTCCATAAGCATTCCATGCTCAGAGGGAAGTATAATAGTATACTCGGGCTAAAGCGAGCTGAGCTCGTAGGGGTCACGCTCGGCCCGGGTCATTCCATGCATTCCTCGCATACTCAGCACTTTCAGGGCTGAGATATGCAAGGAACCCATCAGAGAGCTTGAGTGCCCGTGCAGTCAAGAGTTCTCCGTTAGGGTTATTCCCACAACGTAAGTCATACTCATCTAAGCAGATAGGACCCTGGCCTGCAAGGCCGGTACATCCAGCTTATAAAACCTTGCAAATGTGGACGGCGAGGCCCAGCCGGCCGCCGCACAAATGTCTGTAATAGACCAGGCCACACTGTAATAGACCATAGACACACTGCTAGACCAGGCCCGTGACGAGGCAATGCCTCTAGTCAAATGGGCTCGTACTCCAATGGGGCATTGAAGGCCCAAGGAAGAGTAAGCCAGCGTAACGGCATCCACTATCCACTTAGAGAGTCTCTGCTTCGTGACCGGAAGCCCTTTGGCGCGGTTACCGAAGCTAACAAAGAGCTGTTCCGTGCGCCTGAAGGAGGCGGAACGCTCAAAGTAGATCCGTAGGGCTCTAACATGGCATCACAAAATTAACTCCCGGTCCTCCTCGGAGGGAGGAAGCGCGGAGAGTTTGATGACCTGAGCTCTGAACGGAGTGGAAAGTACCTTAGGTACGTATCCATGCCTTGGTTTTAGGACGACCTTGGAGTCGTTTGGCCCAAATTCCAGGCAGGCGGGGCTCACAGAGAGCGCCTGCAGGTCTCCTACTCGCTTGACTGACGCTAGTGCTAGTAGCAGAGCAGTCTTCAGCGACAGTGACCAAAGGTTCGTGGACTGGAGCGGCTCAAAAAGGAGGGCCCCTCAGGGCCCTCAGCACAGTGGGTAAGTCCCATGTAGGGACAGTAAGGGGCCGAGGCGGATTCAGCCTCTTGGCACCCCTTAGAAAACGGACGATAGCATTGTCCCTGCCCACTGATTGGCCCGCAATAGGGGCGTGGAAGGCCGATACGAACACCCCGAGTGTGGAGGGAGAGCGTCCTTTATCCGGCAGTTCCTGCAGGAAGGACAGAATCACCGCCAACTCAGATGTAGGGGGGTCCTCACCGCGGTTTAGACACCATTTGGAGAAAACCGCCCATTTAAGGGCATAGAGGCGTCTCGTAGACGGGGCTCTAGCCTCAGAAATGGTATTTAGCACTCGCTCTGGGAGGCTGGTAGGCTCCCGTTGAGCGGCCAGAGGTGAAGCGCCCACAGTTTGGGAAGAGGGTGCCACAAACCATTCACCTGAGAGAGGAGATCTCGTCTCAGGGGCACGGACCAGGGGGCTGCGGTTAGCAGCTGGGTCAGCTCTGACATCCAAGGCTGGTTCTCCCACAGGGGGGCCACCAACAAGACCTTGTGTCGTTGTTCCCTGATTCGCCTGATGACCTGAGGAATCAGAGCGATCGGAGGGTATGCATAAAGGAGGAGGTTGGGCCAGTCGTGGGCCAACGCGTCCTTGACCTTCGAATAATAGGCTGGGCAGTGAGAGTTGTCTTTGGAGGCGAAAAGGTCTACTTCGGCCTTGCCAAAGATTCTCCAGATCATTCGAACCGTCTGCGGATGGAGCATCCACTCTTCTGAGGGGACGTTGCTCCGTGATAGCATATCCGCTCCTCGGTTCAATCTGCCCGGCAAATTTGCTGCTCTCAGCGAGCGTAAGTTGAGCTGAGCCCACTCCAGAAGTCGCTCTACCATAAGGAAGAGGCGCTTCGAGGAGAGACCTCCCTGGTGATTTACGTAGGACACCACTGACATGTTGTCTGAGCGGATCAGCAAATGTCGTCCCTTTAGCTCTGGCAGGAAAAACTGGCAGGCTCGACACACTGCTAGCATTTCTAAGCAGTTGATGTGGAGGTTCTGCTCCGCCTTCGACCAAAGGTCGGTTTGCCTTCGCACAGCGCCCCCAACCCATGTTGGAGGCGTCTGTTGTGACAACTTTCCTGCTGCAGACCATCCCTATGGTCACACCCTTTCTGAACCATCGTGGGTTCTTCCAGGGGACCAGGGCTGTTACACAGGCCTGGCTCACCCTGATATGTAGGCGATCATGTCGCCATGCGTGGGGCGGAACCCGTGGTTTCAACCAGCGCTGAAGGGGCCGCATGCGAAGCAGGCCCAACTGTAGCACCGGCGATGCTGTGGCCATGAGGCCCAGCATCCTCTGAAACGCTTTGACGGGGCGAGCGGTGCCGCTCTGGAAGGAGGCTGCGAGCTTTTAAATGGCCAGAGCGCGTTCCCGCGCTAGCACAGCTCTCATCTGAGCTGAGTCCAAAACTGTTCCCAGAAACGACACCCGTCGGCTGGGAAACAGCGCGCTCTTGGCAAAATTGACCCTGAGCCCCAGGCATTCTAGGTGGCTGAGGAGGAGGGCTCTGTGTGAGAGTAGTTGTACCTCTGACTGGGCCAGAATGAGCCAGTTGTCGAGGTAATTGAGAATGCGGATTCCCATCTGCCTGAGAGGGGAAAGAGCCGCGTCCATGCACTTCGTAAAAGTGCGCGGGGCCAGGGACAGTCCAAAGGAAAGGACCGTGTATTGATAAGCCACTCCCTCAAAGGCGAATCTCAAGAATCGTCTGTGATGGGGGGGCTATCTGGACGTGAAAGTATGCGTCTTTCAGGTCCAGGGAACAGAACCAGTCCTCTGAGCGAATTTGCGAGAGGATCTGCTTCAGTGTGATCATCCTGAACGACCTCCTCACGAGGGCGCGATTCAGGCGTCTGAGATCGAGGATGGGCCGGAGGCCGCCATCCTTCTTGGGAACGAGGAAGTAATGGCTGTAAAAGCCTGATTCGCTCTGAGCTGGAGGAACCATTTCTATGGCTCCTTTTTTCAACAGCATCAACATTTCTGAACGTAGAACGTGAGCGTTCTAGCCGTCTACAGAAGAGGAGACCACGCCGCTGAAGCGCGGGGGTCTGCGAGCGAATTTGAGTGAGTAACCTCGTTCTATTATCCGTATAACCCATTCTGACACTCCGGGGATGGCCCTCCAGGCCTTGGCCCGCGTGGCAAGGGGCTGGATAAACTCGAGTGGCAGGCCGCCTAGCGGGGACCTGAAGCTCGTGATAAGAGGGAGAGGAATGTGCTCCCTTTTGAAAATGTTTGTGTTTTATTTCCTTGCTATAACAGCGATCAGTTGTGTGGGCGCTTTTTGAAAGGGCCCAGTGTTCACAACAGTATTTACCACAAACTCATTGCCATCGGCACCCGGAGCTAAACGGGGTGTTTGGAGGCATGACAGAGGCCATTTGGGCCGTGGGCACAGCCCAGAAGCGTCAGGAGTCTGAAGCTGTCAGTTATAATCATAGTGACAACTTGCTTTCGATCTGCCTAAAAGGATCAACCACTCTTAGAAGAGGGGTATTAATTACCATTGTGTAAACACACCAGCAGATCAAAAGTGCCGCGCGCATCCTCTCAGATCGTAGCGGACGAGGGGAGGGGCCATCTTCACTGAAGAAGGCGAGCCGAGATCAAAGAGTGAAACGCGGGGCTGCCCTGGCGTAAATTCACTCAAGCTTGATCGCGCGAACCCTGGAGCTTGCAGTTTCTTCCCCGAGATAACTGGGAGAGTAGAAACACTAGAGCAGGGGAGGCGTGGCCACCTTCATTGAAGAAAGGGACCGTGAGCGCGGCAGGGACAGACTGAAGCTTTCATAATGAAAGTAGCGCTGGCAGATCAAAGAGCTGCAAGAGGCGCTAATACTTAGTGTAAACACACTGGCAGATCAAAGACTGTATGCAGAGTGAAAAACGCGGGGCTATGCCGGCGCGAAAAATCACTCAAGCCTTTTTTTTTTTTTTTTTTTTTATATATCCGTCTCCTTCTCCGAGGTGACTGGGAGAAAATAAACGTGAGTGGGTGGCCGCCCAGCGCAGCATTTTACAATGCGCGCAGAAGGATTGAGCCACTCAATGTAATGAGGCGCGCTAATCCACACGCGCTGGCAGATCAAAGCGCTGTATGCAGAGTGAAACACACGGGGCTATGCCGGCGCGAAAAATCACTCAAACTTGATTGCTCAGCCTCACTCGCTGTTCCTGTCTCCGAGGTGACTGGGAGAAGAGAAGGGGGGAGGCGGGGCCTGCTACATAGAGGACCGCGAGCAAATCAGAGCAAAGCCCGGCTTTCGGTGAAAGCAGGCTGCCTGTGTGAGCGCAGTCTCAGTGACGCACACACATAGCTTTCCACTCCGGTCCGCCAAAGAGAATAGAGCCGCCCAATGAAGGAGGAGCTCTGATTCTCACGTGTGAACACCGGCGGATCAGAGCGCTGCAGGAAGCTCCGTGGCTCTGATGTTTCATTCTCCGAGCTTTGCTGAGAGAGGGGAAACGGGAGAGCGGAGCTGTCTCCACAGAGACGGACAGCGAGCGGGAAGAGCGAGACTCATACTCGAACGAGCTGTCTCAGTAAGCGTGCAGTCAGTGCGTGGGCGAGACCCAGACAGGCGGCACGCGCTCACTGCTCTTTTGCATCGTGCAGGATTCCCTGCACGAGCCACACTCGCTGTTGCGGCATTTGCAACAACGCCGATAAATATGCATTTTTATAGCACTCACCGGATGGCGGCAGCGAACAGACCGGGGCTTCTGCGGGGCTGGAGCGCGGTGAAAGCGGCGTCTCAGCTGGCAGGAGGTCTCTGGCTCAGCTGCGAGGCGTGTCAACGGCGAGGCGGCTTCTTGGGATCAGCGAAGGCGAGATGTCGTCGCTGAAGGAGAAGAAATCTGAGGATCCTATGGCCAGACGGCCGATTATATAGCCAGATAACCCCGCCCATTCTGGCGGGATCTGGCGGGCTCCGTCGCCATAGGCTCATGCAGCTCCGCTGCCGACACATTGGTTCGTTTTTAACACACTGCACGAACCAATGATCGTGCAGTTTCACTGCGTGATTGAATAAGGCTTCAGTAAAGGAGAAAAAAGGCTTTTTCCCATAGCGTCTTTAGCAAGACGCAGTACGAGTGGAGTATCGATAGGGAACTCAAAATATTTGAATATTTACATTTGAGTTTTAATTAATGACCATCCCTACAGTATAAATTCTGGGTATCTCTTGTTCTTTGAAACCACAATAATGGGGGACACTGCTGACTTGGCAATGGTCCAGAAGACAATCATTGACACCCTCCACAAAGAGGGTAAGTCACAGAGGGTCATTACTGATTGCTGTTCAAGGAGTGCTGTATCAAAGCATAGTAAATGCAAAGTTGACTGGAAGGAATAATTTGGGTAGGAAAAGGCGCACAAACAACAGGGATGACTGCAAGCTTGAGAATACTGTCAAGCAAAGCTGATTCAAACACTTGGGAGAGTTTCACAAGGAGTGCATCAAGAGTCACCACGCTCAGACGTCTTCAGGAAAAGGGCTACCAAGCCACTTCTGAAACAGAAACATCATCAGAAGCATCTTACCTGGGCTAAGGAGAAAAAGAACTGGACTGTTGCTCAGTGGTCCAAAGTCCTCTGTTCAGATAAAAGTAAATTTTGCTTTTCATTTGGAAATCAAGGTCTGGAGTCTGGAGGAAGACTGAAGAGGCACAGAACCCAAGCTGCTTGAAGTCCAGTTTGAAGTTTCCACAGTCAGTGATGATTTGGGGTGCCGTGACGTCTGCTGGTGTTGGTCCATTGTGTTTTATCAAGTCAATGCAGCCATCTACCAGGAGATTTTAGAGCACTTTATGCTTCCATCTGCTGACAAGCTTTATGGAGATGCTGATTTGCTTTTCCAGCAGGACTTTAGCACCTGCTCACAGTGCCAAAACCACTTCCAAGTGCTTTGCTGACCATGACCATTCTACAACAATGACAAACCATGGTTCACTGCCAAACTCAGACAGCTCCGTCAGGCCAAAGAAGATGCTCACAGAAAGGGGGATAAAGTATTGTACAAACAGGCCAAATACACACTGGAAAAGGAGATCAGAGTGGCAAAGAGGAATTATTCTGACAAGCTCAGGAACAAATTCTCTTCCAGTGATCCGGCTTCAGTGTGGTTAGGATTGAAGGACATCACCAGCTACAAAACATGCCCCCCCCCCCCCCCCCCCCCCAGCACTCTGGAGAATCAACACCTGGCAGACGACTTAAACAAGTTCTTTTGTCGTTTTGAACGATCACCCCACACCCGCCCAGAACACCCCTCCACACAACCATTCACACCTCCAGCAACCCCTCTCTCCCCCACACCTACAATTCAAATCAGTGAAGACGATGTGTGCCAGGTCTTCAGGAAGAACAAAAGAAGGAAAGCACCTGGTCCAGATGGTGTGTCACCAGCCTGCCTAAAAATCTGTGCTGAGCAGCTGGCCCCCATCTTCACACAGATCTTCAATAGATCACTGGAGCTGTGTGAAGTCCCCTCATGCTTCAAACGCTCCACCATCATCCCCGTTCCAAAGAAACACAAAATTACTGGACTTAATGACTACATACCTGTGGCCCTAACGTCTGTAGCCATGAAATCATTCGAAAGACTGGTTCTGGCTCATCTGAAGGACATCACTGGACCCTTACTGGACCCCCTGCAGTTTGCCTACAGAGCAAACAGGTCTGTGGATGATGCAGTCAACATGGGAATGCACTTCATCCTGCAGCATCTGGACAGACCAGGGACTTATGTGAGGATCCTGTTTGTGGACTTCAGCTCTGCTTTTAACACCATTATCCCGGAAACCCTTCAAAATAAACTAACTCAGCTCTCCGTCCCCACCTCCGTCTGCCAGTGGATCAACAGCTTCCTGACAGACAGACAGCAGTTAGTAAAGCTTGGCAAATTCACATCCAGCACTCGAACCATCAGCACTGGAGCTCCTCAGGGCTGCGTACTCTCCCCACTGCTCTTCTCCCTCTACACCAACGACTGCACATCTAAAGACCCCTCTGTCAAGCTCCTGAAGTTCGCAGACGACACCACACTGATCGGCCTCATCCAGGACGGTGACGAATCTGCTTACAGACAGGAGGTTAAGGAGCTGGCTGTCTGGTGCAGTCACAACAACCTGGAGCTTAACACGCTCAAAACTGTGGAGATGATCGTGGACTTCAGGAGAAACCCCCCTGCTCTCCCCCCACTCACCATCATGAACAGCACTGTGACTGCAGTGGAGTCATTCAGATTCCTGGGCACCACCATCTCTCAGGACCTGAAGTGGGATATTCACATTGACTCCATTGTCAGGAAGGCCCAGCAGAGGTTGTACTTTCTTCGCCAGCTGAGGAAGTTCAACCTGCCACAGGACTTGCTGAAACAGTTCTACTCTGCCATCATTGAATCCATCCTCTGCACCTCAATAACTGTCTGGTTCAGCTCAGCTACCAAATCTGACCTCAGAAGACTACGGAGGGTAGTCCGGACTGCTGAGCGAATCATTGGTACAACCCTCCCCACTCTCCAAGAACTGTACTTTTCCAGAGTGAGCAAAAAGGCTGGTAAAATCACTCTGGACCCCTCACATCCAGCACACTCCCTCTTTGAACTGTTACCGTCTGGTCGACGCTACAGAGCTCTGAGCACCAGAACGACCAGACACAGGAACAGTTTCTTCCCTCAGTCAATACATTTCATGAACACTCAATAAATAAACGTAGAACACACAACTAATACATTATCCATTCACCACACTCACTTATTTTATTTTTATTTTCTCATTTCTAATTTGCACATACTTGACCTGTACATACATAGTCGCCTATATTATATATTGTGCATTTTTTTTTTTTTTTTTTTTGCTGCTTTGTACATTGGTTATTGGCTATTTCCTGTTATTTTGTTTCATTACCTGTGTCCTGTCCTGTTACTGTCTTTCTGTTGCACTGTGGAGCTTCTGTCACTATAACAAATTCCTTGTATGTGTAAACATACTTGGCCAATAAAGCTCATTCTGATTCTGATTCTGATTCTGATTCTGATGATATTACTGTGCTTGACTGGCCAGCCAACAGGCCTGACCTGAACCCCATATGGAATCTATGGGATATTTTCAAGAGAAAGATGAGAAACAGTCAATCCAACAATCCAGACAAGCTGAAGGTTCAATAGTGCCTCAGCAGTGCCACAGGCTGATCGCTTCCATGCCACTCCTCACTGATGCTGGAATTTGTGCTAAAGGAGCCCCGACCAAGTATTGAGTGCATAAATTAACATACTTTAAAGAACTTGAACTTTTCTGTTTTGCAAATTCTTTTTTTGATTGATCTTAGGAAATATTCTAATATTTTGAGATATTTTTGACTTTCATGAGCTGTAAGCTCTAATCATCAAAATTAAAACAAAAAACTTTTGAAGTGCTTTACTTTACATGTAATGAATCTAAAATATATGAAAGTTTCACTTTTTTGAAATAAGTTACAAGAAAAAATTTACTTTTTCACCATATTCTAATTTTCTGAGATGCACATGTATATACATTTTGTTAATTACAGTGTTCAATTGATTTCACACATTTCTCCAAACTCAGGTCACTGTTCTTAAAACAGTTAACACAGTGATCTGTAATTGTCCTAAACAGATTGCACTTTTTCATTCATATCATACAAATTACAAATCATGCAAATCATTTTTTTCAAAACAATTTGCACAAAACTCTCAAATGTTTTCACGAAAGTTAATACAACCAACCAATACTTTAAAATATCAGGAAAAAATATTTTACACAAATCACAAATGTTATGTACCATTTGTCCAAAAACAACATACAAAACTCTGCAATTTGTCATTCTATCAAATGAACATGGCATATTTTCGATTGGCCCTAAACTGATAATCATTCGGTTAAATCATACACTCAGCACAGGAATGCAGTTTTCCTAATCGTTTACACATTTATCACAATTGCTTTAGAGTAATAATAAAAAGGGAAAGTATACAAAGAGCAGGGGGGGGGGGGGGGGGGGGTAAAGAAAGAGGTGTAAGTCTATAAGGTGGTGGATTGGGCAGAGAAAGGGGTGTAATGAGAAAAAAAAGGTTGGGGTAGACTGTAAGTGTTTGATCTATATAACCAGTGCTTTATGGACAGTTACACAATAGATAACAGATTTGTAGTCCTCCTGTGACTACTTATTTACAGTTATTTACAGTAAAACATTTTTTCAGAATTTAAGTTTGAGATCATTCAGGTGCACAATCAAGATTATTTTGAATAGAACAGCAGCACTGTTGACATGGTGGTCCAGAACAACATCACCAATCACAAAGAATGTTGAGACAGGAGATTGTCAAGCATGGATTCAACCTTCTTACATTTTTTCTCCTGTGATGCAAACGCAGCAAATATGTAGTGTTGATAAAATGCAATTAAATTCTCTTCCAGATGTAAATGAAAGGCAAGCTCAATAATTCAGGATTATTGTGTGTGTGTGTGTGTGTGTGTGTGTGTATACAGTATATATATATATATATATATATATATATATATATATATATACAGTAGTCAGCATTTGAATTGGATCAAAACCTTTCATCAAAGTTGTCCTAAGAGCAAAACAATACCCATTCTTGTCTTAGGACAACTATAGATAATACACACACACACACACACATATATATATATATATATATATATACATACATATCTGTAATTATCAGAAAAGTTTGTTTGCAGTTCTTGCTGCTAAAAGTGGCACAAACAGATTTTAAGTTTAAAGGGGCAATTAGTTTTTCAGACAGATAACTATTTTTTACATTTTTACAACTATTTTTGTTTGTTTGTTTGTTTTGTTTTGTTAAGATATACACAGTATATATAAAACAAAACTCCCTGTTGAAGAATTGCAATAAACATGTATTTTCATTAGTGTATTTGTGCATCTACAGCTGACTATGTTTTATAATCATTAGAGAACAAACCTATTTGATGTTAATATTTACTTTTAATAAATGCATTACTAGAAAAATGTAAATTATTGGTTAAGATAATTTTGTGTTTGGATGGCAGTGCTAATTGTTTTGAGAACAAGTACATTGCATTGGAGAAAAGAGTCAAATTGATTTAGAAAAACTGTTTTATTACATAAAGGTATAATTACACTGTAACAATGACACTTTAAAATAAATGTAACTCAATATTGTCATAGGGCGAATTTCAAATTTTCTTTTTTTTTTTTTTTTTTTTTTGAAGGGCACTGCAGGAAGGGCACACTATTTGAAGTGTCAAAAACAACCTAGCAATGTTTTTATTTGGGAATTCAGCTGCTGCTTCCGTCGCACTACAGTTGCAATAAATGAAATTAGAAAAGCTGCATTAAAACAAACAAACCTGTCATTGAAAGAGAGACTCTCATAGAACATGCACCGTGATAGACCTAGATGCCGGCTCCTCTTATAATGCTGTTTATGATGAAAGCAATCTAGTTTTGTTGTGCCGCTCCATATTGCTTACTTCAAATATTGTCAAGGTGTCAAAATTTAATGGTAAAAAGATTAATTCACAAAAGGTTTGGAAGTTCATTAAGTTATATTTATTTTTAATAATTGTGAGGCAAAGACTATGCAAAGGATATGAGGATATGGATTAAAGGATATGCAAATACTGTCACTTCTAATTGGTGCTTGGTGATAGAGCACTTGCACCATATTCATTTAGAAGCATTCTAGTTAGAAGCAAAATGTATTGATATTAGTGGCAAACAAAGGCTTGTCAGCAAACATAGACAGTCCAACATAAAATGGACTGATTCCTGGTTAGCCACCATGATCTTGGGAAATCATGACTTCAAATAATTATATTTTATCGACAAGGTACAGATCCCAAGTCTTTTATTTATATATTACTCGTTTTAGCATAATGTTATTTAAATACGCTTATATGTGGAGAAAAAAAAATGACAAGTAGGAACTATTTCTGCTTCCATTCATCCGAACTGTAGCAGAAATGCAAAGGCAGACATTCAAACAGAAAGAGAAGTGGCAGTGCTAATGACAGAGAAAAGAAGCATCATTTGGACTTATTTCACTCCGTTAAATAACGGTAGAGCAAAATGTGACATTTATTACAGATTTACTGGTTTTGGGGGAGTTTGATATAAATGATTTGATGGCACAAGTTGATAGGTCCTTGACATGCAATCTGCCAGTCAATCAACTGGTGCATTACCACTGCATCAAACGTTGTTTTACTTTAGTGAGTGCACTATGAGAGTTTTCTAACTGAAAAATACTATTGCTCATTGAACTATTTATTTATTCTCTATCAGCTTATAGCCTACTATGCAGCATTATAAGCTTTGGACTTTGGCTATAGCTTAAGATTTTAGTTTAAATAAACTTTAAGGATATGCCAGCACAGAGACACATAGAGAAGTCGTTAGTTAAAAAGCCCTGGACTATCCTCCTCCAGGTAAACATTATGAGTTCTAGCTATTTAAGGCATTCGGCCAAGCTGGTGCAGGCATACATAGCCAGTAGCCTACACATGCAATTAACTTGGCACTTGCTGCAGCAGCAGTACATGAGTCTTGGCGGGTAGAGCTGCATTGTTTAGAGTGTTTATGTTTCTGCAGCTTGACAGCTTTGTTGGGGTATCTTGTCTATTTATGTCTATTTGTACACCAGCATGTCTGTTTAATTAAATAAAAATAAAACGTATAACCAAAAAACAATTGTGTAATTGTTCTGTATGAATAATTTCTGTGATTAAAGTGAAATATTTGAGGTAAAACTGTCTAATCATAAGACTAATTTATGGATACAAAAATAATATGTCCTCACAAATGTAACTGTCACTTCATAAAAAGAGGCAAACTTCTCATTTCTGGTAGTTCTGTAAAAAATTGCCATAGAGGGTAGTGTTCAGTTTTCATTACTGTCACATTGCTTGTTTTCATTTACTGAAGAGCTCAGCTAATTTTAATTAGCTCAAAAAATAGCCACAGAAAAACAAGCAGAGCAAAACAAAACATATTTGTAAAAAGTAAATCAACATTTACATTTACATTTATTAATTTAATAGATATGTTAACCCAAAGAAACTCACAAACAGTGTTGGGAAGTTTACTTTTAAAAATGTATTTCACTACAGATTGCAAAATACACGAAAAGTCATTTGTAATGCATTTCATTAGATTCCAAAAGTTTTGTAATTGAATCTAAATACTTTAGAATACTTTGAAATACTAATAAGGTATGTGACACAAAGGGTCCTCTAGAGAAAAATGACATCCACCAAACATAGCACTTGGCTTTCCTCTCCATATTATTTTTAACAACATCAGTTTTCCACAATATTTCTTGAAGGAAAAAATACAGACAATCTTAAAAAAAAGAAGAAGAAGAAGAAGAAGAAGGAAAGACGGAAGGAAGGAAACAATGCATTAAGAGATGGGGTGTGTAAACTTTTTTAATTGGATGAACAGGGTAAATTATTCTTATTTTGTCTTCTGTATTAGCTTCTGAACGGCAGTACTAAATAAATCAATTTAAAAAATAACTTTAAACAAAATAAGTATGTCCTGTTCAAAAGTTTACAGCCCTGCTTTTAATGCACTTTGTTTTCTTCTTGAGCATCAGTGAATGTTTTAACCTTTTGTAATTGTTGTATATGAGTCCCTTAATTGTCCTTTGTGTGAGAAGATGGATCTCAAAATCATATTGTTGGAAAGGGATGAAATATGCAGAAGATACTGGAAAACCAAAGAATGTGCAGGACCTGGAGGATTTTTCTGAAGAACAGTGGGACAAACAAGGGATTCACAAACTACTATCACAGATATGGAAACAGTTGTGGATCATCAGACAGTTAAGATTCAAGGGTATGTATATTTTTGAATGGGGCAGTTTTGTCTTGTGGAGTATATGTAAATGTGTTATGTGAAACATCTTATTCAGGACTACAAATAAAAATAACATACAATTTTTATGATCCTTTAATTTATCTATTTATTTTTAATTATTACAATTTTGCATATTCTGCAGGGACTATGAAACTTATGAGCAGAACTTATGAGGATGCTTTTGCAAAGTGTCATAGTCAGAAAATCACACTCTAAAAAATGCTGGGTTAAATACAACCCAGAGCTGGGTAAATATTGCACAGAACAATGGGTTGTTTTCAACCAACAATTGGGTTAAATGTTTAACCCAACTTTCTGGGCTGTAACCCAACCGCTGGGTCTAAACAACCCAATCACTGGGTTCGTCCATATTTTACCCAGCACTGGGCTGTATTTAACCCAGCATTTTTTAGAGTGCAACAATTGCTGTTTACATTAATTGCCCACTACAATTTACATAAATGTTTAAAAGAAATAAATCACATTAAAAAATAAAAGTAATCCCATTGGTAATCTAAAATACTTTTCAGGTGTAACTGTAATTTGATTACAACCCATTTAAAATGTAACTGTAACCTTTTTTATATATATAAATGGGAATTACAGTAAGTACCTTTATGGTTGTAGAATAGTTAAGTGTCATTGTGTCAAATGTAAAGTATGTGTGTGTACAGGTTTATGTTTTGAATGTTATTTACATGTTAGATGGTAAAATACTTTTTTCCCATCCCAGTTTAATGTGCGGAGACACATTAAATGTTTGAGTGACAAACTCAGGTTCAACCAATTGTGTGAGCTTCCTGTAATTAGCTGTTTGGCAGAGAATTGTTTCACTTTCTGAATAATGGCAGATTGAGGGTGGCAGAAGTACTAAGCCCAAAGTATACTTAAGTTTTGACACAAACACTTAGTGTATGCATGCACAACTCATTAGAAATTGCATAATCTCTGAGTAGATATTACATTTGATGAAGTTAAAAAGTATGTTCTATGTTGTGTGAATTCTGAATGCATTCTGTACTACATCTGCCATGTTGGCTTTGTCATGTGGCATCAGTGTCACCTATTTAACATTCACGACTTATCTGCCCTGACCTGACCTGTTTCATCTCATCCATTTAAAAAAAAAAAGTAAAATATTAGGCCTTGTGGAAAAATGAATTACAGCATTTACACGTTGAGCGTACAAAGTTGGAAAAATCATGTACTGTACATCTACTACCCTATAGTTTACATGTAAAAGCTGAACGGCTTTAAGGAAACCTGTTTGTAAACAAAAGCTCCCAAATTTTATGTCAGTATCAAATTATTTTAAGCCATTTAAATTTTTTTAGTAAAACCTATGAGTGAATCCACATATCATCATCATCTTACTGAGTTGCATCAGACGACAGATCTGCCTGTATGAACCATGCATAACTGCTGAAGCCTGTCAGAATTTGGTGTTTCCAGTCAGTTAAATAACGTTTACATACAACATAACATATTATCTGTATGGTACCCCAGTTTACACAAAATAATGTCACACTGGACAACATTGTGCTAATTTATATTATGTGTGGGTCTACTGGGGAATATCTATAGAACTCTGCACTTTTGCAATTAACAGCAATATAATTCATATTCAGTGCAATGTATTTTTTTCCCCTTAGAGAAAAGCTACATCTGTTACACCAAAGTAAAGGGATAATTATATAAAAAAGTATGTTTGAGCCTCCATTTACCATATGTTATGAGCTCTATGTATGTGTTATTATTTATTACCTTGAGACTAATCAAAAGTTTGTAATTTCAGAGTTTAGGGGATGTTATCATATATTCACATTTTATATTAATAGCCTCATTAACCTTTCAACAATGTTAATAGCAGTGTGAAACTTCACAGAAATGTATTTACCACATTAAAATGACTGCTGTGAGGACACAGTAATTTGGCCTTACATTATTTAGTTGTTGCCTTGGCCTTTTAAGATCAGAAGCAAGTCTGCCTGGAAAGTCGTCTCCTCACTGCCTGCTCATCATGGAGACACAGCACAAGCATGTTTGTATGCTTTGATGGCTTTATTATCTCTGTGGAAACAGGGGCAGATATAGTCAGGTTAAAGGGCTTGTGCTAATGCGCAAACAGGAATAGCTACACCATCATTAGTGCAGCGAGCAAAAGATTTGAAGGTTAAACTCAAAAAGGCAAAAGATAACTTTCAGCTTCAAGGTGATGCAGTCATAATTCTGACTGATGATGATATGATAGCAATGTCACTGATGGACATGTTATGCATTTACTGAATGACGCAGAATAAGTCTTTTATTCAAAATACTCACACAAATCTAATCATTAATATAAATATAATTCTATAACAAATTAATGTGGAATAAATTAAATGTTCTTCACTAAAATCGTTGGCACTAATGAGAAGAAAATTCAACTTAACCCTCTGGCCCTCTTCGTTTAGGAGTCACACTTGCCTCCTTCGCGGTCAAAAGTGACTGAAGCCTTGAAAAATTGAACTTTTTTTTTCTTCAGGAAAATCAATGTAATATATTTTTGTTCAATAATATTTATTTATTATTATTTATGATTTTTAGGGAATTTTATGATACTATGAAATATTTATACAATTTTAATGAGCTATTTTCTCCATTAGAATTAATATGTACTTTTTAAATTTTTTAATTTCTTTCTTTTTTTTTTCTTTTTTAATAAATACAATATTTCACATTAAAATAGAGTGAAGGCATATAAAATACATTTTTTGGAAGTGAGAATTGGGCCATCTGAAGGCATTAAAAAATAAAAACTTGTGTAATGTTGCGCAACCTTCTTGTATTGGCACCCTATATAGATATATACAGAGGCTTTTGTATTCCTGTTCTTTATTAGACATCATTTGTTAATTTTTTTAGGCTTTGCATTTAGATATATATCTAGACATTCTAAAAGATTAGATGAGGTGAGGCACAAGCCGCAGAGGAATCAGCCGTTGAGGCATGAGCCGCGCAGGGACCAGCTCTGCAGTTACCAACCCTAAAATTGTCTTACCAGCTAATTTCTCTGTGTGTGTGTGTGTGTGTGTGTGTGTGTGTGTGAGTGTGCGCGCACGTGTGGGTGTCTATTTTGCACTCCTGATATTCTAGACAGTCACCCCTTGATTGCTGCACACTTTTTTTCTGACCAGTGGCTGATTTGTAGTTTGTACCACCAAAAGATTTTTTTTGTCATTTTTGACCGCGAAGAAGTCAAGTGTTTTTTTTTTTTTTTTTTTGACAGTTTAACATATCCGAATCATGTCCATGATTTTTTTGTGTGTTCATATTGCTAATGTGACAAAAGTCACCAAGTGTCATCTCATTCTGATGAAGCTAAGATTTTTAACATTTCAAAATATACAATTTTTCGGTCAAAAATGACCGAAGAGGGCCAGTAGGATCAGGTTTTATAGTTAGATGAGACATATATATATATATATATATTATATCTTTTCTCTTTTCAAAAAGGTCAAATTTTTTAGAAAAACTACATTTACATTAAATTACTGTGAAATTAAAGCCTTTCTTCAGAATCAAAACAAATTCTAAGACAAAGATGATAAAAATAAAACAAGGTTTATTAAATAAATATAGTCAATCTGCGAGATAGCAGATACAAACAATACCAAACAACTAAAAAGAGAACAAAGAGTAACTTAAATACACAGTGATAATGAACTAAAGGGACAACAGGGGTGCTGTTTAACCAGACAACAAAAGAGTGGCGGGAAAACTGCACAAAAGACAGGAAACTAATGAAAACAAATGAAAAGTCCATAATATTGAAACTAACTAAACAGAACTGTGACAGTTATCTAAATGGGAGTATTGCATAGACTTTTATTGTTTTTATATACTGTAATGAATATTATAATACTTTATCCACTTTATCATATTGTTTTACAAATGAAGACATTCCCAAAAGGAGGTTTTGTAATATTTTACATTTACATTTACATTTTTACATTTACGCTTTTATCCAAAGAAACTTACAAATGAGGACAATAGAAGCAATCAAAATTTTTTGTCAGGTTTAACTTATTTCTGGCTATAATATTTTGTCAACAAAATATTGTTAAGTGGGTATATTAACACAAACACACACGCACGCACGCACGCACACTTTATCCTCTGAGATGGCAGGTTGCTGAGCCCAAGTGTTTAATTGGTGGTGGACCAGGTGAAGCAAGGTCAGGTCCAGTTTAATTGAAGATTATTTGCTTATTTACTCAAGCACATTCAGCGCTAAATAACTTGGATCAAAAAAAGAGCATTGTCAAAGACACTGTCAAACCCTCGGGTTCAGCGCTTCATGCAATTAAGTTCAAGTTTATTTGTATAGTGCTTTTTACGATACAATTCGTTGCAAAGCAGCCCTACAGGAAATTAAGTTTCCACAATATATTTATATATTGGAGAACCTTAATATATTTAATTTATGGCAAAATTTGGTAATTTTGTTTGTTGTCTGAGCATTGGCATCCTCTGAGGTCCTCTGAGGGGTTGGCATTACCTTTTCTCAGGTGTTCGGTCATCTCAGACCATTTAAGGGTTGGATCCAGACTGAAGCTTCTGTAATTCCTAGTTACCACAGGATGTTATTCCCATGTCAGAAACAGAGAAACAAATAGAGACATAATTAGCATAGCTGCTGTTCCATCTAAGCAAAAATTATTTGTTCGACGCAAGCTAAAGAATAACAATAATGTACATTTGATCAGATATAAGTGCAGTACAAGATTATAAGATGCATTATGTGAATGCTTGGCTAAAGAGATGTGTCTTTAATCTAGATTTAAACAGAGAGAGTGTGTCTGAACCCCGAACGCCATCAGGAAGGCTATTTCAGAGTTTGGGTGCCAAATGTGAAAAAGCTCTACCTCCTATAGTGGACTTTGCTATCTATGTACTACCAAAAGTCCAGAGTTTTGCGACCTTAGGGAGCGGGTTGGATTGTAACGTGGTAGAAGACGAGTTAGGTACGCAGGAGCTAAACCATTTAGGGCTTTATAGGCAAGTAATAATATTTTGTAAATGATACGGAACTTAATAGGTAGTCAGTGCAGAGACTGTAAAATTGGGGTAATATGATCATATTTTCTTGACCTGGTAAGAACTCTAGGACAACCACCTAGCAGTGCATTACAATAGTCCAGTCTAGAGGTCAACGCAGCACTAAGATCAAGTAATACTAGCAATGAGATGCAGCCTTGGTCTGAAGCAAGAAGCAAGTCATTTGTAATTTTAACAAGTGCAGTTTCTGTACTATGGTGAGGACTGAAACCTGACTGAAATTCTTCATAAAGATAATTTTTTTGCAAGTAGGAACACAATTGAGCAGACACAACTTTTTCTAAAATTTTAGACATAAACGGAAGATTTGAAATGGGTCTGTAATTTGCCAGTTCATTAGAATCTAGTTCTTCTAGTTTCTTAATAAGAGGCTTAATAACCACCAGCTTGAATGGTTTTGGGACGTGACCTAAAGATAACGATGAGTTAATAATATTGAGAAGCGGTTCTTCTGCTGCAGGTAACAACACTTTCAGTAGTTTAGTGGGTACAGGATCTAATAAACACATTGTTGGTTTAGATGCACTGATAAGTTTATTTAGCTCTTCCTGTCCTATAGTTGTAAAGCACTGCAGTTTTTCTTTGGGTGCGATGAATGAAGCTGAAATACTAGACGCAGTAGAATCTACATTTGATATTGTATTTCTGATGTTATCTATTTTATCAGTAAAGAAATTCATAAAGTCATTACTATTAAACTGTGAGGGAAAATTTAGATAGCGTGTGTTTATTTGTTTATCTAGCCACTGTGCTAAATAAGAAGCTTGGTTCCTCTTCAGGAACTCGAGCTGCATCTGGAGACACTGTGGGGATGCCTTCATCGTAACCAGCTCTGAATATAAGTGAAATCTGTCCAAAGGATGGGCGAGACATCACGGGCGAGGTGACGTAATGACCAGCTGGTATAAAAGCACGTGCGGTGAAACCGCGTCAGCTTTTTGTCATTCAGCAACCGCTACTCTGTGTGTGTCTGTCGATCTATGAGGTAAGTCTTATTTAGTGTTGTTTGTTTTACAGTCACTTGAAATAAGCTCCACAATGTGCAGGGAACTAACACTTGGGCAAGAGCAGATCACATTACAGGCTGTGTGTTCTTCACTGCTGGGGATGCACACAGTCCGTGTGTGGTCTGCTTGAGAGCAGAGCACGCAGAATCAGCTCTTGAGGGAGCTGACTCCCCGCTTTGTGAGCATTTGTCACTGCGTATGCTTGCTCTCAGAGGGCTATCTTTGAGGAGAGAGTTTTCACCAGCGTTCCTCGTGGTACCGGCGGAGGTGGAGGGAATGAAGACGGGCGATCCCCTATCTTCTTCCTTTCCATCAGATCCAGCGCCCGCTCTCTGGGTTCGGAAGCCCGCACCGCGGTTTCTTCCCCCCAGAGAGAGAGGGCTTATTGTGAACGAGGATCTCGCGGTCCTGGTCCCGCCGCTGCTGAGGCATTGCATCGAGTGCGATTGCGGGGATCGCATTTAGATCTGGCGGACGGGTTGGAGACGGGTTCGCCCTATCTCCACCTGCATTCCCCTGAGCTAGCGCTCTCGCTCAGGGCTGGAAGGCCGAGGTGCGGTTCTTCCCCCTTTTGAGCGAGGCAACGCATGCATTACGTCATTCTCGTTCATATTATGAATCTGGTCTGGTTGTTTTTCTGCATTTAATTTTGAAGAATTAAATGTAAAAGATACATATATATGTGTATAGGAGCCTCTTGGGAAAAAAAAGCATTCTCAAGTGAGAGCACAATGTTTTACCTCTCTTACCTCTGAGGTAGCAGCCCCAACCGATGTTCCAGCTCCTCATTTAGGGGGCGTCAATTCTCATTCTCCCCAGATTGTTGAAGTCAGAGTGGCGCTCCCGGGCCATAGCTTTCTAGCAGAAGGCGGATCTGCAGACCGTCATTCTTGCTGGATAGTCTTCGGCTAAAACATCCTGCCGCCAATGGCCCAGGACTTCTGAGGGCCGGCCTCTCTGGGGAAGAACGGTGTACACTGCGGTACTCGGTGCCCGTCTCTCCTCAGTGCCCTGAGGAGATCGGTCTGCCAACCCTGCCACGTACGGTGTTCCAGGGCGCAGCGATCTCCAGCGAGCACACATCTCAGCTTTTTCCGCCCGGAAACGTAGCGGAGCTGAGATGCTCGCCACTCCTTCGGGGATCTCTAGAGCAGCTAGTTCGGCTTTCTCCTGCCGGTGTGCTGTTCCAGGATACCAAACTAGTCACTCTGATTACAACAGAGGCCAGTATCCAGAGACTGGGTCCCTTAGTGCGCACCTGGCGATGTGGGAGCCCCTGCCAAGCATGTCTCAGTGGGTCCTGCGTTGCAGGCTCTGGTTCTGCCAGTCTAGTATTCCTAGAAGATGACGGGTCTGAGGACAGTCGATTCGATAGGAGACTTGAGGCAGTCCTGGTGCCCATGGCCCAGGACTCATGAGGGCAGGTCCCGCTGGGGAAGAGCGGCATACACCGCCGTATTCGATGCCCATCTCTCCTCAGTGCCCTCAGGAGATCGGTCTGCCAACCCTGCCACGTTCGGTTATATCCCAGTTTCTTCTGCCCAGAAACGTAGCGGAAACTGGGATGCTCGCCACCCCTTCGGGGGTCTCTGGAGCAGCTAGTTCGGCCGTTCCCTGCCAGTGTGCCAGGAGGGATTTCCTCTCACAGGCAGGAGGCACCCTTGTGCACCCCCGCCCGGAGTTATGGAGGTTGTGGGTGTGGCCCCTGAGGGGGCATGGCTCATAGCTTCCGGTCTCTCAACCGAGGTTGAGACCATCCTCCAATCCAGAGCTCCCTCAATGAGGAAACTATACGCCCTGAAGTGGAGACTCTTCACTTCATGGTGCAGAGATCGCCAGCTCGACCCAGTTAACTGCCCGGTTGGTACAGTGCTGGAGTTCCTGCAGGCTCGACTCTCCGCAGGGTTAACCCACTCCACCTTGAAGGTCTTTGTGGCGGTGATTTCGGCCTACCACGCCTCTCTTGGTGGACAGTCAGTCACCCCCTAGTTACACGTTTCCTCCGTGGTGCACTGAGGCTAAGGCCCCCAGTACGGTCCCGGATTCCTCCTTGGGACCTGGCTGTGGTGTTGAATGCTCTCTGTAGGCCTCCCTTCAAGCCTATTGAGGAGATCTTGGATTGCCATCTCACCCTGAAGACTGTGTTTCTTCTGGCGATTTCTTCTCTAAAGAGAGTTGGGGATCTGCAGGCCCTGTCAGTGGCCCCTACTCACTTGGACTTTGCGCCTGGCATGGCCAAAGCCTTTTTGTACCCTCGTGCAGGGTACATCCCCAAAGTTCCTTCCGTCACGCCACAGCCTGTCGTACTGCAGGCCTTCAGTCCTCCTCCCTTTCGGGAGCCTGACCAGCAAAGGCTTAACTTTAATTAGTTTTAATCATCTGCTCAAGCACCATTCCGCCTTGTTCAGTTCTCACTAGTCCGTCGCCACTAGAGTGATCTAGTTGTGATGCTTCTTGCTGCAGTTTGTTTGCTTCGATAAGTTTTCTTCTATTTTCCACACATATTTGAATCATAAGTCCAGCAAACACGGATACACATGAACACAACATTTTCCACCTTTTTTATGGAAACACTACCTGGGGTAACTCAGTATGAATGATATGAATATATAAATATGAATGATTGATTAGGATAACTTGAAAATGAAAAGTCTACCTGTGTCTGATGTTCATTTCCAAATTAATAAGTCTCATCTTGATTTGTCTTTTGATATTCCATTGCATATCGACTATGTGTGTCATAACTTGGGAGATCCCTAAAAGTAAGGTTATGCAATCAGAGCTTAACTAACTGCTGGCGTTGTCTTCATGATCCTAAGAGCGAAGTTATTGTGCATTTCTATACTGACTACATGAACGTCCATGTACTGTAATTAAAAAGCCCGACTCATTTCCTCTACGTTAAATTGTGTAGATAAGGTTTATGCAGTTTTAGTTTTAAATATTTGCTTAAAGGCTACTTTCAACTCCAATGCAATTATATCATTATGATATGGCATACAGCCATCAAAATTAGGAGAAAGGAGAAGATTTAGGAAATAGGCCTTTGGAGTGGTAAGACCAGGACCATGTAACTCACTGCAGTCCTATTGATATCACTTTATTAATTCATATCCTCGTACTCCAAAGTCAAAATCAAAAAATGCCATAAAATATCTTTAAATAGTTGGAAAATCTGAGAGGTTTAAGTGACAATTACAAGTATTTTCTCTTTTTAAAAAGAGTAATAAATCCTGGATGACCTTTCATTGGACTGATAACCAATGAAGAGTGACCAAAATTGTTGATATGCTGTTCTTTCTAGTTTTTGTCAATTTTCTAGCAGCAGCAGCATTTAGGATTTACTGTAGGTGATACAGAGATGAGTGACAAAGACATGTAAGAAGCATTACAGTAATCAAGACACTTTAACATCTGTAACCCAATTGAATTCATCTGGGTTTGGAGCTTATACTGTAGATGATGTGGGGGCTAAACAGATGGCAGATGGGAGGTGCCATGACAGCCCAGTGAACACAGTGAAACGATAAGCTGTTGTGAACTTTTGAAGCCAAAGCAATGCCAGTGATTGGGCAAAATTTTAAGAATGAGTGTTGAACAGACTATAAGTCTTCCTGGAACCCAGCTGTGACTGTACTGCATTTAGGTTTCAAAATTGTTGTGTTCATTTGTGTAGGTTATGATGATGAACAAAACATGTAAGAATCATAAACGTTTTTGGAGTTTATTTTATGCAACAATCCAAAAGCCAATGGAAATGATTGGGTTTTTGTCAAGGGAACCAAGGTGATGCTAACTCCAGGTTGGCATACAAAAATACGTCATCACTGCAGCACTGTATTTGTCACCGTAAGTGTATTTTTCAATGCTTACATTGAGGTAGCTACATTTAATGGAGGTAGTGAAGGGCAAACCTCATGCTAGATCTCTGAATTTTGTATATGTATGTAATATGTATGATATTTTATGGTTTGTTTTCAGCTGATAACCTTCTACTGGCGTATTGCACAGGTAAGGGTTCAGATATAGGGCAAATAGCATAGGAGACAGCGGACACCCCTGTCCAATGCCCCAGGCCTGCAAAATGCTTTTGATATGATGTTATTTGTTATAATGGATACCATGGGTGAGGAATAAATGCTGATCCATTTGAAAAATTGCTGCCAAATCCAAATTTCCCCAAACTGCTTAGGAGGAAAGGCCAGCCGACCCTGTAAAGCCTCCACTGCATCCTGAGTTATTCTGCTTCAGATTGCATTTGAAGAAAGCAAGAAAGTCCAACAAACCCTGAAATCAATTTAGTACCAAATATCAATATTTCAGCTTTCAGTTTTAGATTTCAGTGTTTTAATCTAATGGTAGAAGATTTGGAACATCCATTAAAATGTCAAATGACAGATATGATGACAATGTTTTGATCAGAAGGAGCAAATATATGCAGTTGTGTATCATATGAAAACATTTCCTATGATCCTTCACTGCTTGTTCTATACAGGGTTGTGGGGATGCTGGACCCTATTCCAATGTCTCAAGCCATAGGCAGGGAAACCATCCCAGGAATTACACAGGCATGCACACATTCACACCTATGGACAATTTAGTGTTTCCATTTCACCTATCCTCATCTCTTTGGATTGTGGGGAAACCGGAGCACCTAGCTGACACCCTCCAATGTTTCCTTGCTACTGTATCTTAGAGTAACTTAATCTTAGGGTATCTATTATCTTAGGGTAAATCTATGACAAGAGGAGATGTCAGGCCATCCTAGCAATTCAGCATGATTTTAGGCCATTCTTTGAAAGATACAGTATATCAAGTTTTTAAGTTGGTAACTGAAAATCTTATGATTGCAGTATCACTAATCATAAGTAAGACTGCAATGGCATCAAGCAAGACCAAAATAAACTGTTATGTTTATCTGCTTTCAGGCTCACATAAATTGCAACATGAAAAAAATCTTCATACAAGAAAGGTCCTGTGCCCAGCCAAAACAGTCAGTGATAGTTTATGACCAGATAATTAACAGGAAAACATACTCAAGAAAGCTAATTATGTGAAGGTTGTCCCTTCACTAGCAGTTTTCTAGCCCTCATTATTAATTATTTAATAAGAAAATGGTACAGCCACACCCTCCTGGGGAATTTGCATTTAAGATTTGGCAATTGCAACATGAGGGCAATCAAAATCACTTTGGTGAGAGTAAGATGGCTATGTACCTTTTCTACAAAAATACAGTAAGGTTTTGAAACTCTGCTTTGCTTCTTTATATTTTTATTTCTATATCAAGGTGCTGTAATGAGATATGGCAGTATGGTGGCTCAGTACTGTTGCCTCACAGCAAGAAGGTTCTTGGTTCAAATTCAATGAGTCAGTGTCAGAGAATAAAAAAATAAATTGCTGAATCCTTTGCATCCACCATGCTTTCGTACTGACATGGAGATTCGTAGCTCAAAGAAAAGAAATTCATTATACAGTAACATTATGCTTTGTTTAAAAGTACATGTTGTGCAAAACTGTTCAAAATAAAACATCACAGATGACGGTAGAACTGGTGATTACCTCCACCATACTCATATTAAACTTTTATGTTAGTAAGGCTTAGTTTTGTTTCCTGCCCAGCTATCATTCTATGAATAAAGTTAGCTGGCAAACACTTATACAAAAATAACAAATAACACATCTCTACAGCAAACATAACAGATAATGTATGAGAAAGTTTTAGTCTTATTGGTTTTCAACTCATTTTGGCACTAGCTAATCTAGTGAAAAAAAGGTGCTAAATAGCGCAAAATAGTAAATAGCAAGGTATTGCACAGGTAACATCTAAAACATCTAAAAAAAATTAGGCTCATAATCATAGAGGAACTTTTGGCTCATAATCATAGAGGAACCACTTTAAGTGCTATATAGCACCTATCTTTAAAGTTGCTTTACAGCACCTTTGTCAAATGGAGCTATGTACAATCATAAGAGGAACCTCATTCTCCTCCTTAAATTTTTTTTTAGATGTTTTAGATGTTACTTCACTCTCATCTGCTTGCTATTAATGGCAATTTACTACGATGGCAAAAGCTATTTTTAATCACTTTTATGCTTTTCTGGAGAGCCTTGGGGGCGCAAAGGTTGAGAACCACATTTTCTTCAGGAAATACACTGTATTTTAATGTCGTTTTTTTAATCCTTAAATCACTTAATAGCTTAATGGGTTCTTTGTATGGCAGTGATGCTATATAGCACCTTAACCACCCCAAAGAACCGCTGAAGAACCCATTTTGTGTGTGTGTGTGTGTGTGTGTGTATACAGTATATAGGTTAGATAACTAGCATACTAGCTGCAAAGCAACTCAGGAATATATGAGACAAAGAGTGAACTGTTGTCAGCACTCAAAACCAGTATCCATGACATTCTCTGTGATTGTTGCCATTTTTTCCTTTTTTTTTTTTTCCCCCATTGTACAGGGATCTATTCTTGCTTCTTCTCGCTTTTTGGTGTCTTCTAAAAAAATATGAACTACAATATGAACTGGATTTTATTTCATTCTATCAAAGCTATGCATTTTCTGCAGCATGTTTGCTATTCAAATTCAAGTCAAATTCAGACAATGAATGTTAACGTTTTCAATTCTAAATGGCACACTGTAAAGCGATATCACTGCGAAGGTCAGCACACCACCCTCCCCCACTTTTCTACCCTTCTTGCATCTCTCCTTCTTTCTCTCTCTTTTATCTCTGCCTGTATTTCCTCCTCTCCCATTCCACACACAGACATTTTGACAAACAGTTTTATCGGTTACGTCATATTTCTTCCCTGTTTTAATCAAACAGTTGGGTGGCAGGCTGACTGGCAAGCAGATTAATATCACCATTGATCAGATTGGATGGAAATATTCTCACACATGTTCTCTCCTCTCCTCTTTTCATGATGTGCTGTACACTCTTAGAAAAAAAGGCACAAAACTGTCAACGGGAGGGAGACCCTTTCAAAAAGTATTAATATGTCCCAGTGACAGTTTTTTCTTTTTTTTTTTTTTTTTTCCTGAACGTGTATATTTTTGAGGCCATGCAGATTCTCTACATTCCAAAGTTTGGGGTCAGTAAGATCTTTTTTATTTTTTATAAAATTTATAGTTTCAGCAAGGATGCATTAAATAGATTAAATAGTAAATGCATTTGCAATGTTACAAAATAGTTCTATTTCAAATAAATGCTGTTCTTTTAAGCTATCTACTCATCAAAACATCCTGAAAAAATATTATTTAAAAATTATGGTTTCATCAAATTTTGTAGCAGTCTGGAGTAATGGCTGCTGAAAATTCTGCTTTTTATATTATATTAAAATAGAAAACAAAACAATTAAACTGTAATAATATTTAACAAAATTACTGTTTTTAAAGTTTGAAAAGTTACTGTAGTTACTGTAGATGGCTTCTTGTTCCTCCTGTCACTTTTCTTTCTCCCAGATGTGCCACTCAAGGCAGAATTGCTCTGGCTTCTGCATCTCTGTCTAGCATGATGTACAGGGGTCAATGACAGTGGTGAGGAATGTTCAGTGATCCAGGGAGAGACGGGATTGCACAGAGGAAATTACCCCCCATCCTTGGTTGCTAAGTGTGCGGTTGACCAATAGTCAGGACCTTTGGCAGACGTTTACTGCAAGGGCAATGTTGTGCGTGTGTGTGTGTGTGTGTGTGTGTGTGTGAGAGAGAGAGAGAGAGAGAGCATCAGTGAGGAGAGATCTAGCAGAGATCTAGAGATCTAGTTGGTGGGTAGTGTTGACAATATCAAGAATATGGGTTGAGTGTAGCCTTACTAATTAAAGGTGAGCAGCGGTGGAGAGGAGAGAGAGCAGACTGAGCTCACTTTTAGGCCAAAGGGCTGCAAAGTAGGAACCGAGGGCATCTTAACAGCTTGTTATTTGTGCCCTTATGTCCTTGTCACTTTTAATTATTATTATATATATTTTTTTTTTTCAAAATTAAACTTTAAGAGCAGCAAAAGATGCAGAGAGTATGTATGAAAAGAAGGACAGAAAGAGATGGGGGAAGAGAGAGAGAGAGAGAAGAATAAGAACCCCCCCCCCCCCCCCCCCCCCACACACACACACACACACACACACACCCCCGAGAGTGAGCACCTGTGTCATTGTTATGCTTGTTGCCTAGTAACAACATTCTTCACCGCCCACCACAGAAAGAGTGGAAGCCATGCATGAAGACAGGAACAAAGAATCTCATATTTCATGAACATTTTTAAGGAATTTATGTCGGGGATGTGACTGCATTGTGTCTGCATTCTTTTTTTTATGTTTAATGTCAGAAATAAAAGTCATATACATTAAATCTTAGTCTGAAAATGTGTCTGAAAAAGAATTCAAACAGAATGAGTTAACACGAGTTGTACAATAAATTAACAAAATCTGTCCAGTACATTAGCAAAAAAAAAAAAACAACAAATATACACATTTTATAATAACACTGTTAAAAATCATTATTTCATAAAAAAGCAAAATACTCAACAATATGTATGCTACAATTATGTCCTTAACGTAAAAATAAGGGCAGCAGAGGTGTATGTTTGTGAGGATGAACAAGGTTGTAACTCTGCTTGCAATGACAGTCTGAAATATTTATACTTCGTCTTGCCATAACAGTACCACAATGACACTTGTAGAGTTAGTTAGTTAGTGCGCTTGTCTTATGTGCAGTTTCGTGATGAACTCTCATGCTAAAGCACAAATTACAACAATCTGATATAAATTATAGAAATATTGAATATTCATTCTTATCACAGTATTCCTTCCTCCTTTGCAATGATTCTATGATTATGTTTCAGTTTAGGTGAGCACATAGCTGGGTCTCACTCTTGCTTTCATTTACAGTACATGCTTAATTTTTTTATATTTATATACACACAAACACGCACACACACGTTTGTTTTTGTGAAAAGTGCGGACATCCCATAGGCGTAATGGTTTTTATACTGTACAAACTGTATGTGCTATTGCCCTACACCTAAACTTAGCCCTCACAGGAAACTGCATTTTTACTTTCTCAAAAAGAAACCTCACTCAGTATGATTTATAAACATTTTGAAAAATGGGGACATGGGTCAATGTCCTCATCAGTCACCTTCTACTTGTAATACCTATGTCATACCCATGTCATTATACAAATGTATGTCCTCATTTGTCACAAAAACGCGCGCGCACATACACACACACAGTCCAAAAAAATGTCTCCACTAGGTCAAAATCTACTGGTATTACTATCCTTGTGGGGACATTTGGTCCCCATAACGAAGAGAATACCAGTTACACACACACACACACACACACACACACACACACACACACACACACACACACACACAACACACACAGAGTACAACTAAAGCAGTGGTTCTCATTCTTCTTTTTATCTCCAAGACCATTTTTTTTGTCTAATACAGGGGTCACCAAACTTGGTTCCATGGGGCCGGTGTCCTGCAAAGTTTAGCTCCAACCCTAATCAAACACACCTGAACCAACTACTCAAGGTCTTGCTAGATATACTGTACGTGAAGCTTCCAGGCAGGTGTGTTGAGGCAAGTTGGAGCTAAACTCTGCAGGACACCGGCCCTCCAGGACCGAGTCTAGTGACCCCCGGTCTAATATTTACACATATTCAAAGGCCCTTCTATCAAGGCTGATTATGTACAGTACACCTGGTACATAATCAGTTACAATAAAATTTAATAAACCCAAAATTACTTCTTCTTTTGTACTTACCTGGGAGTTTGCAATATGTGTGCTGTGGAAAAAAATGCAGATGGGAAATTATTAATAAAAAGAAGGGCATGCTCCAGCTTTACACTCTCTTTCCCTCTATTTCTTTTTGATCCATGGCTTTGCTTTCTTTTTTCTTCCCTTCTGTGACCGTACCACTTTATGTGGGAAAAAAATAGAAATTTAATTTCTGTCTACCTGGACTCCAGCATTTTGAAAGGATACATTTTTTTTATATATTTCTGTTAGCAGACATTATACAAGTGTACATTGGACACATGGTGCCAAGTGGACCCCGGGCCCCTGGTTGAAAATCACTGTGGTAAGGGATTGCTGGAAACTTGAAATTGGTTTCGTCTGCTGAGTTAAAAAGCAAGATAACTTATTTTATTTTCTAGGCTGGTCGAAAGGTTGTAGGTTCCACTGTTGTACTGTGTTGTAGTGTAGTAGCTTTTTAAATACTTATATTGACCATATTGTGCTTGCAAACATGTTCAAGTTTTCATCACTTCCTCGTGTCAACAACAAACACTACAATTCTGACATTCTATGTAAACCGTTTTTACCCTTTGAAGATATCTGTACGGTGGCCGAGAGAGCTCAACGCGCTGCAACTTCAGAAAACACATGCAAATAGAAAAAGCACCAGCAAATCAAGAAAACATCTTCATCAATTTGACAGCAGGTGCTGCAAATGCTCACAACACAACCAAATAAAGAATTTTATTTGCAGTGCATTACTTTATTTGGTTATGTTGTGAGCATTTGCAACATTTGTGTGTTGCCAAACTGATGAAAATTGTTTTCTTAATTTGCGGGCGTTTTTTTCTATTTGCAGTGCGATTCTTTTTTCTTTTTGGTTGTGTTGTGAGCATTTGCAGCTTGTGCGTTGTCAAATTGAGGAAGTTGTTTTCTTAATTTGCAGGTGTTTTGTTCTATTTGTAGCGCATTGAGCTCTCTCGGCCACCATATGTCTGTCATGCAGGTATGAAGAGACAACAGCATTTTTTTTTAAATTCCTCTTTTTCTTTTGCTCTACCTGCTTTTAAGCAGAGAGCAGCACTTCTAGGGCTGTCATACTGGATCAGAGCTCTACTGATTACTTCCACTTTGTCACCTTCATCAGGAAATGATTCTGACGCACACTCACACCCTGGTCTCTCCACATCAATATGTGTGCTGTGGAAAAAAATGCAGATGGGAAATTATTAATAAAAAGAAGGGCATGCTCCAGCTTTACACTCTCTTTCCCTCTATTTCTTTTTGATCCATGGCTTTGCTTTCTTTTTTCTTCCCTTCTGTGACCGTACCACTTTATGTGGGAAAAAAATAGAAATTTAATTTCTGTCTACCTGGACTCCAGCATTTTGAAAGGATACATTTTTTTAATATATTTCTGTTAGCAGACATTATACAAGTGTACATTGGACACATGGTGCCAAATTACTTCAGCTAAATGGACTATTTATTTTTGAGGCAAAGTGTTTGTATTTATCTCGACTGCTCTACACTCTTGAAAATAAAGGTGCTTCACGATGCCATAGAAGAACCTTTTTGTCTAAACGGTTCCATAAAGAACCTTTAACATCTGAAGAAACTTTCTGTTTCACAAAAGGTTCTTTGTGGTGAAAGAAGGTTCTTTAGATTATAAAAAGGTAAGGAAGAGATGGTTCTTTAAAGAACCTTTGACTGAATATTTTTTTGTGGAACCAAAAATGGTTCTTCTATGGAATCGCTTGAAGAACCTTTTGAAGCACCATTATTTTTAAGAGTGTACCACATTAGATCCACCGTCTTTTCGTCTTTTTCCTCAACCCTTTCCTCAAACTTTTTTTTTTGCAACCAGTTTACTCAACTTTGAGACTTAATCATAATCAAATTGTAAAAACAAAGCTGCAATTTCCAGTCAAAATGACTACCAGCAGCAGGAAAACCTCAAAATACTTTACACAGTACATGCTTTGTAAACTAATACATTTGCATTACATAATCAGCCCCATATGTGTGACTTTTCTGATGAAGTAAACTTGCTCGGTAGCTCACTCGGTACAATATCTGGGAAACAAGAGTCAAGATAAAAGAGGTCAAAGCAAAAATACATGGTTACTCTTGCAAATGCAGTTTTAAAGGTTCTAGTTTGTACCATTTAGGTAGCAATATGTACACTTTAGGCACAAATATGTATCTTTAAGGTACTAAAATGAAACCTAAATAAGGAACAAAGGTGTACCTTTTGAAAGGGTATACTGCCCCAGTGACAGCATTTGTACCGATTTCTGTATGTGTACATTTGCTTTTGGTACCACTACCAGTTAGGTTTAGAGTATGATTTAATGTATGGTCCATTTTTTTCAAACATGTCAGAACCAGCGCCACTCACCAGAAATTTAAACTGACACAATATATATAACAATTAACATAAAAAATGTTGGCAGATTCATGTTTTGGATAAAGATTCAGATTCATCTGTTTTGGATAAAACTGAACAATTTCTAAACCTCTAAACCACTCACTGGACCTTACAAACTTTGCAAAACATGCAAAACGCAACATATTATTATATTACAGAACTGCTGTCACAGGTACGTTTTCCAGTGAGCCTGGGTTGATTTTCTCTGGGCTATTTAATTATTATTTTTTTTTTCAGGTTTATTTTTTTTGTATACCTGTATATACTGAGTAACATATATACTGAGTTGTATATATTTATTACGGAACAATAAAAATGTCTGACAAAATTCCAAAATTCACAAGTAACATGAATTTTGTACCATAATAAATAACAGCCTAATCTAATCACCCAGAAGAGGCTAGCTAGTTTGGAACCAGGTTGTATTGTTTAGTTATTGATAACGTTATGTTTCCCATAAATTGTTTATAAGAAAAAAGTCCTTTGTTCCCTTTTTCCACACCTTCAAAAATGATTCTGTCCTCACAATATCCAAAGCCTGATTCACCCAAACACCTGTCTACCCATCCACCCAAACCATCCCCCCAAAACGCACCCTTTCCACGCATTACAAATCGCATGGGATTTCAGTCTCTCTTTAAAGCTTAACGCCTCTGGGAGCCACTCTCTTTTCCGTGTGACATTTTTGCATTCTAGGGGAAGATGTGAATGACAATGCCTGTTTCTTCACGTATTTTCTTCCTGCTTTTTTATCCCTAGTGATAGTTTGCATTACAATTACACAGAGACATGAAATGTATGCTTGCATTAGGATAAGGGAAAGACAAGAACTATATACAAATTATGACATTTATCTGCACTTTTGATTAAAAATGTCATCATTTCCTAGCATCAAATTACATTTCTCACACTTTTTTTTGTTTCCTTTATTATTTGAACACGTAAAAGCATCACAACAACAATATACAAATTTTTTGTTATCTTTAAAACAAAAACACACATGCAACATTAGGGTAAAGACAATGAGCAACTTATTGGATAATTCATTTCGGAATGTGTAGTTTACTGTGTTGTGAAAATTAAAAATGCATGTCACAAATCTTACTGTGATGTTCACGAAAGTTCTTTACTGGTTCTCTACCTACCTTTGGGCAGCTTTTTAAACAGATTTAACCAAAACTAAATGGAATGCAATTGAACTTTGAGAGACTATACAAACAACCTTAAATCACCTTCTCTCAGTGTTCCCAGACTTTTAAAAGTGCATCATGGCAACAAGAAAATGTGCCCTGCACTGCATTATGCCACACAAAATCAACACAGCTGAAAAGAAAGAAACTTACTGGCTTTTGTTTACTGTTCGCACACAGCATGTCAATTACAAAACATCACATTAATAGTGGAGGTCACAATGTGTCCTCTCGAATTTGTTGGTTTAAGTGAAAAGAGGTATTCTTAAGATCATTCAATAGAAAGCTTGGAATATGATGGCAGAGAACAATTACCTTTATGATTATTGCATCAGATCTAAAAAATATGTGTTGTATTTTAAAGAGAGTTGTGATCTCATTGGCCATTAGTCCATTGGTTGACATTATTATCTTCTGTTTGTAATGATTGTCTACTCAGTTCTTTACAAGAATGGCTGCAACTTGCACAGCCAAGACACTAAAACACATTGACAGACACTGAAAAATATACACTATGATCCTGCCAAAAGTACAATAATAATTACACAGGAAATAAAATTACAAAGGTTTTTTTTATTAAATTTTTTTATATATATTTTTATTTAGCTTGTCCCACCCTCTCTCATGCTCTGTCATCCATTTTTGGGTCCTTGTAGCCCTGCAAGTTCTTTTTGTGGTAAGTCTGTTGCATCACTGCATATGATGTCACTTGTTTCAGAGTCCTAAAAGAACCATCGAAATGCTTCCCCGCTGTTTACTGGCGTTCTCTGTTGAAAACACAAAAGGAATGTATAGAGAATCAGCATTATAAACTTTGTAAAATTTTACAATAAAGTTAGTTAACATTAATTAAAGCATTCTTAAAGCAAATAGGTAGTGGTGTGTGGCGACCCATACTCGGAATGTGTGCTCTGCATTTAACCCATCCAAGTGTACACACAGTAGTGAACATACACCCGGAGCAGTGAGCAGCGCCCGGGGAGCAGTTGGGTGTCGGTGCCTTGCTCAAGGGTCTCACCTCAGTCGTGGTATTGAGGGTGGAGAAAGTGTTGGTTATTCACTCCCCCCACCTACAATCCCTGCCGGACCTGAGACTCGAACCCACGACCTTCAGGTTACAAGTCCAACTCTCTATCCATTAGGCCACGACTACCATAAATATTATTTAGAATTATTATTGCTCATTTAGTTCAATTTGTACATCTCATAATGTTTTTGTCCTGATGTCCATGTTTGAGCAACTGCCCAATTAACCACACCTAAGCTAGTTGTGTGTGTGTGTGTGTGTGTGTGTGTGTGTGTGCAAGCTGTGAAGAAAAAAATGTAAATAGTTGATCCAGTGGTCAAGAATAATGATCACACAAGCTTAAAGCAATGGAGCATTCTATTGATTTAAATCGGTAAAAGAATGTATAATGTATGGTATAACGTAATCTCAAGGGAACCTTTTTTTTCAAACAGCAATTATTCATCTATGTAAGTTATTTGAAAGGTGTTAAAGATCAAATATGGTAAAGGTTTTATTGATGGACACTTTTATAGTGGTTCGTATTAAATGAGCAGATCATAAGATCATTCAGTGCAAGGACACTTATTATCCAGCAAGCAAGTGGTGAGACATGACCAAATGTGACAACAACAGGTAAGAGCTGTTTCATTCAACAGATGCTTAGTTTCAACTCATCACAACGTATTGCTTGCTTGAAGAGTTTATGAGCATGTCATTCTTTCTATTCAGATGTGCATGGACCTCAACATTTAGGCCTACTGCAACATACTACAAAGGATGACAAACTAAAAACACCTTAAGCATAAGATGAGTTATGAATAATGTCATGTGATGCCATGTGTCACCACATGACAAATAAATGAAAATATCAAGAAAATAAAATTAGTAAACAGTAAAATAATCTACACATTTTACTGATGCTACGTTGCACTGCTGGTAAATCAAGTACTGCATCTATCACTGAAGACATTACAGAATTATTATGCACAGACTCCACACTTTCCTCAAAAATGCTTACATTCACACTCAACATTCACTCAACTCAATGTTCGCATGCAATGCAAAGAAAGGGAAAAAAATTATTTACTCTGCAATTATTTAAGTCTTTGTTGTGCCATTTTAATAACTTGTGACCTGTTACTATTACTGCAATAAAGACACTCCTAGACCAACACAGAACAAATTATCTGAAGAGGCCGAGCACCCTTACTCTGGGGAAAAAATATCTAGACCTAAATTTAAGATTTATTTATTTTAATTTCATGCAAAATTTCCATCCATTTGGATTACATAGTTTTAATATAAACTAAAACTTAATGTGATGCATATTTGTCAGATTTCTGTAATAGTACTAACAAAACTGAATGTGTTTTAAATATATAATAACCAGGTTTATATTTTTAATAAATCCTATTTGTTTCTACTATGCCATGTTTTTTTTTGTTTGTTTTTTTTTTTGGGGGGGGGGGGGGGGGGGGGGGGTACCTGCTTCATTCATATAACTGACAAATATGCAACACATTAAGTTTATTATTGTTAACCCTGTGTGTTAACACTATTACATTTAGGCCTAATTAGATATTTCTCTTGAATGTAACCTAAAGGGACCAATCAGACAATAATGGAAAATATCTGTTTTTCATGTTGAACAGTGAAAAATTATTTTCATGACTGTTTAGAATCATAAGGGGATAAAGTGTGCAGAATGATGATATCTTCAGTAAATAAAAGCATGAATGACTGAATGTAAAGAGCAGGAGAGGAACAGAAAGAGCCATGGACAAAAGGATTGATTTGCATAGAGTGACTCTCTTCTCACATATATTTTGGATAACTGCCAACCACAGAAAACTAATCCCAGTGTTGAGATTTTTGGAAAAAAAGCCCCTTTCTTTTGAATGAGAAATAAGTTGTGGCTTAGAGAAAAAAAAAATGTTTCTCTAAATCCATATACTTTCCCCCATTGATCAGTCCCCGGTGGAAATGTGGTTCACTATAGATAGTAATGACCCTGATGTGCGTGGCCGGCATGTCTGCGTTTTGTTAAGTCTCGCACTATCGATCTGGTTGAGGCTTCCTGAGTGCTGCTCAAATTCACTTCCAGCCGTCTCTCCTCGCCTCACTGCTGTGACCAGGCACAAAGAGAGCTCAATTAGCACAGCTCGACGACGGCTCTCTCCCGCCTGCGCACTCCATCAAAATCACTCCATCAAACCACCCAGAGAGAGGGGGGAGGGAATCGCAGATAGAGGGGGTTGTGATACGACAGGGAGATGCAAGTAACTTTGAGGTTTTATTTCTAATCAAGATGCTAGGACAAACGTTCAGCTGGCCAACAGGGCATACATACATATTAGCCTGTAATCAATGCTTAGTCTTTTTTATACGTGGAAAATCATTTTTAAAATATATGTCCTCAAGGTTGCCAGCATATCAGAGACCACATTGCTGTCAGGTAATATTACTGTTTTGTTTTATTATTATTTTTTTTATTTTTTTTATCGTTCCAGTATCAGATATTGTCAGAAACTGTAAAATATTAAAATAATATATTGTATTGCTGGCCATATCCAACATTTTCTCATAAGTATTCATATGTTTGTTTGTTTTTTTCTGTAAAATGTGGTTCTACCAAATGAACATTTACATACATTTGCATACACACTGAAATACCATATTGATATACAGTAGAGAAAATCTTGTATCTAAAATGTACATACAGTTTTATAGATGAGGAAATGTTTATGAATCTTATTTAATATATGAATATTGGTCTCACTTTATATGCATTGACCTTAACTACAATGCACTTACATTTAAATTAATCATTGGTACAATGCACTTATTGTTTAAAAACGTTATTGCATTGTACTTATACTTAAAAAATTACCTGCATGTAATTGCATCTAAAATAAATTTCTGTAATTACATTTATAATTACACTGTTGACCCATCCCTTAAACTTACCCACACCACCAAACCTTTCCCTAACCTTACCCGTATCCCACCTCAATAGCAGCCAAAGTGTTTTTCGATACAATATGAACACAATAAGTACATGTACTTATTCAATGATGTAAGTACATAGTAGTTAGGATGCCTAATATAAAGTGGGACCTGAATATTTAATTAATTTAATTAATCAATCAATCAATCAATAATAATTTTATTCCGGTCCTCACAGACAAATTTTCACAAAATAAATAAAAATACATAGTTACCGAAAAAGTTGTAGGCAGAAGCCTTGCTTATTATGCCTACCCTTTATACATAATTAACTGAATGGCGAGTTAAATAACACAAAATAAACAATATTACAAAAACATTTCCCAAAATGTACAAACATAATTCAAAACAAACATAAAAATACACACTCCAGCTATTACTTCAATTTTTTAACAATACAACCACAATTTATTAATACTGAGTCATATAATTGTTTATCACCTTATTTTTATACATTTTCTTAAATTGGTACATACTTTTAGCTCCTTATCACATTTATTCCATAGATTTACCCCTTTAACAGATAAGCACCTACTTTTTGCATTAGTTCTTGCCCTTACTTTTTTGAACATATACAATCCTCTTAAATTATACTGACTTTCTCTTATTTTGAACAGCCTTTATTATAATAATCATTATAAACTTTGTACATTAACTGTAAAGTATATAAATCAACTAAATCTACAAATTTTAATGCATGTAAATTAATAAACAATTTATTTGTTGGTTCGTAATAATCAATCCTTTTAACAATCCTAATAGCTCTCTTTTGTAACATATATATTGAATTTAAATTGGTTTTATATGTGTGACCCCACACCGCCACACAATAAGTAATGTATGGAACTATGAGCACACAATACAATATATATATATAAAGTTTTTTCACTCAAAATAATTCATTCAAGTTTTATTCTATTTAATATTGCAATGGATTTGGACATCTCTGTTTTTACATGATTAATATGTGATTTCCAAAATAATTTATGATCAATTATAACACCCAAAAATGTATTTCTTTCTATTTCCTCATCATTAATCATTAGTTTCACTTTATTGTTACTTTGTCGATTAGTGAATATTATAATCTTTGTTTTACTTAAATTCAGTAAAAGTCTGTTATCATCAAACCATTTTTTGAAAACCCTCAGTTCGATTTCCACTGTATTCAGAAGCTGTTCCAAACTAATTTAATTAATCAGTTGATTTTGTTATAAGCAATGAGATTTTAAAATTTTCAGTTGCATTTATTAGTTTGCTGATTTGAAACGATAACATTACACACTGTTCTGTGTCACTTCTGATGCTGACTTGTTTTAAAGGATTACATCATTTCAACAAGACTATACTTTAAAGTCCTAAAATGAGAACATTTCTGTAATGGTTTAACCATTATTTAGTGTAATACTTATTTTGTTTGCTGTAGAATACAGCAGTTTTCTGAACATGCTGAATTAAATCAGTCTGATTAAATTCAAGCCTTCATTCAGTGTTCTCTATCTGCAACCCCAGTAGCAACCATAACCACAAAAATCCAGCTCTAAAATATATCTTTTTAAAAACTATAAAAATGTAACTACATAAATATATTTATGATATAAAGGATTTGTAAATATTTTACATTTCTATATGTAAATACGTAATTCTGCCTACATTTAGAGGTTATTGTAGGTTTCAGTATCTACCCAAACATACAAAATGTTGCAAAGGAATACTTATAATTGATAATTATTTTCATGTTGTAAATAATAAAACCAGACAGTTATATCAATAATTATTTAGACAATTATTAATTATTTGTATCTGACAAAATGTTCAAATCACAAAGAAAGACACGTCAAAGCCAAAATCATGCAGACTGAATGAAAGAGAGTTCTGGATGTGGTGGGGGTCCTAACAGCCATTGACACTGATTGGGGATGGCAGGTGCAGCTAATGGCAGGGGCCGTACATGTCCTGCTCTGATTGAGGTGAGGGGGAGTAGAAGAAAAGAGAAGATTGATGGGGTTGGAAGAGTGCTGGCTCATAATCAAACCCTAATCAATTCCAAACACACACACACATACCAACAAGTACTGTACTTATACAGTGCATATATATATATATATATATATATACGTACACACACACATACACACACATACATACGCACTCAAAGACACGGGCATACTTTTTCACACACACATATATGCACACAGACTCTTTCTCTGTCTCACGCACGCACACACACAGACACACACACATTCATATCCTTTCTCCCCACCCCCAGAAGGCCTGATATGGTGATTCGTAGAGGCCACAGAATAACCACTCAAGACCACGAGGATGATAATGGCAGATGCTGCAGAGACTCAAATTCAATCAGCACTGGGCCGTCAACGTAGATGAGTTTAAGAACGAAATACGCTCGCTGACACACGTTAAAGACACATCAACTGAAGTAAGCCAAATACAGCCCTGAATTTAAGGAATGGTTAACCAGAAAAAAGAGGAAATTATGTCATAATTTATTCATGATGTTTCAGACTTGAATGACTTGTATGACTATTAACAAAGCAGATTATATATATATTTTTTTTTTAATCTCAGTGTTGTTTTGTATGGACAAAAAAGCACAAAAAAAAACTCTTCTTTTGTGTTCCACGAAAGAAGGTGACACAGGTTTGTAACACAATGAGATTGAGTAAAGGATGACATCATTTTTTATTCTTTCACTATACCTTTAAGATACCCTTACAAAAAAATTTACCATTACAATCATATGTGCTTCGACCTAAATTTATGGCCATGGCCATTCTATATTGTGAATTGTCAAAGTAGGATTTTTAGATTTAAGAGACAGTTTAAGAGACAATGAAGAAAACTTAGGAAGAATACAAATTTTGAAGAATTTAAAGGCATTGTGTGAATAAAATGTAATCATGTAATCCATAAAAAAGTAACTGTTATCTGATGATGAGCATTTTAAAGTAGGATATAATCTAATTACAAGCATTTCATTTTTGGAATCTGTTTACATAATCCAGATTACATGTAATCAGTTAGTACCCAGAACATAATGTTTATGTAAAAATATGTTGAGATGTCCTCTACATTGCTAGAAAGTTTTCTTTTAAAAAAAGAAGGGTAAAGTTTAAGAAACAGAAAGCTGACGGGAAAAAAAGAACGAGGGGGCTTGGGTTCAGTGACAGTGGCTGAGACCCTCGTCTCTTCACAAGATGAATACCAGTCCAGGCAGTGTGCTGATGTGCTCCAGAACGCTCATTATAACGCACAGCCCATACGTTGCCCTGACATATCCATTATTTATTAACGTATGGACTGGGAACCAGGCCACCATTCATGACTGCAATCCTTTGGAGGCAATTCTGACAGGTTCTTTCAGAAATAAATAAATAATCCTTCACTTCTCTCTTCCTTCATGGCTTATGCTCCCAACACAAGAATAGCTCATATCCTCAGACTGTTTCTACCGCTGAACCTGTAAACATATTTCACATGCATTCACTACTCAACCTAAAACCACAAGAACTAAGACAGACCGATATATCGGAAAGCCAATTAATATGTCTCATAATTAAAATTAAATATCATGCATAATACATTTTAATTTAATTTCAGAAAATTTGTGTACATATCATGTGCAATCATTGAGTGAGAGGTGTATGCATTATGACTAAATCCTTGTTATGGTAATAATATATGATGCCACCGTTTTTCTGATGGGGTCAGACAGCAGGATATTGAAAAAAAAATGCAAATAATAAAATGCCACTGACCATATAATTGTGTTTTGTGCTTAGCTACCATTACAAAATAAATCTGATCTAAATCAACTTTTAAAGAACTATCAACTTAAAAGCACCTTCCAGATCTTTGCACGCATTCATACTGAAAATGATTTAGATACTTTTAAAAACCATATGATAATGCTTATTTTTAGAAACCAATCCAGTGAAATTAAATATCTTGAAAATTATTCATAGGATTACTTTCTGCTTGAATTTGACTGATGAAATCCAAAAGATAAGATCACTGAAAACCAATGTTTGTATGAGTTCAAAACAAAAGACTCAAAACACCTCAACTAATGTTATAAATGGATGTTTCCATCTGTAGTTCCAGTTTTCATAGGCTGCATTTGAAACCATTGTAAAATAGCCAATACACACATAGTACACACATATGAGCACATCACTTGAATTCTATTTTAATGCAGCAAACTGCAATGTTGCTAAGCAGATGTAAACATTTCATCTCAGCTTTGCACTTACATATTTTAAAAACTCTAGATGGTGCAGACTGATGGGTAAATAATGCAAACTGATGATATTTACAGCATTAAACTACTTGGCATAAGATGATTGGTTCATGTTGCATACACAGCCAGTTAGCTTACTGCTTTACATTTAAATGGCTGTTTAGCATTTACTAGAGCAGTTCGCAGTGCGCATTCAGAGTTCCTCTGAAACCCTGCATCTTCCCCAGCTCCACCTGCACAGGTCTGCTATGGGTTATTATATATGCTATTTGTGCTGCAGTAGTATGTCTTAATAACTCACAGCACCTTATGTATAGAGTGGGGGAACTATAACGTCATTTTGTAGGCGGATCGGCTGTTAAGCATGAAACTGGTTCCCTCGACAAAAACCCAATAGGATTTTTCCAAAGGCTTTTGGATTATCGCAAAAAATAAGCTCTGTGTTCAATCATAGTTAATGAAATTTACACGTTTTGTCCATCAAGATAATCTTCACAAAATAATATAACTTTGACGAATTTTGAAGCCTAAATATAAGCACCAGAACTGAAAAGCTAAACTTAGGCTATAAACGAACTACAGCAAACTAACTTTTTCAAACTAATTTTTAACGTTCAGTGAAAAGGATTTACACTGTATATGAATTTTAATCTACGCTACATGAACCTTTTCATATAAACTGGAATAAATACAAGACTAGAGCCAAACTAAAACTGAAATGAGACATTAGTAATAAATAGTATAGTGAATAAATGAAATAATCTTAATTTAAGAACATTTGAAAGCATGTATTTCTGTACATTTCGAAATAAGGTATTTATATGAATATGATGATTAATATGATTAATATGAATATTTTAATTAAAAACGATATCTAATAAAGGCTATAAAATTGATCATATTTGCTGAATAATGCTGAACATTTACAAGTTAAATCAAAATTCCTAAATTTAGAATTTAGGATTGATTCAATTTATATAGAGTTATATGTTTTCAGGTGGATGAATATTTTGGCGGGGCACAACCTCATATGCCCATACAGATAAGTATGGATGGTTGTCTTACTGTCAGTCTTCATCTTAAAAACAGCACAAATGTTCATCAATTTCTTGGCAATTACAAAAAAGCTATAAAAGTTTTTTTTTTAAATTAGTCAATTCTAGCAAGTAACTCTGAAGAACAGAGGATGACAGAATCACAGAAAGAGAGGAAAAATACAAAAGATTCAAGCAGTTTAGGATTGTGAGGGCTAGCCAAAAATACAGGGCTGCTCTCCAGACAGAAAAAAAAAAAAAAGTTTTTCTGGTGCAGTCAGCCCAAACTGATGTGTTATATATTGCCTGTCACTCTATTCTGCGGGAATATTGGGGCGTTGCCGAGCCCAAACCTGGAAGGTACAGCAATCCATCACCAACATTCACAGAAGGAGATCTCATCTCAGTGTTGGTAGCCAATATCCCAGCTGCTTGAGCGGCATATAATATGGAGCCAGTTCAAGGCTGTTACAAGCACACCGCTCATCTATGCCATCCACATTCTGCAGTTGATTGCTTTAGCCTTACATATAAACACTTTCATTCAAACAGAATGAATGATTAAAAATACAAGCAATCATGTTTAAAAACATTGCTTTCACAAAAAATTCAAATAATTATATATATATATATATATATATATATATATATATATATATATATCACAGTTTGATGTTGCCAATGTGAATTAGCTAATCAGGTCAGTATTTAAAATATGAAATATATAATGCATATCTTTACAGCAGTTATTTGCAGTTTTTTTTTTTGAGAGAAATTCTGTATAAACCTTTAATGATGCAATTATCTACAACACAACAGATATGATTTGTTACAAGACAGAATCTGCACGATACAGCAGTTATAATGGACTAATATTTGCAAAGCTATGACTAGCTAAAAAGCATGACTATTTTCCTTTTATTTTTCTGCGTAAAGTTGATTTGCTGCAATGACAACGTAATGCCCAAAGTCCTAAAGAGACTTTAAAATTATTTAAACCGCTTTGCAAATCAAATAATATGGACATTTCGAAAGAAAATGTATGCAAGTGGTTTTTATTTTATTTTTTTTAATACTTTTAAATATTCAAAAAATCTGTCACTTCCATTGTGTTTTATTTTTATTTATTTAGTTATTTAGTTAGTTAGTGTGTTTTGAAGAGAGCCCAGAGCTTGACACAGAGAAAGCACACCTACAGTATGTCTGTGATATCTGTCAAGTAGTGGGAATATTTTGTAGAAATATTTAGTGGAATTCCCAAAGGAAATCTGTTACTTGAACAACAGTGTCTTATTTACATACTGTTTGGTGTCTGAGTCTATCACATTTATCAGACCACAGAGCAATGATAGAAAAGTACCTGTTTAATATAAAGCATCTTGTCAGATATGGACAGAGAAAGAGAAAGAAATGTGTGAAGAGAGCAGTTATGAGATGTAATATCCATGCCATCTTCTGAGTATACATTTGACCTTGTAAGAAAAGTAAAGATCTAGAATACCATGAAGTACATCTGGAAGTCATAGGCTATTTTTCCCTCATACAATACTTAACACAAATAACAGAGAGCCAGTCAGGAGAGATGATACAATCAAGCTGGAGACTACTTTAAATGTCTCACTAAATGTGAGGGACAGATTCTGAATGTTTCTTGCTATAAATGCTCTGAGAAAAAAAAAAAGAAAAGTGTGTTGGTCTAGTGTTTGTTTTCTAGCTGTGGTCCTAATGGTGATGACACAAGTTCAAATTTGGCTTGTGTAATTTTTAAGCTCACCTCTTTATCATCATTCTGTATATGCTCCTCTTATTAAAAGTGTTAATAAAATATAATAAAATACAACACTTATGATGAACTGGCTGTCTAAGCCGTTTCCTTGCTTATGATGAGATGCTTTGATAGGCTTTAGCATTTCTGTGACACCAGATAAGACAAGTGGTTAATAAAATAAAATGAAATAAAATGACTTGTGATGGACCGGCCATCCATATTTTTTCTTTGTTTTATTTTGTTTTTGGATAGATTCTAGCATGTTTTGGACCTCACATAAGACAAGTGGTTAGTAAAATAAAATAAAATAAAATAATAAAACCCTTTTGCATGATAAAGTAGCACCACATAATTAAGAATTAAATAAAAACGCATAGATATTTTAGAAGATATATCTTCCAACCAAAATTTCAAAGGTGTTGAATGATGACTACATCTCCATTATAATTTTAAACTGCTCAGTATTCAGAGTCTGTCAACACAGTCTAGAGAACACCATCCAGCTTTCTGTAAGAGCACTTCTAAGATATCATTATTGCTCAGACAACAACCCCATAAACAGTGGTATAACAGGAAAGGCCAGCGAGAAACAGGAAAATAAGGCTGATGTCACTGTTAGCTGTTGAGCTACATCAAGAAAATGAAGAGGGGTAGAAAAAGAAAAACTCATTTTTAGGAGGCGGAGAAACACAAGTAGAAAAGGTACAAGAGTGGATGGTGAAAGAGTGAGAGGAAGACAGTGGCAGCAGGGTGCTTTCTAAGGGCTCTCAGGGGACATTTTGTGGAAAGCTTCCCTCCCTGTGGCGGCCCGCAGGCCTTTAAAGAATGGCAGCAGGACGTCAGTCATTGGCGTCGGCACAGGAGAGTGAGTGCAGCATAGCGATGAGCCATGTGGGTGTATCGGTGCGAGGGCTAAGCGATCTGAACAGATTGCTTGTTTTTTGAAATGTTAAATCAAAATGCAAAACAGGAGTTGACCGGCCTTCCTCTCTAAACAGATTCACCAGCTTCTCTGGGAGCACTAATATTTGAAGGTAATTAAACTGAATCTCCCACTGACTGTGAAGCCCTCGGTCTGTCTGTTTGCAATGCCAGTTATTTTAGCCATCTTCAAGACTGAAGAAAAGGACTGTACTATTTTCTAAGTAGAAAAATTCTCTCAAAGATAAGCCAGTTCTGTATTTCAGTTCTTGTTTCAGTTCTACTTACTTATCAATCATAATTCAGAATTTTTAAATATATTCTAATATACCAGATTTGGTTGGTAAAGATAATTCATCATTTAAGCAGAAATTAAAACTGTCTGTAACACCAGGCGTACACTGTGATGCTGTTCTTTATGATTGGTGGGTAGGATTGGTGACTGTCAAACTGCAAAAAAATACAAATAAAAACTTAGAAAAGAGATGCTGGGTACTAGCAAAGTATGAATGTGCACATGTGAAAATCTTTTTTTTTATGGTCAATGTATGGAAAAGAGCAGCGAGAACATCTTAAGCATTTCCTTCAGGGAAAATGTTATACATGTTGGGAATGTCAGGAGGCTATTGATTACAGAATTTTCATTCTGGAGTGATCTAATACTTTAATATTTGTTAAATTACAGACTTCAATATATCTCCAACCAAACGTCCTCATCTAGAAGGAGCAATCATTTCTCCCTAACAGAGTTATTCAAGCTTAGACATGTTGGTCATTAATGGATAGTCATCTTCCAGTCATACCAAAGATCCTGTGATTAGCATATACTATACCTCTAAACTATCTAAACTACTGAAAGGTGAAAAACTGAATTAAAGTGCCCCATTATGCTTTTCAAATATTATCTTTCATGCACTGTGTAATATAGCTGTTTGTGAATTTAAAAGGTCTGCAAAGTTTTAAGGATCAAAGTGCACAGTAAATAAAGTTATTGTCTCCCAAACGAAAGACTCTGAACTCCCAAAACAAGTCATCTGTAATTCCAGTCTAATTCCAGTCTCTCTTCCATAACTTATCTACATAGCTTATCCATTAAAGACAGGACAGTACCCACTTTCTCCTCTGAATCACAACTTGTAGGAATTATTAATTATTGGGGTATATATTTTATACCAAGTGTTCAAAATATGTAGCTTTGGGTTTTATATTGTGTACACAGTACACAGCCAGTGCACAAGCTGTAGGTCTGCATCTAACCGGACAACTCACGTTATTACTGTCTTACTGAAACTGTAAGTTTTAGTTTATTGATGGACATACACTTGTTAATGCTGATGTTGAGGAAACACATTTACAACATCTCATAATATAAGACAAAGTCATTAAAAACTTATCACTAAGAAATGTCCTGCTCAAGTCGTGCTTGCAATGGAGACTCTGGTTGATCAACTAGTTCTTTCAAAATTTCATCATTGGACATCATTGGATTGCTAAAATCAATGCCATCATTACTGTAGTTACAGTGTTCACAATCACTGAGGATTGACAGCCTCCAGAGCAGAAATATGGTCATGGGCGTTTTGTTGTGGAAACACAATGTAAGCGGTAAATAAATCTCAACAGACTGGGCCATCTGACCAATCAAAGCAGACTAGGATCCAGGAAAGTGCAGTTTTAGAGAGACTGAGTCTTTGAACAAACTGTCTTAGACTCTTTGAGAAATTAGGTGATCTGCATTTTTTTTTTTTTTTGGCCTCGGATGCATGTAAACCTAATAAAACAAAATATGAAAAAAAAGGTTCTGTAATTAGTGTTCTGACACATAGTGTAATGTATGTCTCAAATCACAGAAATCATACCCTATAAAAAGTGTCCGGTGATTGTATGTAGCAGTACTTTTTCCCCATGGAAAAATGTCAGGATTTCATGAAGACAAGACATCCGCAGCCATCACACCACAAAATGTGTCTGTCAAAGACATAGAAACACAGCTGCGAACCATACACTAAAAAAATGGGAAAGATGTTGAGGCAGCCATACTCTGCTTCATGAATCATGATCCACTAACAACATACGCAAATTTGTTGGGACTGAATCCAAGAATGTCAATTTAATTGATGTGTGTTTGAAGACACAAGGAAAAACATAGGCAATGATGTGCTAAGAAGCCATAACTCATTACAAAATTGACAAGGATTTATTTTATGGTCTGAGGAGAAGAAGTAAAGAAAATGTGCCTCAAAAAACAGCAGCAAGATGCATTAGACTACAATACATATATAGTTAAAAAATAAAAATAAAAATAAAAAGTTTAACAAAAACATTAAGGATGCTGTAACATCCTTTATAACAACATTGTACCATTCAATGATATTTTGCACAATCAGCATGTGCAATCAGCTAAAACCTCATACTGTATTAACAGACACTCAGAAATGAAGATAAGACTTTCTTTCCATGCTTTCTTTGTATCATCACAACACAAAGCGAGAATGACACTTTTTCTTCACCTGAGCTCATCAGACAAAAAGAAACAAAACATAAACAAACAGCCTGGTGTGAAGCACCAATGGTTAACGAACAGACTCCATGCATCCACACCAGGAGATGTCAGTATATACCACTGGGACAAATAAAAGACAGCAAAAACTGTCTCCAATCAAACTGATGTTTTGTAGCTTTTAGTATAAATCTGCTAACCTTAAGCTAATCTATAAATTAGAGTGCTCCAAAACAATGACAAAATTTGCATATAGAAGATTTATGATTTAAAATTTTACAGTCTCTCTGAATCAACAATATGGATGGACAATTTTAATGACATCATACTTCATTAGCCTCTCATAAAATTTTCAGTGCTTCTCAGAGCCAATCATTTGTGCGAGACCACAAAACCTATCCAACCCTTTTGAATTCTACACATACTACACAGAATGCTGTATTTTAAAGCGCTATAGAGGAGTTCTTTGAAATGCCCCCCCTTGACTTCTTATTTCAATTGGAAATATGTCAAAGCATTGAGGGGAAAAAAAGCTCATCAAACCACTTTACTAGAACTTTAGGTTAATAAAATGTTTTGATTTGATGAATGCAAAATCAGCTGCAGTTGTAAATATTGGTATAGGGATCATTAATCTTTAAGTCTTTTATTAGTCTTTTAGTTTGTCCCTACTCTTCATACCCAAATCTATGTCAAAATTCAAGTAATTTGACAATATTACTGTCTTCCATGCTTTAGTGTGCTGGACATTGTGCATTTAAGATAATGTCAATGACTTGGACTTTATACTGACACCTATTTGTGTAGATTCAGCATGAAGCAAAGACAAGGGTGTTACTCATTCAAATGAGTACGTGAAGAGTTTCTTTGCAAAAACAGCAAACTCCGTTTTTAAAAATGTTCAAAATTCATGTTTTTTTATTATCCTATCATGTTTTTATTGTGTTTTATTGTGTTATTTAGCTAGTATTTTTTAGTAATTTTGTACCTAGTCAAAATAACCCAACTGCAGTTTGATTGAAATTCATTGGAAAGCACAATGAAAAAACATGATTTTTGAAAATGGTTAAAAATGGATTTCTCTGTTTTTGCAAATGAACTCTTCATGTGTAACTCATAATTTATTTATTTTGCAGAAACAATGACCTATAATGCATGTGTTATGTAAATAAAATAAGTAATATCAAATGCAAAATGCAACTTTATCATTACAAATCTGTAATTACAAATATTTTAAAAACATGACATACAAGTTTTATTCTATTAAGAATAAATATTCTATTTTATTCTATAAGTATTATGATTATATATAAATATAAATAAGCATAAATGCATAAAAGTAAATTCAGTAGCACGCTTTATATTTCAAAGACAATTGAAGTAATTATGAAATTATATATAAATATGTACTTAAGTCCTACTTAAGTGGCCAAAAGCCCTCTAAAGTTCTAAAGTTCTTAAAAGCTGATTGCATCTAATATAAATTTATATTATAATATTTTTTTTATTTAATTGAAAACATTACATTCAGTTTGCACATTCTTTTAAAATATATTATTTCCACAATAAGTACTCTTTTTAAAAGTATGATAAAGTGTACAGTACTTCAGTTTTTTACAAGGGTTTATGAGCCTTGATCTCATTTGACATATTTTTTTATTTCTTCGTAATTTCTTTCTTTTTTTATTTATTTTTGATGTATCTTTAACTGAATCTGTAAATGTTGCTGAAATGCGGTACAAAATGTCTGCAATATTTTTTATGGCCTAAATGTAAATACTAAGACCCCTTCTGCGTTGACTTTCTTCACGTATTTTCAAACAGGTCACTGCAATGATGGGGAACCATTTAACTTCTCATCCAGAGCTAGCCATCAATTATTTACAGTCGCCTGTTTAAAATTTAAAGTGCCACACATTAACGTTCGCCGCACCTACACTTTCACCCTGACCATCCTCCACTGATCTGCCACCCATCCCCATCCTAGAAAACGGCCACTGATAATGAGTTGCTTTCGCCACTGAACTGGAGATGTTAAATCAAGCCAGGTCAGAGGAGACAGCAGGCGTCATGGGTAAGGGCACAGGCCAGGCATGTCTGATTACATTTCAGTCTTAATTGGTAGCGCAAGAAAAAACAATAAATTCAGCAACAAAGTTGTAGCACATTGTGCAGAGCAATGGGATTTTTTTTTTTAAACTTGAATTTGTAAACATTGATAAGATTCGTAAACTGTGGAGGAGAGAAAATATATTCAGTGAATAATAAGATAAAGCGATTCACCCAAATATGAAAATTGTTGTCCCAAACCTGACATTGACTTCCAAAGAGAACAAAATAACATTTCCAAAGACATTAAAAAAATACCTTCTATTATGTTGCAAAGAAGAAAGTCATACATGTTTACAGGGTGCGTAAATCATGAAAAAAAAAAAATTTTTTTAACAATTGGGTGAACTATCCCTTTAAATTGTATTCTGTTCCTCACACAAAGCTACAGTATGATGCTGGTTCAGAAGACATAAATAGTGAAATATACTGCCCTATAGTAGAAGTCATAGCCTTTACGGTGATTTGTTTTTTGTAATATTAGGAGCTTGTAATTTACTGTATATACAGTATATATGGTTTTGAATGAAGTGTGTGAATAAGTTATGACATAAGTGTAAAATTATTTTAATTTATCCTGGCAAACTCTTTGTCAGATAATCAGTCTTTTACAGGCAAAAACAGCCCTATTCATGGAACAAACAAAATACTTTGTCTTACATTTAATTTCCCCAAGCAAAAATTCAATAATTTATGCAGCATTTAAGCTGCGGTACTTCTCATAATCACTGAGCAATCACTAAATGCTGAAATATATCTTTGTGCATTATCATAAAAAAAACTATTCATTTCACACCACAAAAACAACCACTTTCCAATATAGATCCTGGCGTATGTATGCACACAGCCCTTTGATCAACATCTTTAAAAAAAACTTCCAAAAAAGAACCCAAGCTCAAACTGTCTGACTAACCCGGAGCATTACTGGACCCAAAGCAAGCTCAGGAAACGTTAGGAAAGATAAGATGACTCTGCTAGACTAATCCATTCTGGTGTCTGAGAGAGAGAGAGAGAGAGAGAGAGAGAGAGAGCGAGAACAGCAGAGCAGTGACACAGGGTAATCCTCCGGGATCTTGCATTAGCGCGCTAAATTAAAGGCGGTATTAGATTAAATTGGCTCTCCGATTTCAGGGGTGTAAGTAAAATTCTAATTTGCATTTTCCACTGCCGCTTAAGATATAATTAGTTCAGGGTGATTCCCAGGTGCAAAACACTGACAGGAACATCCAGCTGCTTACTGGGAGTTTATCATTTGTTAGCAGCAAAAGGTGCAATCAGCTGGGTCTACATACATGTGTGTGTGTGTGTGTGTGTGTGTGTGTGTGTGTGTGTGTGTGTGTGTTTGTGTGTGTGTGTGTGTCTGTCTGTGTGTGTGTGTGAATCAGTGTGTGTTTGTGTGTTGTGCATCCAGACTTATAGTTGCAAGCAAGTCAATAATAAGTCTTACAGCAAACTCAGATCACCCATTTCCTCACATACTAATTAGAGCTCCAATAGAATATTGTAAATATTATTACAATGTATAACAGCTGTTTTCTATTTTAATACATTTTAAAAAGTAATTTATTCCTGTGATGACACAGCTGAGTTTTCAGCAGTCATTATTCCAGTCTTCAGTGTCACATGATCCTTCAGACATTATTCAAAATATGCTGATTTGGTGTTCAAGTAAATTTTCTTTAATCAACAGGCACCTCACTGTACACAATACCTGAAGTAAACCTTACATGAGATTACTATTAGCCCTCTTGCAGCGTTGTACCATCCTAGATCAATAAATACCCCATTGATTCATTTCTGTATCACTTTATCTACCAAAAATGAAACATGTTCATTAAAACCTTTAGCAATGGAGTTTATTCTAAAGAATTCAAAATGGCATTCTACAGAGAAGTGTATTTCACAATCTCAAAATGAAGATTTATTAAATTAATGAATTAATAGTTCCAAACTGCCATAATGTCCTAAAATAAATTAATACATGGTTCAACTTTAGGTGAAGTATGTTACATCTGTTTCAAAAGCAGCAACACATGGAATAGCAAAAAAACAAAACAAACAAAACAGAAAAACACCTTTTCAAACAGGTTTCCAAACCAGACCACTTCCCCCATCTGCCATTGGTCACCCAAACTGTTGGGATTTTGAAAGGCTCTGACGGTTCTGAAAGTGCCACAAATTATAGCACTGCTTATGCTATTATGAGAAATCAACCTATAATAGCTTACACATTGTTCATGTATATTAAGCTAGGATAGTTAAAAGTATTTTAAAATAAAATGTAAATTCCACACTCCACCTATCATGCATGACAATCACATCAACAATGCCAAATCAGTGTTCAGAACCTTGGCCTGTACATTCTTGGTGAAGTAATGAGAAGTAACTATAGAACAACATAAACTACTAGCTGCTACAACACCAAACGTATGTAACAAACAACACTCAACCTTAACCTGCACACAAGTCAACAGATTATAGAAAACAGTATTAACAAGTATTTAAATATATTTAGATAAATTTCCATGCACTCAATCAGCAGGTGTAGAATTTACTCATTGTGAAAATATGCTTTAGTTCCTATTTACAACTGGTATTAACATGCTTTTCATATGCATCTCCTGTAACCACTGATTGTGATTGCAGTTCGTTGAAGGGAAGGTCAGTGCATGTTGATGTCAGACACAGAAGTCAATGTGCAATTTTCAAACCTTTGTTTTGGTGCATTGATTACATATTAGATGAGTAGGTAGTCATGTTGTTCGAGATGCATTAGGACACATTAGCATTTACACAACAAATGCCAAGTGCTTTTTATTGTCCTTTTGTGCAATTTGTAAAATGTGCACATTGTAACTTGTTTACACTTGTATATTGTGCTGTTCACATCACATCACCCAAGACGGATGTTCACACCATGTGTAAACAGAGCCTTTGTTAGCGGAACTAAATTCTCCTGTTTCTAGAAATATATCCTATATTTGTCTTTATGTGGTTCATTTATCCAAAATTAATAAAAATGCTTTCGATTGTTTTTCTTATTTCCTTTTCAGTGTGTAAGGATATTAGGATGAGAATCTAGACGTTCCACGTCCCAAGTGTGATAGAAGAACAGCAGCAGGAATTTTCCTATTGCTCCCATTGTGGGAGAGATCGACTAGCCTCGTCAGGAGACAGTTTCTATAATTGGTTAAAATGACCAAGTGCAGAGAAGGATGGCTCTCTGCTGAAAACCATTTCCCAGCTCAGCTTGGAGCAGAGCCAAGCCCTGGGTTGTTCGGATGCGTTCCAGCCCCAGCCTGACTGGCAGCAATTAGGGGTGTCTGAGCCAAGCTCAGCTTGCGCTCCGCACAAACACCCCTAATTACTGCCAATTAGGCTAGGCGGGTAGGCAGATTTGAGAAGCTGGGGGGATGTTCAGGCATGGGTGGGCATGGAAACAATTTTCAAGGGCTTAGAAACGTGACTAGAAGGAAAGGTTAATGCTTTTGAGTGCACGGAGGGAGAGAGGGAGGGGGAGTGTGGTGTCTGAGCCATCGTCTCACCTCTAGTGATGAGCCAGGCTTCTTTTTTAGCTCCTCGCATTTCCGAAACTTGCAGATCTGGTGGCCCGTCTTACGGTTCCGACAACTGCTGCACACTCCACAGTTGATTAGCCTCCTGCAGGGCGCGCAGACCCCACACCTTTTCCTTTTCTTTTTCGCTGGGTTTCCGCTGGATGCGGAGGAATTATTCTGTGGGCAGTCTGCCAGATTGGCAATTTGAAACGCACTGTCTGTAACGGCTGCTGAGGCTGCGGGGGAGTGAAGGGCTGTCATGACGATGACCCCGGGAGGTAATGAGATGCCCCCTAAAGCCGGAATAGCAGAAAAAGTTCCAACACGTTCCGGGAGATTCATTATCTCTGCTTCAGCAGCACCGCATTTCAGCTTGTTCATGCATTCTCCTGCTAAAGGTCTGCAGTGTTCAGGGGATAAGCTAGAGAGGAAATTATTATTTGCCATTTGCAGCGTCTCTGGCGGCACGCCAGGTTTCCCCGGCCTTTGGGAGTCATTTCTATGCATGCTGGTCCTATTAGGGTTTATTGCTGCTGATTTCCTTCCCCAGAGCATGCCGTTATCACAGTTCCAAGGGGACACGCCGATTCTGGCGCTGGGAAAAATTGGTGTCGTTATGCGGGCAATCTTAGCGGTCTGTGGAAATGCCCCATTGGTTTTGTAAAAGTTTGCAAACGACCTGTACCTTTCCATTTCGGCATTGTAATCCAACAGCTGGCTTAATCCACCGTCCTGAAGATTATCCTTTTGCAAGAGTGACATGTCGGTGCTCTGGCCGCTTTCAATGCAAAGTGCATTGTTAAGATTAGACATGACTGCTAAGTTTCAAGTGCTCACAAGAAAAATTCAGGGGAGGGTGGCAGTTGTTTTTTGTCAAGGTGAAGCTTGTTAGACACAACACATTACCATCCTGGTTTATCCTCTCCACTAAAACAAGAGAACAACAATTACGGATACAAGTGACAAACATTTCCTGTGCATCATCTGACAGTTCCAAGTTACTCAAGTCAAACTCAACTCAAGTCATTTCACAAGTCAAATTGTCAATTTCTTTTTTTTTCCCTCTCCTGATTGCTTTAGTCATAAAATTGGGATTCTAATCTCGTTACTTACCATTGTAGCTTTGACACTTTTACATGGCATAACCATAGGAAACAGGCATAATCATTCGTGAAAGTCATATAATTGCACCACCAAGATTGAAATATATATATATATATTGTCAGTACACTGACTTCCCAGAAAGAAATGGTAAAATTAGATAATTATTTACTATATTATTTATATTATGGGACCAATACTTGGAAAATAAAAGTAGCATCATAATAGAAACAAAACATTCATACACTTTTAACATACATTTATTTTTTATTTTATTTTTCGTAATAGCTATATCAAATATAAACAACCTCAAACTTTAGAAGTCTTGAATTAAAAAAAAAAAAAAAAAAAAAAACGTGATCATGCATCAAGCACAAAGTTCTTATGAAAATATGTTGAAATATAAAGCACATTGTCAAGATTCACCCAATGATACAAGGATACTTTGTGAGGCTCACTTCAACCAAGTCCCAGACCTTGCAACTGTAGTGTGTGGGGGGGATCCATTTCCGATCTCCCAGTCTGGATGGGTTTTGTTGCCACAGATAAAAGCCTATTAGACACATCTTCCTCTACTTGCATTACCTTTCACTAGACTCTCTCACTGACTGTCTGTGGTACATTGCAAGACGACTACAGTAATTCAAAGCTCTGTTAACATCTGGTTCTGAATTTAATTGTACATTTCCACCTGAGAGACAAATACTGGATAACCATTCATACAAGACCCTGTCATTAATCACCTGAGACCTCACATGAAGCCAGTAATGTTTTTATTAAGTTTCTTAAAGAGGCTCATGCTGCTTTATAACTTCCTAATTAAAGGCAAACAGAACAAAACTGAGCAAATAAAGATCACTTCACACTCACAAGCATAAGAAGTGTTCTATTCTGAGAAATAATATACATTGAAGGCTACTGATGATGCAAATCATTATTATCATCGCTGTTGTTTTTTTTATTTTTCTGTTCACGAGTAAAAGGTGCTTTTAAACCGCTGATTGAAAGCTGTAAACAAAGTTCAGAGAATAAGAAATATCCGATACTCAGAGGAGACTGAAAGAGGTCGAGAGTAGACAAGTGTGCCGTCGATTACAGCCCGAGACATTCAGATCAAATTGCAGAATGGAATTTAATCACTCTGGCGCCTTCAAAACCACCCGAAATAAATAATAAAACAGTGGACATTCAGAAAGCATGCGCCACTATCGCTAAGAGAGAGAAAAAAATGAAAGAGCATCACCTACCAGACAATCCAGACACTAGAGCAGCACATTACTGCGATGAATACACAATAAACACACGCCGAGTGATCACTACAAAAACACCATCTTTACGCACAAAACGCCATTCTTCATGCGAAGAAAAGTAGAAGAAAAGGTATATGTTTGTGATGGCGTCCAGGCTGAGCCTGTTGTCCGTGGAGCGATGACTGGAGGTGAGGTGTCTCCTGTCGCTGTGTGTGGCTGATTGGTGCTGAGGTGAGGAGGATGGGGATGTGGACACCAACTGATCATTGGCTGGAAATTACTATAGAAACACCAGGAGCTCTGGGGAGGGGGATGCTCATCAATCTCCACCGGGAAACAGCGTGCATTCTCTCGCTGTTTGGTAACTCTTTACATTACAGTCTCAATATTGTAATTACAATATTAAGTGTATTTAAAAGCAGTTAAAATATTTTCATGTTGGCTTTTTAGCTCATAACCCTGCTGTCAGAAAGGCAGTCAGTTCGTTAGCCGCAGGTAGAAACTAAATGTGCTTTACTGTTTTTTCAGTCGATAATATTATTTACTAATATAAGTTAATATATGAAATAACAACGTTTGGTTACACTAACAAAAGTATATTTTTGGGGAGTTTAGCCTATCACCAAGTTTAGTTAGTACCACAAATTCACACTCAATCATTTAAAGCTGTGAAATACAAAATGAAAAATTTTGAGGAACACATGGAAGAAGACATTGAACCACTGACTTCCACAACAACAACAAAAAAAAACGGACATTTTGAGAATATCTTATTCTATGTGACACAGAAGAAATAGCTTACATTTAAAAAACAAATCCAATTTCACTGTTTTTGTACTTTATAGCCCAGGTTCTATTGTATTACTTGGTATCTGCTTTAGTAATTACTCTAGGCACAGTAAAGTCTTTTAAAGTAACTTCTGAATACTACTACTAGAATAACATCAACTGAAAGAGATTTGAGGGCTTAATCAAAACAAAAACAAAAAAGTGCGGATATGGCTTATGTCAAATATTGATATTATTATTGCTGTTGTTATTGTTCATAAAAAATACCAGAATGGAGCTCTATTTTGTACCATCACTCATAATGTTTTGACCAGCTATAGTCACTGTGGTGACACACGTTTAGTATGGAAAGTCAAAGCTGCCGTAATTAAAAAGAAAGAAATGTACAAAAAGCAAATATAAATAAATATATAAATAAATGTACAACGAAAAGTAAAAAAGCAAAAATAAATAGTTATTTATAATTTTATTTCCTTATTTATGATTTTTGTTCTCCACGTATTTATTTTTTCTTTTATGTATACATTTATTTCCACTTTTATTTAATTTTCATATTTATGCTTTTATTTACGCATTTATTTATTTCCACATTTATTTCTACATTTATTTATTTTCACATTTATTTATTTCTACATTTATTTATTTTCACATTTATTTATTTCTACATTTATTTTCACATTTATATATTTCTACATTTCTTCATCTGTAGGGTAATAAGGAGGGTGTGTTTTACCCAGGAATAGCATTAGAGCCAGAGTAGTCGAGGGGTAAGCTTTGAGGCCACAGGGACACTTTGTGGGGGGTTGTTTTGGCTGGTGAAAGCGTGCAGTTGCTTTCTTATGCACGCTGTTTTGTTAGGTTTCACTTTCAACGCATACAATGTATGTTTTAAAGATGCGGGATAGAAGGAGGCATCAGTTACTGTAGAAGATTTGTCACCTCATCAACTGATTATAATGGGTTCTCTTGGTGCAGACACGGCTTCGGATTAATCACGTGTTTTAGGCTGATGCCTCAACTGGAAATATCCAGAATTAGATCTAGAACACAGACGCCATGCATTGCAGCCTAAAACATGTTTAGTATTTGCGACTCACACCAACGATTGTGTTCGGCTATGCAGTGGAGATGCGTCAAACATCACTCAGCATTCATTTTGTAATTTTGTCTAATATTTTTTCTTTTGTTCTTATTGTAAAATATTTTTTATTGTTGTGCTTTATTTCTTGTTTTTCATTTATAATTTAACACTGCAAATTAAATGGTTTCATTTTTTTCTGAAATCTATACAAGAAAGTTGTTACGGGGTTGACGAGACGTGCGGATCCATTTGCAAAGCTTTATTACAAAACATGGTCAAGGCAGGCAGGGTCAATGAACAGCAGACAGGTATGGCAGAGGCTAGACACAGAGCAATCTGAAGGGCAGCGTGGGTCGACGATCAGCATACAGTATCCAGAGGGCTAGGCAGAGAGAATAATCCAGGAGAACGAGCAATAATCCAAACGAGTCCAAAAAGGGCAAGGCAGAGAGAATAATCCAGGAGACCGGGCAGGAATCAGAACACAGGAAATCTAACCAGGAAAACTATAAACAGCACCCGCTTCGTAGAGTAGCAGGGCTAAACAATACTCGGCAGAGAGCAAGAGAATGTCCCAAGCTTATGTAGTGTGTGTGATTGGGTGATGGTGATTGTGAGATGGTTCTCAGGTGCAAGCGTGATCAGTGTGAACAGCTGTGTCAATGCAGTGGGTGATGGGAAATGTAGTTCAATGTAATGGGCCTGTGGTGTGGTGTATGAGTCAGTGTGGTGAACGAGTGACCTCTGGTGGCAAGTGAACGGAAGTGCATGGCCAGGATTCGTGACAAAAGTATGGCCTAAATTATGTCAGTGATTTCTCACATTTTAAATATTATCAGGAATTCTTCTTTTTTTCCCCGATCTGAAGTCTAATAAAGGTTAAGAAAATACAATTAGCCTATAGATCTAGACTACAGGCTAATTAACTTCTTAAAAAAAACTTTATAACAAATAGGCTAGGCTAATGAGTTTTCGTCATAAGGAATATACGAACATTTCACGAGCTATTCTTCAAAATGAAATTTTCATAAATCACGAATATAGCGAAAAAAATATTATGTATATATATACCAATTCATTTTTAATCCCTGATTTTAGACATGCATGAGATATTACTGCTTTACTAAACGTTTAAAATAGCGCTAGAAATGTTATAATTAACGGGATTAAGCATATAAGCCTATAGGCATTTGAAAATAACCTACATAATGAAATGTCTCTTCTCAAGCAACAATTACAAAAAGAAAGAGAAGCATCGGACTTAATGCAAAATATATTCAAGACAAATTGCTGTGCCATTTATTAAACAATTTGTTTTTATTTTTTAATGACAATTTCATTTTGAAGAATAGCTTCAAGATTCGTTATGTTCGTATATTCCTTATGACGAAAATTCATTAGCCTAGCCTATTTGTTATAAATTTAATTTAAAATTCTTCATAACAATTGTTTTTAACAAATCACAATGCATCATGATTAAATCAAATTTATTCTGTGCATTTTTATTAAATTATATAAGCAGGCTACTTTTTAAAATAATTATGTTACTTAATTAAAAAATATTAATTAATTATTATGAATTAAAAGTAAATATAGCTTCAAAACATACAAGCAAATATGAAGTAATAAAGGAGGGGGGGCAATTACAAGTGATAAACAAAAAGCACTTTCAGTATCTGGGAGTGCTTTAAGTATGGAAAGTTTACAGATAATCATAGTTGTTTTTTTCTTTTTTTTCCTCAGCATCATTGCCATATGATTTTACTGATGAGATCATAGCCACTGGTAGCTTTAATAGACTGCATTCACACTAATGCACAGATTAATGCCAGAGTTCGTGGCAGCTGCCAGGTCTTTTCTGGCAGCTGCCAGATTTCTCGTGGCAGATGCCATGGTTTTTGTCGCTGTTTTTGCTGTTTGCTCGGTAAAAACTACACTGTTCTCAGTGGCGTGCGGTGGTGTTTTTTGTTGTAGTTGTTGTATTGTTATTATTATACATTTTTATGGATCAGCTGCCAGAGTTAGTGCCAAGAGTCACGATCGTTTGTCGCCGTTTATTTTTAAATGAAAGATTTGATTATGCATATTATATACCAGCAAGCAGATGCGACCAGAATATGAACCCAATAAGCTAAACAGCATTTTCCCATAAAGAACACATAAGGAGTGCTTAGCTGTATAGACAGTATATATGCACGTGTATACTATACACAGGTGCGTAGCCAACATTTCAGAAGTGAGTGGGACAAAAATGTTATTTTATATATATATATATATATATATATATATATATAGGATACTGTTTATAAGAATATATGAAACTTTATTTTTTTCTCTTATGTCTTTTAATTGGCTTAGAAATCAGATACACTGTTGGACAATAACCAATAAATGATTTGTTAATGTACTACAAACACTTTTTTTTTATTAATTTTTATCAAATATAAGACAATAGTTTTTGTACTGTAATAAATGCTATGTCAGGTAGCACTGAATTGTTCATAAACTTACCTGGTAATTTACCATAAAATCACCTGGAGATGATTGAAAAAAAGTACAAATAAACCATATATGGTCGCAATCGTGTGTTTAATGCCTTCATGTTTCCAAAGGTTTCTGCCTTCTATTCAGATCATACAGTGATAGCTGGATGCTTTTGTCCATATTAGGGATTTCCTGGTACTTTGTAAGTTATTACTTCAATATGAGTCTGTCTTGCACTTTCTAAGCCCTCCGGCTTCGTGTATGTGTATATGTTGTCACATTTCCCTTAAATAAACATTACACTAAAAAGGCCAAATACAATTATATTTTGTATTTTTACACTGTGTAATATTCTGTTTATCAAAACCAATAAATGTCATCAAGTTAGCGTTTTTACGTATTTTACATTTATTCCAAAATAATAACAAAAGTAGTAACAATACAAACATTTTTTTTGTCAACTGATGTTCAGCTGTTCTTTTTAACTTTACCAGCAGGTGTCGCTGTTGGACAATTACTTTATACATACTAGTGACTTTTACGCTTTTAATGTCATATTTTGTAATACTTGCATTGATTTTGTAATATCGATAGTTTTCTCATCAATTTTTTTTCTCTCTAAAGAGTCTCTGCCTCCCTTGCCTTGACTGATGGCAGGCAACGACTGATGACAGAAGCCGTACAACACACAAACATCAGAAATTCAGTATCTTAAATTATGATCCTTGCGGCTTTGAGGTTATGTACATTTTTGCAGGTTATTTTACATTGATTTCATGCATGCAAATTAATAAAGTGATGAATGGAAATTGGGCAGTTCAATTAAGTATAGAATTTTTGAAAAGCTAAAAATTAAAATGGGCAAATGAGGGATCACCGTGAAATGAAATGTTTTTTATTACAATTTGTAGGCTATAGCCACAGTTTTACTACAAACAGCATGCTTAAACTATGGTGAGTGTAGAAAAACGTTTTATTTGTTGCAAAACAATGTGCAATTTTCATAAGTTTTGTTGCAAATAATTTTTACTGTTATTTTACAAAGAAAAACGGTAGTAATGTATTTATAATATTTATAGAAAACATTCATTGTTAGAAAAGATCATTTATGTCATGTACTGTAAATGCTTTAGGCCTACAAGTTTGAGGCATTAATTGTAACATTTGTATATACACCAAATATTTTGACCATACTTTCTTCTTTCACAGCAGGAAAACATTTTGTGAGAGACACCAGGACTGCAGCTGACTGGTGCGGTAACAGAAATTGGAATGGATTTTTATTTAAAAAAAAATTGATGATGCATACTACAAACCCGATTCCAAAAAAGTTGGGACACTGTACAAATTATGAATAAAAACAGAATGAATCAATATTTTATTCAGAATACAACATAGATGACATATCAAATGTTTAAACTGAGAAAATTTATAATTTTAAGGGAAAAATAAGTTTATTTTAAATTTAATGGCATCAACACATCTCAAAAAAGTTGGGACAAGGCCATGTTTACCACTGTGTGGCATCCCCTCTTCTTTTTATAACAGTCTGCAAACGTCTGGGGACTGAGGAGACAAGTTGCTCAAGTTTAGGAATAGGAATGTTGTCCCATTCTTGTCTAATACAGGCTTCTAGTTGCTCAACTGTCTTAGGTCTTTGTCGCATCTTCCTCTTTATGATGCACCAAATGTTTTCTATGGGTGAAAGATCTGGACTGCAGGCTGGTCATTTCAGTACCCGGATCCTCTTTCTACGCAGCCATGATGTTGTAATTGATGCAGTATGTGGTCTGGCATTGTCATGTTGGAAAATGCAAGGTCTTCCCTGAAAGAGACAACGTCTGGATGGGAGCATATGTTGTTCTAGAACTTGGATATACCTTTCAGCATTGATGGTGCCTTTCCAGATGTGTAAGCTGCCCATACCACACGCACTCATGCAACCCCATACCATCAGAGATGCAGGCTTCTGAACTGAGTGCTGATAACAACTTGGGTTGTCCTTGTCCTTGTTAAGGAACTGTCGGACACAAAGGTAAGTATTTCAAGTGACAATATTTATTAACAGTCTTGGTGATCTCCCAGCACCGGTGGATGATGTGAGAACAGGTGAGTGGTGATTCTCCGTGAGTTTGGTGATCGATCGTCAGGATTCTAACCGTCCCTTTCTTGACTTGCAGGTCCGTGGTGAACCGGAGTTACTTCGAGCTTGGGGAAGATGGTAGTCACCAGGAGCTGGTTCCTGAGAGCGGGGTGGATGAAGAGGAACAAGGCAGAAGGTAAGTACGACAGGTAGGGAAGTACAGGAAGTATACTCAGCCTAGTAGCTTCGTAAGCGGTCTCTGCTTGTAGTCACAACAAGATCGGACAACTGTGTGAACTGAGGACGGTGCTCTTATTGAGGGTGGTGATAGTAGCGGTGATGAGGTGCAGGTGAAGGTGATCAGAACTCAGGTGAGGCGGATCGTGGTAATTGGTTTTGTGATGAGCCTGGCCGTTCTGTGACAGTCCTCTTTAGTCCGGATGACATAGCGTCCCAATTTTCATTGATCTATGCTAGATTCATGATCTCTTCATGATTCATGAATGAAATAACATTTTTGTAATATAAAATATCTGGCAAATATCTGTTGGATTCCTGATAAATGATGCATAACAGTTAAATTAATTAATTCTGAAGGAACATGATTTGATTAAGATCCATTAAGGTCATACATGACACAAGAACTGATAGACAGCATTAAATTATAAGAAAAGATTTATTTCTTAAAAATGTTGTAAGAGCTTTATGTCGTCTACATGTTTGAAGAATTGGCATACATGAAATACTTTGAGCATATTTGTTATTTATTGCAGGATATCCTTCTGAGAGATGCCAGGACTGCAGCTGACTGGTGCAGAAATAGAAATTGGGATGGAGAAATACAATTTCCCAGTGTCCTTTTACTGGAAAAGGAGGAACAAATTGCATGCCAAAGCAAATTGCAGAGCTGGATGGGTGACTATGACAAAAGTTCTCCTGTGGAATTTTTCACTTTTGTATTTTTGGAAAAAAAAGATTATGAGGTGTTCTGCACAGAAATGATTGATAAATCAAAGTTCAAAATCTTCGCCAGATTTGAGGAAGAATAAGTCATCATAAGTCATAAAAAATCAATCAATGATCAATAAAAAAAATCTATAAAAACTTGAGTGTCTCAATTACAATGGTCTCATGATTATTTCTATATATAACAATATTTACACACTTCCTATATATTTGTCTCCATTTCTCACTATTAACTAACTAATGACTTTTGCCTCAAACTCCTAATTAGCCTACTGTTCAGGTATAGGGTGTAGAATATGGTCACGTATAATACGGCATTAGTATGTACTTTATGAGTACTAATAAACAGCTTATAGTAATATGCAAGCTACTAGTTAATAACTAGTGTTACATTAAATACATAAAAAAATATGTTTGTTTGTGCGAGCGCGTGTGCATATACAGTATTGGATAGCGGCAGCTGGGCACTCCTTATCTGTGTGTATGTTCTTTATGGTAAAATACTTAAGCAATTTAGCTTATTGGGTTCATATTCTGATCGCATCTGCTTGCTGGTATATAATACGCATAATCAAATCTTTCATTTAAAAATAAACGGCGACAAACGATCGTGACTTTTGGCACTAACTCTGGCAGCTGATCCATAAAAATGTATAATAATAATAATACAACAACTACAACAAAAAACACCACCGCACGCCACTGAGAACAGTGTAGTTTTTACCGAGCAAACAGCAAAAACAGCGAGAAAAACCATGGCGTCTGCCACGAGAAATCTGGCAGCTGCCAGAAACGACCTGGCAGCTGCCACGAACTCTGGCAGCTGCCGGTGGCATTTGACGATGCCACCGGAAGTGGCGCTACGACCTGCCACTGCCAGCTTTTGCGCTTGCTCTCTCTCGCTTCAGGACAAACACAAAGCGCACGCGAAAGTCTGTCAGTACGTGAGTTTCGTGCATCTATTACGTACTGCATTCCAAACCGTAGAAATGAAAGCATATCTAAAGTAAAAAACTAAAATAACGAGATGGTCCTCACTGTCAAGCAATGTGCGCGTGTCAGCGCAGAATCGTCCATGTCCGCATTGCAATGCATTGATGCAACGATTAATTTAGACACCCCTGTTTGATGCATCTCAACTGCATAGCTGCATACAATCGTTGGTGTCAGTCGCAAATATTAAACATGTTTTAGGCTGCAATGCACGGTGTGTGTGTTTCACTAGCTCCATTCCCATGGACACCTTTTGTTTGATCTAATTCTGGATATTTCCAGTTGATGAAGTGTGATTAATCCGAAGCCGTGTCTGCACCAAGAGAACCCATAATCAGTTGATGGGGCGACAAATCTTCTACAGTAACTGATGCCTCCTTCTATCCCGCATCTTTAAAACATACATTGTATGTGTTGAAAGTGAAACCTAACAAAACAGCGTGCATAAGAAAGCAACTTTAGCTTCAGCAAATGCACGCGATCACAGACTGCACGCTTCCCAGCCAAAACAACCCCCCACCTGAAATGGAAATTATAACGGTGATATAAGATATAAGTAGCCTAATAATAACGGTGATATAAGATTTTGGCCATATAAGTGATTCATCCCACACTATCAACAGGCGCGTCATGTAAGCTACACTTCTTGTACAAACCCGATTCCAAAAAAGTTGGGACACTGTACAAATTACGAATAAAAAAGGAATGCAATAATTTACAAATCTCCTAAATTTGTATTTTATTCACAATAGAATATAGATAACATATCAAATGTTGAAAGTGAGACATTTTGAAATGTCATGCCAAATATTGGCTCATTTTGGATTTCATGAGAGCTACACATTCCAAAAAAGTTGGGACAGGTAGCAATAAGAGGCCGGAAAAGTTAAATGTACATATAAGGAACAGCTGGAGGACCAATTTGCAACTTATTAGGTCAATTGGCAACATGATTGGGTATAAAAAGAGCCTCTCAGAGTGGCAGTGTCTCTCAGAAGTCAAGATGGCAAGAGGATCACCAATTCCCCCAATGCTGCGGCGAAAAATAGTGGAGCAATATCAGAAAGGAGTTTCTCAGAGAAAAAATGCAAAGAGTTTGAAGTTATCATCATCTACAGTGCATAATATCATCCAAAGATTCAGAGAATCTGGAACAATCTCTGTGCGTAAGGGTCAAGGCCGGAAAACCATACTGGATGCCCGTGATCTTCGGGCCCTTAGACGGCACTGCATCACATACAGGAATGCTACTGTAATGGAAATCACAACATGGGCTCAGGAATACTTCCAGAAAACATTGTCGGTGAACACAATCCACCGTGCCATTCGCTGTTGCCGGCTAAAACTCTATAGGTCAAAAAAGAAGCCATATCTAAACATGATCCAGAAGCACAGGCGTTTTCTCTGGGCCAAGGCTTATTTAAATTGGACTGTGGCAAAGTGGAAAACTGTTCTGTGGTCAGACGAATCAAAATTTGAAGTTCTTTTTGGAAAATTGGGACGCCATGTCATCCGGACTAAAGAGGACAAGGACAACCCAAGTTGTTATCAGCGCTCAGTTCAGAAGCCTGCATCTCTGATGGTATGGGGTTGCATGAGTGCGTGTGGCATGGGCAGCTTACACATCTGGAAAGGCACCATCAATGCTGAAAGGTATATCCAAGTTCTAGAACAACATATGCTCCCATCCAGACGTTGTCTCTTTCAGGGAAGACCTTGCATTTTCCAACATGACAATGCCAGACCACATACTGCATCAATTACAACATCATGGCTGCGTAGAAGGAGGATCCGGGTACTGAAATGGCCAGCCTGCAGTCCAGATCTTTCACCCATAGAAAACATTTGGCGCATCATAAAGAGGAAGATGCGACAAAGAAGACCTAAGACAGTTGAGCAACTAGAAGCCTGTATTAGACAAGAATGGGACAACATTCCTATTCCTAAACTTGAGCAACTTGTCTCCTCAGTCCCCAGACGTTTGCAGACTGTTATGAAAAGAGAGGATGCCACACAGTGGTAAACATGGCCTTGTCCCAACTTTTTTGAGATGTGTTGATGCCATGAAATTTAAAATAAACTTATTTTTCCCTTAAAATGATACATTTTCTCAGTTTAAACATTTGACATGTCATCTATGTTGTATTCTGAATAAAATATTGAAATTTGAAACTTCCACATCATTGCATTCTGTTTTTATTCACAATTTGTACAGTGTCCCAACTTTTTTGGAATCGGGTTTGTACTTTGTTTGGGCACCACAAAGTGTCCCTGTGGCCTCAAAGCTTACCCCTCGACTACTCTGGCTCTATTGCTATTCCTGGGTAAAACACGCCCTCCTTATTACCCTATGGACGAAGAAATGTAGAAATTAATAAATGTAGAAATAAATAAATGTGGAAATACATAAATAAATAAATACGTAAATAAATGCATAAGTAAATAAAAGAAAAAATAAATGAGAAAAAAAACATAAGGAAAAAAAAATATATATATATATTTATATATATATATATATATATATATATATATATATATATACAGTATATATGATAGCTAACAATATGACCATCTTTCATATGAAATAAATGCATCCTTGGTGAGTGTGAAAGACTTCTTTCAAAAACAATTTTAAAAATCTTACCAACCTGAACAGTAGTATAGTGTTTTCTAATGAAATGTCATATATCATATTTTCAAAGACAATAGTTTTTTTAACATCATCATGATCAACAGTATGATCAGTTTTAAATGACATTCTATAAGCTTGAAATGAAACTCTTTACGCTTAAGTTAAGCAAACTTAACTACTGCCTTATTATTAAAACAAAAGCGAAAAACAAACGTGATGTCTGCACACTGATATAACTAATTAAAAAATCTAAAAAGGTGACTGAAAGTTGAATTTAATATCACAATGTAAATTGTTCTTAACCATTTTTAAGGCTAAATTTCATTTATTATTACTGAATAGCTACATTAGGCCAAATCAACAAGAAATATATAGATTTTTAAAGAGTCAGATCAGATGGATAGAAATAGATGAAATGGCTCCCTAAGATAGCAATTGCCCAGTATCTCTTTTTATAGTGTTGGTGAGGTGAGCTCTTTTAGATAAATGCTTTCACTGTCACTTTGCAGTTTCAGACCATTATGCATGGACACATCTGTGTCAGTCCAAACCTCCTTACTGCAGACACATTTTATCTTATGAGCATCCCTTTAATCCTCCTGGGAAATCTGCAGAGATGGTCCTAACTGTCAGCAGACAGAGACGAGATATCGAGAGTGTTTGTAGCCTGGGAATGGAATGGGCCAAACATGGCAGCCACATGACTGGCTCTGTGCCAGTCTCTTACTATAGGTATGAGTGTCTGTGTGTGTGTGTGTGTGTGTGTGTGTGTGTGTGTGTGTGGGTGTGTGTATGTGTGTGTGTGTGTGTGTGTGTGATAGAGAGAGAGAGGGGGTGGGGGGTTGTTGGGAGAAAGGAAAGAAAAAATTGAGCTTCTTAAATCACTGTGTCAGTCTCTTCCCCCCATTAAATAATTTAGCAACGTTACAAAAAGGTTGCAGTTTGGATGCAGTTGGATCACATTGCAGCATAAACTTTTAAAAACATTTTAGAAATCAGTTTAAAAATAATGTAATCAAATGATGTACAGTTTACATATTGTGGCGGGAGGAGCAAACGACAGACACAGTGGGCGTGGCGTCAGGCCTCGGAGAGGTTTTTATTAAACAATAATAATCAAAATTGTGTCCAAGGGGGAAAAGTGTCCAAAATAAACAGGGGTTCTGGTGTCCTCGTCGTGCTGCGGGGTACGTGAAGGAGGGCAGTGTTCAGAAAGGAAGGGTCCAGGGAAGGGGCAGAGTCCGGTGGCCGCACACGCTCCCCTCTCGGGTCCGGGAGCGAGTGGCGGCGGCTTCTCTCGAGCGGCTTCGTCCTACTCCTTGGCCCCCCCCCGGAGCTTCTGGGGGACACCAGCGTGCATGCACGGGGAAGAGACCGGTCTCCTGAGGAGAGGCGCGCTCGGCATTTAAACGGCGGCAGTGATGAGGCTCTATTCACATCAGGTGCGCCTCATCACACGCCGCCAGCCCTGGCTGTTTCAGCGCCCCTCCTCTCTCACACACCCACTCCCGTCGGGAGCCTGGTGAAGAGCGGCGAATACGGGACGGGGTGGTGATGATGATAAGGGGGGAGGCAGCCGACTCGTCACAATATGTTACACGCTCACACGCACACATGGCTGGATATTGTTTAGCCTGTAATGTTTCTTGTCTTTTGCCTTGCCTTGCCATTTGTGTTTTTTATCTTGGACTGTTAATCTGTTTTGTGATCGTTTGCTGCCTGCCCAGACCTTCGCCTGTTTTGTGTATTACTCTTTTGCCTCTGCCCTGGATTATTATTGTTTGCTGTTGTTTTGACCCTGCCTGTCTGACTACATATTATCAGGAGATATTATCAGGAGACATGGTGTTAGCTTTCACTGTTATGCTGATGATACTCAGCTCTATATTTCTTCGCGGCCCAGTGAAACACATCAAATTGAGAAACGGAATGCATAGTCGATATAAAAAACTGGATGACGAGTAACTTCTTACTGCTAAATTCTGAAAAAACAGAGGTGTTAATTATCAGACCTAAAAACCCCACATGTAATAACCTAGAACACTATCTAACACTTGACGGCTGCTCTGTTAATTCTTCTTCATCAGTGTGGGAGGAGACTGGCCAGCAATCAGTTTCAGGTGCAGGTGGCTAGTCATATGATCAAGACCGCATAAATGGTTGTTGCAACAACAGATAGTGTTTTCTGCAGTTTTGCCGTGTTTTTTATGTTGTGCTCGACGTGCAGCCTCTGTACCCTTTCACATAGGTATGTTATTAGCTGTGTGGTTTTGTTTGCGTTGAATGACTGCACCTTGATGGCGCAATTCCATTTTTAGGTGGAAAAATGGAATTGCTTTTCTTCTTTTAGTCTGATTATTTAAGAGGTTTTTATTCTCTGTCTGGGAAGTGGGGCAGACAAACATTTATTGCTGCGGTACCTTCAATGGGCTGTCGGCCGTGATGGAATGCTGAATAATGGTAAATGCAGCATACACTTTACTGGGGCCGACTGCTTATGAGTTTGATGCAATTAATACATGAGAATTTATTTGTGGTTAATATCCGTGCTCTTGTTTTATAGCACCTTTTATCTATCATGTTTGGGGATTGAGAGCTGAGATTGGGTAACTGTGTTGCAGTTGTACTTTCGATAAAGTATGTTTTGGTTGTTTGTTTTATATTGCGGGCTGTCTTGATGTGTTTTAACGTGCCTGTTTTCTTTGTTAAAGGGGCAGACCGGCCACTGTTTCTTATCTATTTAAGCTTTATATTGTGCTTTAGTGTCTTTTTTTTATTCGATATTGATGATTAACGTGATTATATTAAATATTGTGTGTGTTATTTGCTTTTTTGTTTCTGTGGTACTGCTCTCCTCTTTTTGTGTGTTACAGTGCTCAGTGACTTTGTAGAGGGCCGGGCCTGCATCGATACTAAACCTCCTTCGGTGTAGGTGATTTGGGTGGAGTGGCACTAGAAGTGTGTACTAGAAGGTTGGCACTGAAATGCTTATTTATTTGCGGTGTATGCTGTGGGTTTCTTTTGTTTTTCTCCTTTTGTCTCATACAGTTGGTAGGAGGTTTATAAGAGCAGGCCCGACCCTCTTGCAGTCTTGAGGAGAGCTATTTCCTACTTTTGTGGATTTTATTATTGATGCGTTTTAACTTTTGGTGGTCTGTGTTGGACAATAAAATTGTGATTTCTTACAAACTCCATTGTTGCCCAGAATCAAGTATTGTGATTTTTTTTTTTTTTGTGAAGGGCTCCTCCTGCCATTAATAAGGAGGTGGCGTAGTCAGCTTATATCTTCTACACTACATCAGTTAGGAACCTAGGTGTGTTGTTTGATAGCAATTTTTCATTTGAAAGCCATGTTTCTAGCATCTGTAAAACTGCATTTTTCCATCTCAAAAACATATCTAAATTACGACCTATGCTCTCAACGTCAAATGCAGAAATACTAATTCATGCGTTTATGACCTCAAGGTTAGACTATTGTAATGTTTTATTGGGTGGTTGTTCTGCACGCTTGATCAACAAATTACAGTTGGTCCAAAATGCAGCAGCTAGAGTCCTTACTAGAACCAGGAAGTACGACCATATTAGCCCGGTTCTGTCAACACTGCATTGGCTCCCTATCAAACATCGTATAGATTTTAAAATCTTGTTAATTACTTATAAAGCCCTGAATGGCTTAGCTCCTCAGTACTTGAGCGAGCTCTTATCACATTATAGTCCTCCACGTCTGCTGCGTTCTCAAAACTCTGGAACAATCTACCTAATACTGTTCGGGAGGCAGACACACTCTGTTAGTTTAAATCTAGATTAAAGACACATTTCTTTAACCTGGCTTACACATAACACACTAATACACTTCTATTATTCAAATCCGTTAAAGGATTGTTAGGCTGCATTAATTAGATCAACCGGAACCGGGAACACTCCCCATAACACATGATGTACTCGTTACATCATAAGAAGAATGGCGTCTACGCTAATATTTGTCGGTTTCTATTTTGTTTCTCAGTCCGTGTCCGGATCAGATGGTGAATCGGCGCCGGGAGATGATGTATGTGGCCCTGATCGTCGGCGGAGGCCGGACACCTGGATGAGCCCCGGGGACATATCCCCAGTCACCGTAGCCACCCGATCCGGTCCGTATCCAGCCCAGATAGTCACTGCAGTCACCAGATCCAGTTCGTATCCAGATCAGAGGTTGGATCTGCACCTAGAGATGACCTCTACAGCCCCGAACGTCAGCGGAGACCAGTACACCTAGATGAGCGCCAGAGACAGATCCCCAGTGAGGACCCCGCCACTTAGACAGCCATCAGGAAAAGACCACTGGAACCAGTTGAGCCCTTATAATCTGACTTTGCTGCAGTTGGAATTGAACTGCTGGTTCGTTTGGCCAGAGGAGAACTGGCCCCCCGACTTCTCCCAAGGTTTTTTTCTCCACTCTGTCACCGATGGAGTTTTGGTTCCTTGCCGCTGTCGCCTCTGGCTTGCTTAGTTGGGGACACTTCATTTCCAGCGATATCGTCGACCTGATTGCAAAGACACTATTTAAACTGAACTGAAATGGATGATGACATCACTTAATTCAATAACTGAAAATCCTTTTTTTAATCTTTTCATTTTACATTAGTGACACACTATTTTCCTTTTTTGATATTGTGCAGTTGCTTTGACACAATTTACATTGTTAAAAGTGTTACAAAAGTTAAAAGCTATATAAATAAAGGTGACTTGACTTGACTACGTTTTGCTAAAATAAAGCCTGCATTTGGATCCATTGTTTGAATATCCAGCCATACCCGGATCCAGCAGCTTTATGAGTGTTTCCAGGCCAGCCATAGACCCAGCTATGAGGCTAGTTCTCCTCACTCAGGCAACATGTTCCCACGAGGACCACATTCAGGACTTTATTGACATTGCATATTAATCTATTACTCAATCTCCCGGACTATGCTCTCATTAACTTTTTCTGTCATGGACCACTGAGATCCAAGCTCATTCGTGATGGTCCTCGGGGGTCGCTCTGCAAATTTTTGGACTTTGCTCTGTTGTTATGCGGTTCTCCTTTCACTGTGGGAGAGGCAGAGGACTTTAAAGCCCCAGAGACTTTTCGTAAAATGGCTGCCAGCACAGACACTTGTTACAAAATGGCCGCCAGCCCAGAGACTTTTCACAAAATGGCTGCCATTCCAGAGTCTCGTCCTGTCATGGCCCGTTCCAGAGCTTCTTCACGTCATGTTGACCATGCCTAGAGCCACAATGTCAGTCCCAAGGTGTCCGAGACTAGCATCCAGTGTGGAGGTTCCACCACTGGTGTCGGTGCAAGTGGCTGGCTACCCCGCAACCTAGACGCTCTCAAGCCACGCAGTCTCAGCACTCCCAGTCTGCTCCAGAATCCGTTCTATTCCTAAAATTCATTCCCAGAGTTTAGCCCAGGGGTGGTGGCACCTGCTGCAGAACCTCCAGAGGTGGCAGCGGTGTTTGCTTCAGCTCCTCTCAAGGCTTGGGTGTCCACTTATGAACTCTTCTTCTGTCCTGACGTGGTCAGGGAGACCGTCTGTGAATCCCCTGTCATACCCATCTCGGCCATAGAAGCTATTCATGAACTGTCAGCCCTGCCTGTTATGGACACAAGAGCCACCTTTTAACTCTTTGCCTGTCCTGATGCCGTCATGGAGACCATCTGTGCATCCTCAGTCAGGCATGTCACAGTCATGAGGGCATTTATGAACTCCTTGTCCTTCCTGTCATAGTCACAGAGATTGCCTCTGAACTCACTCAATGTCCTGTCCCAGCCAAGGAGGCTACCTGTGAACTCCCTATCTGTCCAGCATCAGAAGAGGAGGCCGTTACTGAACTTTCTGCCTGTCTAGCCACGGCCAAGGAAGCCGTCTGTGACTGTCCTGTCTCTGTGCCCTTTGTTCCAGTTATCCCTGATCCGCCTTGTCGTTCGTCTGCTCCACCGTGGGGATCTCTAGTCCCGTCTGTTCTGCCCTGGTGGTATTCAGCTCTGCCTGCTCCACCATGGTGGTCTTCAGCTCCATCCCTCCACCAGAGGGCACTCAATCCCTGACTATTGGCACTCCCCTCCAGACTGTTCTCACATGCTCACAGACTACATTCTACATAATCCTTTGCCCAGACTCATAACCAATTGCAGTCACCTGTATCTCATTACCTCATCAGTCTCACACTATATAAGACATACACACACACACACACACACACACTCTCACTCACTCACTCACTCACTTACTTGCACACTTACTTCCATGTCTGGATATTGTTTAGCCTGTAATGTTTCTTGTCTTCTGCCTTGCCTCGCCTTGCCTTTTGTGTTTTTTATCTTGGACTGTTAATCTGTTTTGTGATTGTTTGCTGTTGTTTCGACTCTGCCTGTCAGACTTCGTTTTGTTAAAATAAAGCCTACATTTGGATCCATCACCCCATTGTCACGCCCCATTTTGTTACAACATATTTGAATTACATGATCATTATTAAAATTGCTGCTTTGAGAAAAGTTTTATTTTTGTCACAAATGAATATTTTTATTCAATTACACAGCCAAAATAAAACATTTTGGCAGTGTTACACCTGGTGGATTGCAAACTTCAACATCTGTATGTAAAACAACATAATCTGTAAATTTGAATTCAAATGTTTAAAAAAAGTTATTAAAATTATTTTATATTTAATTATTTTAAAATTAATCCTATTTTTACAACCAGATCACAATGCTTTAATACAATATTTGCATAATGTTTTGTGTGCAGTAAAAAAAAAAAAAGTTGCCTGCAATGGAAGTTATTATAAAACCTTCAACAATCGATGCACTATACAGTATTTACCCCCTAAACAAAGGGTGAATATTAGTACATTAAAGTACACGTGTAGAAATTACAACATAAATGATACATAAATTATATTTTTTTATCAGAGCGTAAGATACTGTTATTGCATCAGAGGCATAAAATACTATTAATTCCTTTACCAAACAAAAATGCTGCAAAACATTTTTTTATAAATATAAATATGAATACGCATCTGAAGACAGACCACTCCCATAATCCACAATTATAAACAAAGGTGCTTACTATAACAACTATTTAAAATGCAGTACCAGACTGCACATGGTAGTTTGACCTAATGAATTGGACATCACTAAATTTTCTGTGAGACTTATTGACTATATTAATTTAAATTTCAATGTATAATTGAAAATGAAATTTGTATGTATAATTGACTAAGTGCCCTACGCATACTAGTTCAGTAGGAGATATGATTAGTTGAGATGCTAAATACTAGCCTACTGCTTTATTTTCACCCCACCTGGTCTCCTTCATGGAAGGTTTTGTTTGTTTGATCATAAATAAAAGCATTTTAATTCGTGTTGAATTATTTTTATTTGCACACCCTTGACCCTTCCCGTCTCTTAACATTGGGTGAATTTCAAAAAGCTTTTTTTGTGGCCTTCAGAAGCATTGCTGGAATAGGACACCACACAAATATAATTTATAAAAATAGGAAGCCATTTCAAATATGACACAAAGGCAATAATTTTTAAAACATATGTAAATATAAATGCATATTTATTTGCAACAGCAAATGCTTCCTTCAGTATTCACAGCCTCATTCATGCATTCGAACACTTCCCGTAACTAAGTTCAATACTGCCCTCTGCAGGACTAAATATATCTTAACATGCATCGAATTTATGAGTTTTTACAATAATTTAGCAATTTTACAAAAACTTGAATTTTGGTTGCAGTTAGGTCACGTTGTAGCACACACTTTTGAGGTTTTAAAAGCAGGAAAAACCAACGTTGCCACTTAACATTAGACAACATGGTTTTCTTTCCTCCCTTAAATAAAGAGAATGTCCATTATGTGGAAAGAGATCTGCTGTTACATTTCCCCCCCTCAGACCACAAGCAGGGGACACCCTGAACAGATGGCCAGTCCCTCACAGGTCTAAACTAAACTAAACTAAACTTTTAAACCTGCTCATTCTATGAGGTGATTACATTTTCAGAAATAATGGTACAACAGCTGTCACTGGGGTAGTAGGTATGCCTTGGTACAGTATTTACCCCCTAAAGGGGGAATATTAGTACCTTAAAGTACATGTTATTATCTAAAGTGTACAAATTACTATAGGAAAGATACATGTTAGCAGCTGTTGTATTTTTTTATGAGTGCGTAAGATACTGTTATTGCATCAGAAGCATAAAATACTATTAATTAATTTACCAAACAAAAACACTGCAAAACATTCCTTAATAATTGCAATCAAGTTGTATGTTACTGTACGTAGAAAAAAAAAGGTTTTAGTGATAATGCCTTTATAGTTATAACATATTATTTTTTAACTTACTTTCTTGCAAAGGGGAACAGAGCTATAATGCCATTAGGCTGATCATGCACCATTTTGTAGCCATTAATTTAAATATCTTGTTTTGTGGAAAAAGTTAGTACCCCCAAACATTTATCATCATACTAATTGTCTAAATTGATAATCAGGGCCACAAATTAGTAGAATCAGGTGCAAATTAGTTGAACATCATTAAAGGGGAAGGACACACCTTCAGGAAAGTTCAAATAACCTGTTTGGCTTGATCATGGCCATTGAAGTACATGGTACGAAGATCAAAAGAGCTGTTTGGGGATGTTGTAGATGCTTATTAGTCTGGAAAGGAATTTAAACCCATTTTCTGGCTTTTTAAAATCAACCATTCCACTGTCTGTGAGATAATCTGCAAATAGAGAAGGTTTCACTTCACTGGTAGTCTGTCCGTTCATATGGTGAATGTATAATGTAATTATAAGAGATTCTTAGAGAGTTCAGTAAAAAAAATAGTTACATCACATACACTAAAGTGGTTAAATTCAAATGATGGGGCCAAACCCACAGTAAGATAAGCTCCTGAAGGGATGCCAGCACTGAACCAACTGAGCTTGGGCTCTCTGCACAAAGAAGTGAATAGCCATCACTTAAATGCATACAGTCACCTAGTAATGTGACCTCTAGAATTCAAAGATCTGATCTGCTTTGATTGTTGAGAGCAGTTGAGTTGAGTTGTGTTGAGCTGAGCTGAGCTGAGAACCACACGACACAGCCAAAATGGAGCCACCAATTGAAGACACACTTCAACCCATGTGTTGGCAGAAGGTCAAATCCCAGGTTCAACCAACCTGGGATGTGTACTGTCCTTAACCACAGAAACTGTTTGTGCCCAAAGTAGAATGTGCCTCTTTAAACACAACAAATGTGAGAGTGGATTCCCTTTGGCAGTTTAGGTATGAAACTACTGATATGTTGTCTATTCTCAAGAAGACCACATGGCAATCTTGAGGATCTGGAAAAAAGAATTGGTTAAGCCAAGGAACCTGCCTTCATCTCTAGCCAATTTATCTGCCAATGTGAGATGATCGCCCCTTCAGACTTTATAGGCCAAGTGCCCTTCATAAACACTGCCCCAACCTACTAATGAGGTGTCTATTGTGATTGTTCATAAATGTATGAGGCATCAAGGCTAGGCTGATAGGAAGAAGCTTGAACTGGTAAGCTGTGACAGTAGCAAACCCGTCAGCAAGATGCCATACTGCCAATAATTAAGAGAAGCACTGCATGTCTGAAACCTGGAAGATGGTCTTTGACTAGCCTAGTAGTGTGTGTGTGTGTGTGTGTGTGTATATATATATATATATATATAAATATAGTGCCCTCCAAAAGTATTGGAACAGTAAGGCCAATTCCTTTATTTTACAGGTATATTCATCTGGATCTGATACACAACTTAGAAGATAGCACCTTTTGTTTGAACCCACCCATTTTTAATGTTACCAAAAGTATTGGAACAAATAGAATTAACATAGATTAAAGTGAAAAAGACTTAATATTTAGTTGCAAATCCTTTGCTTTCAATAACTGCATCAAGCCTGTGACCCATTGACATCACCAAACTTTTGCATTCTTCTTTTGTGATGCTTTTCCAGGCTTTCACCGCAGCCTCTTTCAGTTTTGGGGGGGTTACTCCCTTCAGTCTCTTCTTTAGCAGGTAAAATGCATACTCTACAGGGTTTAAGTGTGGAGATTGACTTGGCCAGTCTAAAACCTTCCACTTCTTGCCCCTGATGAACTCCTTTGTTGTTTTGGCACTATGTTTTGGGTCATTATCTTGCTGCATGATGAAGGATCTCCCAATCAGTTTGGTTGCATCTTTCTGTAAATTGTCAGACAAAATATTTCTGTAGACTTCTGAGTTCATTTCAAAATCTCTCATCTCATATTCATCTATTAATGTTTGATAAATAAAAAATAGAAGGAGAAAAATATTCAATAATTAAACAACACTGCGTCGTCAGCGTTGGTATTGTATCAAACTTTACTGATCAGTGTGCACTTAATGCACTTAACATTATATGAAATTCAAGTTCAAATGGAGTTTATTTTTTACTGAATACTTGAAAAAGAACAATAACAATTGTCAACATTGTTAACTCACAATAACATAACAATCCAGGGTCTCTCAGTCCAAAGGAAGCGCCAAGTCCCTCAGCAAAGCCACCATTCTCATTGCTTTTAAATTCTTAGAGAACTCAATTGAATCAAAATACATTTTCATTTCAATTTTGAATCTTAAAAAAAGAGGTTTGCTTTTAGAAATTTACACTTATGAATATGATATTTAGCTAACAGGAAAATACGGTTTATAAAATAAGCATCATCTCTTTTTTCACAATCATGAAAGCCAAAAATGACATTTCTATAAGTAAACTCAAAATTAGGATTCACATAACATTTGATAAAGTCAAGAATGTCACACCAAAATGATGTTGTGTAAGAGCAATTCCAGAATAAGTGTAAAGACGCTTCATTGTTTTCTAAACAGAAAGAACAGTTGGTGTTAATATCATTCTTAAGTCTTTTAAGAGAGCACTTATCCGGGTAAACTCTATGAATCAACTTAAATGCAATTTCTCTCATTTTGTTACTAATTAAATATTTGTGAGGTAATGACCAAACTTTCTTCCAGGGAATATTACTAAACCATTCCAATAAGAGATTACATAAGGCACAGAAATAGACTCCAGTCACTCAGTGGATCTTTGTAAAACGTTTTGTTTCAGAGGTTCAAATGGAGTTAACAAGGTTTTTGACCAGCAAATGACGGAGATTGAGTGTTTTGTCTGTCATTGTAAAAGGCTGTAACTGTTATCTGAGGCAGCAATTTAGTTCATCGCATTATATACTTTCATCAACTTGAAATGCATAAGTCTCCTGTGAGGGCTAAGTTTAGGTGTAGGGCATTAGCATATACAGTTTGTACAGTATAAAACCATTACGCCATGGGATGTCCCCACTTTTCACAAAAGCAAGTGTGTGTGTGTGTGTGTGTGTGTGTGTGTGTGTGTGTGTGTGTGTGTGTGTGTGTATGTGTGTGTCCAAACTATTGAAATACCAACCTCGGGTAGATCTCATTCTCCAACTTGGATACAACTGTAGATTAATAATTCTGGTATTTGGAAGTTTGGGTCATGTCCATAAGAGTGTGATCAGAGGGATGCAGTTAGGGGGGGGCTGCAAAAAAAGGAGGCAAAAAGGCTTGCAAAATTCTGCTCCATTTCAGCCACCATAGGGAGCATGCAAATATGGAGCCGGAGATGTTTTGTTTATCCTTAATGTGTTGAGTATCATAAATGGAAGGACTTGTGCAAGTATGTGAGCCACGAATTGTAGATCTGTCACCTTGTCAAAAACTCTTCCCAGAGTATTTTGATCTTGTTGTCTTTGTAATGTCTTTTAGATCCAAATATAAGTATTCAAATGTGTGATGGTGATTATAGTTACATTGTTCCTACATTAGATGGCGACAAGAGACTGTTTTATGAGTGAATCAGCAGTAAAGACTTTTATATTAAAAAATACTAAAACAAGGTAAACATGGACAGAATTTTGACTTTCACCAACACTTTGTAAGACGCAACCAACCAATTCACTTAGCTGAGCTGTCATCGGAAATCGCCCTTAACAGATGAAACAACGACAAAGATATCACTTTCCTCAGTGGACATTCAAACGAATGTTTTATTTTGAATATGATATTGAAGTGAAGAACGAATGCTGTGTCATATGCAGGTAATCACACTCGTTCAGTCCATCTCTCTCTCATAATACTCGACTCTACAGTAAGCTTTTAATAGCCTACAATAGCCTACAGTTATAGCCTACAATAAGCTTTCAATGAAGCAACTCGACGTTCCTTCGTTACTAGTTTGAAAAGACCTTTCAGAATTTGTAGGCTAATCCAGGCTCAGCTGTTAAACTGGCAACATGAGATTTGAATCCATGAAGTAGCTCTGGATTAAATTATTATTATTATTTATTTATTTATTTTATCTTATTTTATTTATTCAGCATAGCTGTGATTACCTGGCACTCGTTCCAATGGCCAAATCACAGCCATGCTGATACAAAGCGATATCACGCTTCATGATATTATCATGCTTTACATGATATTATGACATTTTTCATGCCAGATTGTCAGAATCAGAATCAGAAAGAGCTTTATTGCCAAGTATGCTTGCGCATACAAGGAATTTGTTTTAGTGACATAAGCTTCCAGTACACAGAGACAACAACACACAGACAATAAAAATAAGATGAGAATAAATAATACACATGTAAATATAAATGGAAAAATAAATCAATTGTATGTACAGTTGTGCTATAGATGATAGAATGGAATAGAATAGAATGAGATGCAGGGATGTACTAGGATGGAGCTGGTAACAAATAAATATAAGGTTATTGCACATTTTTATTGCATAATATGGGGAACATTTAACTGTTCATAAGGTAGAGTGCCTGGGGGAAGAAACTGTTCTTGTGCCTGGCTGTCCTGGTATTTGGGGCTCTGTAGCGCCCATATGGCAAAAGTAAAAAAATGGGATGACTTGGATGTGAGGGATCCAGAGTGATTTTCTGAGCCCTTTTCCTCACTCTGGATGTATACAGTTCTTGGAGGGTGGGCAGGGGTGCACCGATAATCCTTTCAGCAGTCCAAACCATTCTCTGTAGTATTCTGATGTCTGATTTTGTAGCTGAACCAAACCAGACAGTTATAGATGTGCGCAGGACAGACTCGATGATGGCGGAGTAGAACTTCTTTGAGCAGCTCCTGTGGCAGGTTTAAATTCCTCCTTGTTTGTACACCCAGAGTCTGTATATTTCCCCCTTACACAGATGGTATCCTTGAGTCCAGCTGATTTTTAACTTAAGTGTATGTTTACAAAAATATTTATTTAAAAAGAATAGTGAGAGCAAGCTAAAAATTATGTATATATTTGGGATCTTCTGTGTGCCTATTTGGGAAAATATGTATATTTTTTACATTTGTCAAAATATGCACACAAAAGTATTTTTATGTGTATAAATATTTTGACAGATGTAAAAGTTTGACAAAATTTAAATAAAAATTTCATATATGAATGCTTATTTTGACTTTTCAGATAAGTCTGATTGGTGCAGATTGCTGCAGTGACTGTAGTTAGCCAACAGATGGGGGTGCACCTCTTCTTTTTTCTTCTTCTTTTTTTATTAATTGAATGCTTGGAAAATAACAATAACAATTATCATCATTGCCAAAATCATAACAATGCAACAACAGTCCAGGGTCAGTCAGTCCCTCAGTCCAGAGGAAGTGCCAAGTCCTTTAGCAAAGCCATTGTTCTTATCGCTTTTAAGTTTGTAGAGAATTCAAAATACATTTTCATTTCAAGTTTGAATCTCAAAAAAGAGGTTTGCATTTAGAAAATTTACATTTATGAATATCATATTTAGCTAACAGCAAAATAAGATTTATAAAATAAGCTTTTTTCACATGAAAACCAAAAATGACATTTCTATAAGTAAACTCAAAATTAGGATTCACATATCATTTGATAAAATCAAGAATGTCACACCAAAATGATATGTAAGAGAAATCCAAAATAAATGTAAAGAGGTTTCAGGGTTTTATAAACAGAAAGAAAAGTTGGTATTAAGATCATTCTTAAGTCTTATCCGGGTATAATCTATGAATCAATTTAAATGGAATTTTTCTCATTTTGTTAGTAATAAAGTATTTGTGAGCTAATCACCAAACATTTTTCCAGGGAATATCACTTACTAAACCATTCCAATAAGAGATTACATAAATCACAGAAATAGAATCCATCTGAAACAAAACAGATATTTTATTTTTATTTAGATGACGAAAGGCACTGTTTACCTACAAATGTTTTACAAAGATTCACTGAGTGACGAGATTGGAAAAGAAAGACCTATAAAAAGCATGAGAACGCCATGTGGCACTGCATCAGCAACAATTGCAAACTGTTTTGGACTAACAGGAATTCCATGCTTAACTAAAAACTAACTAAAAGTAATTACAGATTGAACCATTTTGATGGAAAAATTGAGACACACAAAAAAAATTTTAAACCAATATTCCAAAAAAAAAAAAAAAAAAAGAAAAAAAGAGATACAGTAGATTATTTGTCTATGAAATAATAATAATATTTGCCTATGAAAAGAGATAATTTGATAAGGATTTTCATGATGTTATAGTTACAGATTAATAAGAAACTTAAACCAAAAAATAACATTAGGGATCAAATTCCATGTAGATGAGCTTATTGATACAATTCTTTATCCAATTTATTTTAAAGGTGTTGTTTACAGTGGTAAAATCATGAAAGTTTAAACCCCCTTTCTCAATGGTGTTCATAAAGAAAAAAAAATTAAGAATGGCGGTGTCAACATTCAAAGAGAGAGCAGCATATGTTAACCTTGACAAACCTTCAGCTTTGGCTAGTAAGATTCTTCCCTTTAATGAGAGATCACCCGTCTACTTTAAAATGCCATAACTTGAGCTAAACCAAAGTTTATGGGATGCAACAGATGTTCATCTGGCTATATGTTTACAGAATGATGGTGAACTGTCTATCATGACAGATGACCTGAAAACAGAAGATAAACACTTCATCCAGATATTCAAAACAGCCAAATCAAATTAATGAATACAAATTTTTACTGGTGCTGAAATCAATAGGCACATTTAAACTTAAAAAAAAAAACAGTATTTATTGTAGTGAAGCAAATCTTTTTAGTGAATTAAGTTGAAATTTACAAATAAATGTGATAAAATATCTCATTATAAATACTTTATATACAGTATATGCTGTTTGTCGGCACTATATACGTAGAATTAAACAAAAGTTTGATGTGTAATACATTATAATTTTGCATAAATGGACGCAGCAAATTTATTGATAGCAGGAATATCCATACTGAATTCTATTTATTTTCACAATTGCAATTTACAAGTCATTCCACACATACACACACAAAACTATACTAAAATAAAGTTACTCGAATGGCCCAGTTACAGCCAGTCACGGTACACTTTATAGAATTGTAAAAGTAACAAACAAACAAACCAACTAATACATAGATAAAAATAAAAACCCCTGCAATAACAAAATAACTGTCAGTCATCTGTCATCTGTGTCATGTGTTCCCGCCTCTTGTTTGGTTTGTTTCCTGTTCTCGTCTAGTGTGATTATTAGTTAATTCTTGTCCAGCTGTGTTTGTGTGATTTATCCTGTGAATTTATAGTCCTGTCTGTTCAGTTTGATTTGGTCTGGTCTATTCGTTACTCCCCGGTGTTCCTGTCTGTGTCAGCCTTGCCTTGCCTTGATGTCTTCAGTAAAGACCGTTATTTGGCGTTACATCCCCGTCTGCGTGTTCCTTGTTCCTCCCTGCTGTGTGCACCGTGACAATAACTTAATTTATTTTGAAATATTTTCGCATAAGATTATGTGCCATCACACATTAATAACTTTTGAATGCTCGTAGGAACACAGTACTAAGTACATAGTACGCAGTGCAAATGTGATGATTTACAAAACATTGGGTAACACAATGAGGTTCTATTTATTAACATTAGTTAACATGAACTAACAATGAAAAAATATCTCTAAACACTTATTCATCTTAGTCATGTTATGTAATTTTTTTTATTTACTAATATTTTATTGAAATCAAAAGTTAATATTATTTAACAGACCTGACCTAACATGAACTAACAATAAACAATTATATTTTCATTAACTAACATTAACAGAAATGCTGTAACAAATTAATTGTTCTTTAATGGTATAATGCATTAACTAATATTAATAATTATTATAAAGTGTTACCAACATTTGTTTTAAGATGGTAATTTATATCTGTAACTTTAGTGTGCCAGTAAAGATTTATCAGAATCAATCAAATATCAACTAATACCTAATAGTGACTTCTTGTCAGAGGAGGTACCTATTGTCAAATGTGTATTTGCACAGAAGTTGATTTATTGCAGACAATAATAGTTAGTGGCCACAATCCTAAAATTTGTAATGCATGTTGTTATTTAAGCCTATGTAAAATGTCAGGTGTCATGTGGCTGTCATCTCTCAAGTTTTTAATTGGAGTTGAAGCATCACATTTGTTGCCCTCTTTAATGCCTGTAATCAAGCAGACGTGTGAGGGCACTCGTGTTAAAAGTGTGTCCATTCCGTCATTGTCCCCAGCAGTTTGGGGTCAACCCCTTTTTCACACACAAGGTGAGAGGTTTCCCCTCAAGAGGTGAGGAGTGATGTGAAAGGATGATTTGTCATTTCTGACACTTTTTCACAAGCCATTGCATTCGTCCACTGGGTACCAGGAGGGATGCTTAGTTTAGTTTGCTCAACATGGTAGCTATGTTATTTTCAACTACAGAGCATTCACACTATAGGCTCTAATTCCAGCAAACTGGAAAATGCTATAGAGCCTTCTGTGTGAACACAAGCCAGAGGCAGACTGTTGATAAATGTAATCCTGGTATAAGAGTAGCAATGTTACCAGTATCAAGCCCATGTCATGACATTAGTTATTGTGCGACTATTGGACCAGTGAAAGAAGGAGAACATTTATACACAGTGGCGGGGCTTGACGGGGCTATAGCCTCATCAGAAACTTGCTTTTCATTGATAACTGCAGTGTTCATAATTTTAATTATTAATATTTCATTGTATAAATTAATAGACCTGTTTTAAAAACATTTTCAATGAGGAGTAAACTAATAGCCTATTTTAATATCCTCACATGCGCTATGAAATTATTGCGGGGCAATCATTTCATGTAATTCAACAATAAAAGTAATCTAAAAATAATAATAGACCTTATAATAAGAAAAACGTAACAGGCCTACATTAATTGGAAATGCTAAATCCAATTTTTAATGCTTATCTCTGGCTATCATCGACACATGATACGATGCATATAAGCATGGGGAGGTCATCAGCCGCAATGTGTGCCGTGTGGAAATAGTTTTATGAATTGTAAAAAAAAAAAAATGTTTTTGTTTTTATTGAATTGAAAAAATAAAAAAATCCCAACTTTCTCTCATTTTCTATATTCGTTCATAAATTGTATTACTTTGTAAGTGTCATTTAGCAGTTGGCATAAGTATATTACTAATAACAGTCATATGAGACGTTTAATACTACAAAAAAAAGTGAAATATGCTTTTTTCAAAGCTGCTGTATATAGAAAACTGATAGCTAAAGTTTAGGCGTTCATTACTTTCAATTTAATTCGTTTTTTAGCACCCCCTTAGCACCCCCAACATAAATAACAATGTCAGCAAACTGGAGTGATTCCAGAAAGGGCAGGGTTTTTCTGTGAGTATGTAAGAAGTCACTTTGTGATGCTTGTCTTTATGGGCCTGTCTAAGGTGTGTGTTAATTAAAGCACAGAAATCAGGAATGCTCTGGAAATGCAAATGAACAAAATTCACAGTGCCAGAGCAAATTTTCACAGAAGTTTTATGAAAGAGGCATACATGATTTTGTCCTTTGGAGGGACAATGTAGTTAACATCAGTTATTAACATGATCATACCGGAAAAAATATGTGACAACCCTAAAATGAGAGAAACTGAGCCAAAACTATATTTTGTAGTGTTTAGGCCAACTTGTGCAATTTCTTGCTAAAGGTACCAACACATGGTCTTGAGAGTTTTTTTTTTTTTTTTTGCGGTGACTTATAGTGACCTCTCACACCATTGTGAGGGTTAAGTTTAGGGGTGAACCTTCATGGTGAAATTTTACCTACAAATGATATGTTTTTAAATGAGTAAGATCTTACAAATTCATAAGAAATCAATTTGTTCATACAATACTTGCACGTACATGTGTTATTAAGTAGTTATTACAGTGAATTAACCAGTAATAATGTGATAATTAAAAAATGACAATATTTGCAAACATTATGATTACATTGTGTCACTTTTTCTTAAAACATGACCAAATAACTTGGATTATTCTTTGATAATTGTAATAAGTGCAATACCAAATTGCTACCAATAATGTTTACCTGATCTATGTTGAATGGCCAGTTCTGTTGATTACTGTTCATGCAAGCCTTCCTGCCTTCCCCCACTGCCCTTCCTCCATGCAGTGTAACAACAAATCTCCTTTTCTGCTCCCTGCCTGCGAGTCAACAAACGTCACTCCAGCTAGGCTGTGGTCCACAGGAAAGAGGTGGGGTCTCCCTTTCAAAACTGGAGTGGAGCCAAAGGCAGATTTTTTTCAGACAAGAACCACCTGTTAAAATCCAGACAAGACAAAAAAAAGGGATGTTTAAAAGCTCTAAACGGAGGGTGGAGGAGGAGATGGGTTAGTGCTAGCTTTCACATGTACATGACTGCACACAAGGGCCATAGTGTTAAAAGAGAATCTTTGAACTTTCTGTCTTCTGTACAGAAAAACTGCATTCAGATATTAGGTCAAATATCAAATTTCTTTCTCACCAAAGTGTCTCACAGTAGTGGATTTAACAGTATAAATTTGGTATCCTGTTTGTCAGACAAGAATTTGTTCAAGCTCCAGAGTTTTTTTAAGGTCTAAGTGTGTAGCCCCCAAACCACTGTGTGCCAAAATAAGACCAAGCAAGTGTAAACAAGGGTAAGGCTTCATAGAAGCTGAGGCAGTGCTTCATCATCTAATCTGTGAGGAACTAAGGACAGAGAGCTTTTAGAGTAAGACCAAACAGCGTGAGTAAGAATTGTTGGTTTAATGTCTTGTAGTAATTGTCTCTCTTTTCCTGTTTGCATTTAGAATACTGTGAGTCATTGAAACTGACTGTGAGTGGAGGGGTTTTCCCTCCCTCTGTGTCTGTTGGAGTGAGTGGACGGTGAAGCCATGAACTGTGCAATCCAGTCCAGTGCTTCAGGGCAGCCAGTAAAGTGTGCACTATTGTGTACGGCTGAAAAAAGAAGAAGAAAGAGAGCAAAAAAAAAGGAGGGGGAAAAAAGAAACTCAGTTTCCTTTGTGTGGAGAGGACCCAGCAGGAAAGCGATTTTGCAATTACTTCAGCTTGCCGGTGAAGCAAGCTTGGTTCCTCTGATCTGCACACACTTGCACACTGGACTGTCTCACTCTGCTCACTGCTTATAGAAGCACATACAAGAGTGAGCGTGTGTTTACAGGCTGTGTCTGGACGTGCTACGAGATCCAACAGCAATGCAAGACTTCTACCCTTGATGATGAAAGTAGACGTCAGACTAGCCCATGAATATTGATGCGGAGGTAGTCTGTTTCATAGACGGAACAGAAGGAATCAAGATGGCTGCCCTTTAGGATTTGTTTAAGAGGAGACCTAGACGGTTTGTTGGAATTCTACAAAGTGGAAGGACTTAAAACAAGGTGAGAGAGTTTTTTCTGTTCTTGCTCTTTTTCCTTTGGCCTCCAGGGTCTCTTTAATGTCTTCAAGCTCTTTTTTAGCAATGTACTGTCCTTTTTAAAACCATGAGCTGACATAAGAATGAAAGGATATTAGATAAAGCTTCACCAACATGGCTGACATTTTCTCTCTCTCTTTCTCCCTCCCCTCACTCTGTCCCTTTTTTTGATGGCTTGTTTTGATGTATTTCAAGCATTTAAATCTCAGTTGTCTTCATCAGTCATTTTTATCTAAGATGTTGTGCAGTGGACAGCTTTAGGAATGCGTCTGCTTTGAAAAATGGTGATCTTTGTGAGGCTGTTGGCCAATTCTTCTTCAGGCACTATTTCCCAATACATCTCCTGTGCTGAGAGAAAGACTAAACAGTCACACTGCTAACAAAATTATCTTATCTCTTCCATGTCCACCGACCTAGCTAGACATCTGTATGTCCAAGAAAGAGGCATTTTAGGTTTCTGAAAAAAATATTTATTAAAAGAAATATATGTATTATTTTTTATGTAAATGTGACAAGAAATATTATTTACTTTAAATATGACAAAGTAGTTTTTGGGACATTTTTCCTTTATTTGATATGTGCTTTGATTGAATGTAGGTGTTTGGCTAGGAATAGTGAAGATCCTTGCTTTCATTGCATTTATCAGTGAATGACAAGCAGACACAAAGGCTGGCACAGTCCTGAGGATTAAAAAACAAACAAACAAAAACAGAAGAGCGTAGTGGTGGAAGCCCACAAGGTCAGAAGCTTTAAAAGAACTGAAACCCAACGCCATAGCACCATTAGCTGAGGGCCACCAGAGAGTGGAATTTTTGCCTTGTCTGACATTAATATGATTTCCATTGTTTATTTGTACACAACATCTTAACTGTGCTTATGTCTACATTTTATGCTCACAGTGAATATTTTCATTAGAAGCAAAAATTAAATGTATCTCTGTATAACATTCAGTCATATAGAGAACAATTTAGTGCCCATGCTGAATTTTATTTATATTCCATTAACAAATTATTTACAGCTCACAGTCCATGGTGTGTTGTAGTGGCCTGGAATATATTTGCATATGTCTGACATTAGCTATAGGCTATGGAAATTAAGACTGAGCAAAGAAAATTTCAAATGTTTTAATAAATTTACCATTGTATTGAGAAAGTCAATATTCAGCTGGAAATATGTCTGAATATAAGTCTGAATGTTCCAGATGTAACAATTTGAAGTAACAATCAAATGTATTAACTCAAGTAAACAGTTACAAAAGGCTACAGCAGCAACTCTTTTATCTGCACTAATGAATTGCAAATGTTACCTTTGCTTAACTGATTTTAACAGCCCTATTAGGATTTGCATCATAATTGGCTACTGGAATAATACATATAAAAGTCCTGTCCCCTTTTTTGTGTATTTAGCTTGTGTATTCCAACATTCTGTTTAGATGTGAAGTGTGGAAGTTAGCCCATGCCTACAAGGGGATCCTTTATGGAGTGTTGTCAATAAACGTGATAGAGAGGTGGTGCAAATGCTAATGTAACCACAGTGAAGGAATCTGGATACTGTATAAGCTTCCACTCCAACTTTATGTTTAGAACAGATAATTGTAGTAGTGGTGATACAGCAATACATCAGTCACTAAACTTTTTTTGCTTTTATACAATTGCAATGGTTGTGTGTCCATGGTATGGTTTTAACTGGTGAGAATATACAGCATTAGCTGGAGCTTATCTGGACTGAAAGTACAGGCAGACCCTTTTCTCTGATAAGAGTGTTTGGTGCAAAACAATAATGTACTTCTGTTCAATGACATAGATTTCTTTCACGATAAGAAGGCTCTTTGTGTGTTGTAAACTCAAATTATTATTTAGAACAAAAATACAAATGCTAAAATGTTTTGTTTGGTTGAATGTATGAGTGAAAAGCAGAAAGTTGATTTTTTTCATCTTTTTTCCCCACCATTTTTGTCACTTTCAAGTTTGCTTTGCTTGTGATTTGTGCTCATCATATTTTTGCTAGGGGTCCGTTTAAAAATCACAATTTTGGACAGTTTCTCTAAAAAGACAAACTTTTGCCTCTATTTGCAATGAAAATATGGGAATTTTATATTATTTAATTACAATATTTTTATTTTTAGAGCTTATTAATAATGGCATATATACTATTTATCAATAATCATAACCCTTGGCCAAAAACATTTTCCAGCCTGCATAGTAATTAATTGTCTTAGTTAAGCTTATAGCTTGTACTGCACTTGATTGAGTAATATTTTAAGCATTTTTGGTGTAAATTGTCACAATAGCTCTGATTGCTGGGATTTATATGACACCATATACATATTTGTCTCATCCTTCAATACAATCATTGGATGTTTGCATTTTTGAAGAGAATTTTGGGGTGTTAGAATATGTATTGTTGTGCAGGTTTAATTCTCAGGCGTGAACTGAAGAGCACACTCCACGTGCGTAAGCGCACATGGTCGCTCTGTTTACAAACACTACCTCACAACCCAGTCACAGGGTTAGATGGAGAAGTGTACTTACACCAGCCAAGAAGGTCACTGGAAAACACGGTCATTGACTGCGCCAATTTAGACCCTTTCCAGAACATTTGTATTCAAAAGACTTTAGCTAAGTTAAACTCATGGCACGTGGCTTGCATAGTTTCTGCCACCTTCAGTTCTCTGAAAACTAAAAATGTCCTGTAGTTTGAGGACTTGGCTGAATATATTTGTAAATCTCAGTGGATCTCTATAAAAGATTTTTCATTACTTATTAAACTGTACTTCTGAGAAAAGCACATGTTAATTTCCTCTGAGGTGAACGAAGTGATGATGCACTTATAAATGTGGTTTTCATAGGTTTTCTCTCCAGTTCCAGCTGTGTGGATTCAGAGAAAATCTGGTTGGTTACAGCAGAGGCGTAGAATGGTGGTTCATAACAGAAATGCTTGATGGGTTTCCCCTCACAATCAAAGATTTAGAAAAAATATGTATGTCAGGCTAATATAAGAATCATATGCCATGTGCTAATTTCGAAAACTGTTGATGTCAGTTTGGGGTTATAGGGGGATTTTGCTTATATAAGAATTGCTCAGAAATAAGTCTACCAAGAAGAGGTCTGTTGCATGTGTCTGTGAAATCTTTTGTGTGTGTATGTGGGGGTGCACACATTCAATACCAGCAGACTAATCACAACCAGGCTGCTCACAAGCCCAACAGCCTCAGTGCAAGGCCACAGAGTCAAGAAATCTAAAAGGATCCTTCTCATAAAATACTTCATAATAATATTTTCATTAAGCTGATAATTGAAAGGGAGAGGGGTGTAAGATTCACATGTATATTCACTGGTTGGCAAGCTAAAAGTCACCTTGTTGACAGCAGATTTACCACAGAGACAGCTGGACCTCAATGTCATTCAAGACTGTAAACTACCCATAAGACTTGGATGACATTTCAAGAGGTTAAAGATGAACAGGGGTCGATCTGAAATTTGGGTCAGACAGAGGATGTCTCAAAGTGGTCCAATACTTTTCATGTGGTTTTTGTGTCAGAGACCATGTCTGTGCATTGCATGTTCCCCAGCAGAAAGTAATGCTATATCAGCAGTCTCTGAAGTTTGGTGAAAAATAAATGGGAAGATATTACAAGCCAACATGAAATGTAAAATACATGCTCTGTCAGGAGATTAAAAGTATTGGGTGAAACTTTTTCCAGGAAAGTTGCATAATGATAATTGTTTGTATGTATGTATTTTTTTTTTTTTTTTTTTTAGAGCTGTATATAATACTGCTGTGGATTTAGAAGGAATAATGCCTTGCTCTCAGGCCTTAAACAATCCAAAGGTGACAATGGCAAGAAAAAAATACTTAAATTTATAAGGTAAGGTAAGATGAGGAATGAACACTGGGATGAATCAAGATACATATGACAAAAAATTCCATTATTAATTTATGAATTTGTGATTAAATATTCAGTTGAATTCTTGTTAGGAATAAGCAGAACAGGATTCATTAGCAATATCTTCAAGTCTCATAGCATCACTCTAGACTTTTAATCTGAACCACCAAAACGCTGGTATTGTGACATTCTTACCTTGGTTCAGATGATTCCGTTAAAGCTTTATACATTGAACAGTTTTGCTATTATTCTATTATGTAGATACATTTGAAGCCTTAGAGACTGCAAAAAATCTTCTTGTGAGTTTTGTCATTTTTGGCATCACTATATCAGAGCTTTGTAACCTTAAAGGACATGAGAGATAATAAGTTCATAGATACTGAAACTAAATCATTTGCTTTGTTAACAATTTGAATGAACAATATATAAACATTTTAGAATTAATGCAGAACAGGTAACCAGTGAAAAGAAGATACGGTTAAAAAGATGTTTTAAATATAAAACCGTTTTGAATCATGAATAGAAGGAATGTTTCATAACTTAGTGATATATCTTGGAGGAATGCTGTGCCAGAGACACTGGAATGCTACTTTGAAATGACAAATTCAACATGACTCCCACGTCCTTAACTGTAGAGCAGTAAAACCATCTAGACACAAACTATAGTCAAGCAACTATTAGAAATGTCTGATCCAATGATTGGTATTTCAGTTTTAATAGAATTTAGCCAAATAATGTTTTTCAGATCCAGTCTTTGATGTCCTTAATGCAGTCCACCCACTTGGAAGACTGAGATTTCCTCTGGAGTAGAGGAAATAGAGAACTGAGTGTTATCCCCATTATAACAAAAAGCTAAAGCCTCAAAATGTTTATCAGGTAACCTAAAAAATCTGATTTATGTGGTAACATACATACCCTGACTATTTAAGGATACACATAGAAATATTTTAATGGTTTAGAGTAATACATCTTAAAGCTAAAAATTGCACATTAACACATTTCCAGTGCACATTTAGTAATAACAGCACCAAAATGGAGTAAGTGCATGAGGCCTGAGACTGAGTATTTTGTTAATTCTGACACCTTGTTATTTACACAAAGTGATTGATCTGAGAGGTCAAATCTTACACCTCAAACAATAATGGACTACTAATCCCCAACACAGATTGGCCACATCACTCTTTGTCTCCTCTCTACTGAATGTTGTATACTGCCATGTATCGATGGGATAGATTTCCCCCAAGTTATATTAGGCAATAATACAACTTAATAAACTCAATAAAGGGATCCCTATTAGAAATACTATGGGGTAACAGCATACACCCTTATAAGTGCAGTGCTCCACTGGTGTCTAATAGGACACTTTGCGCCGACTCTGCATGCTAGAATCCATCAATTTAATAATATAATAGAATTAATGGAATTGAATGTCCACCAACGCGCAGTTCCTTATTAATATAGCCACTGTGGTGAACAGATAACTGTGATTCTCAGTGACTATTTGCTAAGAGTCTGCTAAGACATGCTGACCTTGCAGCTTTCAATGCTGGAATATAACTTGATAAACTTTCTTTCCTAGTATTTCAAAATATTTTCAAGTTAGTTGTCTTCTATCTATGCTCCATTAATTCTAAGTGTGACTGTTGAACTAAATGAAGTCTGAGGTAGTTTTTTTTCCCAGTGAATGTAGCAATAGAAAAAGCTATGTTCTCAAAGCAAATAGAAAATCTATGTTCTTTACAACATCAAGCTTTACAGTTTTTAAATGCACCAAGCAGCAAAGACAGATATGGGGTTGGTAGAGAAACTGTTTTAGTGGTTGAAACAATTCTATTAACCTGTTAGGTGTGGATTTAATACAGTTTGCGTAACTTTTATGAGGCAATCAGAGGTATAATCACCCTGTGGCAGAATAGTTGATAAATCTCATGCAGCGCATTACAAAACATGTATGATTATTAAGAATGCTCCCTAACATTTCTAAGGATCCCAGACGAATTGATATCAATCAGAATTAGTTTATCTTGTGACATCTTCAATATGAATATCGCCATCAATCAAAGCTCACTGTAATTAAAAGATTAGGCCGAAATTCTTTGAGAAAGTCTGTATAGCATCTAAAGCACAAGTGATTCCAGGTTTCCAATTTCCTACGAATAAGAAATAAAACAATATTTTTCTTTTATAAATTTACTGTAGAAAACTGACAGCTGTGGTTGCCAGATATTTACTCTAAAAATATGGTAATAAAATTTTGTGTTTTTCTTTTTTTTTAATTACTTAATCTGTTTTTATCTTTATAACATACTGACAACCATCTTAAAAACACAGGTGGTAAAGAAAAAGCCACATGAAGAATTAAAGTTTATTGCAAGTAGCTTTTCCACAATCTTCATAGGTGCACAGTGTCATACACTAACACAGTCTCATCCCAACTCGTCACATATTGACGCTTGGTTTTTGCGTCGCTTTTTGACGCTCAAGGTACCCCTTTCGCGTCACTTTTCGACGTGAAGGGAAGGTAATTTTTTTAAATAGGAAACACTTAGCGTATATTAATCATTTTTAAATAAATTATGCCAGTATTTGCATCTGCCTCCTATATCTTGCGTTTTCTTCACAGATGGTAGGTTTAGGGGCAGGGGTTGGGTAAGTCACTATTTTGACTGTTTACATTCAAAAATCACACCTCTACATATATGCAATAATGGCAACCTTATTATGACGATAAAATTCCCAATAGCGCGTTAGCATATCGACGCCGAAAAATTACGCTTCCCTTCACGTCAAAAAGTGACGCTAAAGGGGTACCTTGAGCGTCAAAAAGCGACGCCAAAACCAAAGCGTCAATATGTGACGACTTGGGATGAGACCGGGTTGCATACACACAAACAAAAAGAAACAATTATTTCATTTAAAAAATACAATGTGAGGTGTTATCCTGAGAATTTTGAGAATGTCAGTTTATTGTAAATTGTAAGACGACCTGTTCTTTTTTTTCAGTTTAAAACTGAAACTGTAGTATTTTACTGGAAACGTACATAAAAAGTCCCTTTCGATCTACTTCACTGTATAGAATTTAATGTCCATTTTCTGCACATAGTCTTCCATATATTAGTTAGAATCAGTTTTTTTTTCATCACTGAGCCAAAGTTTTGTGTCAATGCTGTGAACAGGCACAGTTTATTTTTGAAGAAGATCAGTTAAGGGTATCATGGAATTCATTAAGCATGATATTTAATATAAGTCGAATAAGATGAAGTAGTTACCAAAGTGAATCTATCTCAGTAATCATTTCATTCTTTACGCCATGAAAAGAACAGGTGAAACAATAAGCTTCATCTGTGGTGATGGTTGCAGCAACCTTGTTGCTCAGGCTGTAGAAAAGATGAAACCCATCTGCATCTAGCTCAAATTCTCCCATCCACAGGTTACACTTGTGTTAAGGTTTAGTTCTGCGAGTGTACGCTGAATGGATGCTATATTTTAATTTACACTTTAGCAAATGTTCCAACTATTTTGTTTTACTTTAGACTTTTTCCAAATGAAATTCATTGTGTATTGCAATGAGCATCAATAAATCTGTGTTTCACCAAAATGTGTAGGGGAAACTGTGTCAGGACTTACAGGGGGTTCATTTTATTAACAAAATCTTTAATCAGTGAGTGCAGACACATATGGCAAGCTCAAAAATCTTACCTATAACATTAAGAAGCTTTTTTTATTCTTGAGCTTGACTTTGTTTAGCCTTGTTTTGTAACTTTGAGCCTATTTTCTTTACAGCAATTGAAAGCCCCTGTCCAGATATGAGAGTTACATTCAAAGTGAAGAGATGTCTATTGGTTCTCAGCTTTCATGTCATGGTAGAAAATAAAATTCTGTCACATACCCATAAAAGAGCTGATTCCACCAGAATCAATGTGGTCAGCACATGTGTTCACTCTTTTGCATTTTCTCTATCTCTGTCCCTCTCTATCTGTGTGAGTCATTCATGCTCAGTTAATGTTTAGAGCAGATGGCCATGCAGCACCAATATAATGATCACCATGGCTACCTCGCTCTCTGAAAGAAATTTGCTTTGCCCTGAGCACAGTTCATCAAATTAGTCAGATATATTGGCTGGTGCAGACAAAAAGAAACCGGGAGGGGGTAGTTGTAGATGGAGACAGAAATAAGTTGAGAGGAATGTATATTGGAAGTTGATTTTGGGACAGGGAGGTTGTTGTATGACAATGTGCGTTATTACACATTAAATTGCACTGTAGTAATCCATGGTTGTATTTACTGTGTTTACTGACAGTGTTTGACTCTGAAGCAAAGGGTCAGCAGGTTCAGTCTGCTGTGTTATAATGTTAGCTATACAGCCTATGCTGAGTTAATTATCATAACCAACTAAGTACTACAGCTTGGTCAGGAATCTTAAATGCACCATTGATACTAACATATACACACACACGCACATATGTATGTATGTATATATATATATATATATATGTGTGTGTGTGTGTGTGTGTGTGTGTGTATACACAGATAGATAGATAGATAGATAGATAGATAGATAGATAGATAGATAGATAGATAGATAGATAGATAGATAGATAGATAGATAGATAGATAGATAGATAGATATAGATAGATAGATAGATAGATAGATAGATAGATAGATAGATAGATAGATAGATAGATAGATTACTACATAATCTATCTTAATCTGTAATAGTCTAGTAACACACCATAGAAACTGAACACATTGTAAGTCATTATAACATATTTTTCAGTCTAAATTCTGTCATGTCAATGTGATTATACAACATTTCAGTTAGATTTTCTTTCTTATTGGGCTTAATTTTTTTAGATAGCTAACACAACATAATCATTGGTTGTATCAATGCAGGTCATGCAAATGCCATTTTGAGTGAACGTGAGCACAAAGACTCGATTGCAAACAGCAGAGCCACATCTGCCTTCTATTAGGAACAAAGGACAATGGCAGGTCCGACACAGACCTGACTCTTCAGAGGGGACCTAGCTGTGGGTGAAATTACAAACAGAAGTGTATATCTGCTCAGCTTTTGAAGTAATCTACCTCTATTCAAATCCTCTCCCACAAAGAGGATTTGAAATGTCATTGGGGATGAACAAAGCGTGCAGACAAGGAAAAATGAAGCAACTTTAAAAGCAAACAACAACTTCTACTATTTTGTCGTCTTATCTATTCTGTTTTAAGAAGACTAAAATCAAAATGTGATACATACAATCAAAATATTATAAAACAAAACTCATAGTGCTCTTCCAAACAGACTCTGAGTCTGAGGCATGTCTCATACCTTCCCCCATACACATGCTGACTCTCTATAAATACCCGTTCATTTCAAAGGGGTTCTTTTCTCTTTGTTTCCATTCTTATGCTTATGTCTACTTGCTTCTTATTGAAAATAAAATGCTGTGGAGTTCAGAGCCCAAGCTAGAAATGTTTCCTGAGTCATAGTGCTGATGTGTTGAATGGAGTGAGAGTGCAGTTTTTTTCTTGACACACATACACACACATTCCAATGGCAGCTTAACACTTGAAAAGGAAAGATTATGTTGAGTGGCTTGTGGTTTCTTTTGTTACTCTTTATAGCAACTTGGAAAATATGTTTTCAAGTCAAAGTTGGTAAGTTCAAGTCAAAATTGTAAATAAATGTCAACAAAAGTTGACTGTGAAAGCTGATATTCTTGCTGAGCTTGTTTCCTTGTCTGTATGTCAGGGGAAAATAAGGTATGGTTAACGCTCAAAGGAGAAGTGCGAGGAGGACACTTTTACAGCCATGCATGCGTGACATTTAAAGCACACTTGCACATGAGCTGTATGATCAAATTACAGTGGGAGGAACCAAGGGAGGATGAAGTTTCACTCAAAAGCACAACTGCAGTCAAACACCTATCAGCAGTATGTTTACTAAAGCTCAGATGAACAACATTCTACATGAAGTTATCTATGTCAGTACTGGAGTAGCAAAGCAAGTTGTTTTAAAACCTAAAGAAAAGAAAAAGAAAAAGGTTTGTTCTTAGGCTATTCATCTATTAATTGTTTTTAACTTTGTAACTTTAAAAGAATTACCTCATTCCTGTCCGTTTCCTTTTTAAAAAAAAAACAGAACTGTGCAGGAGCAATCGGCACTTAATGTTTGTTCTTGATATATATATATATATATATATATATTTAAACACTCCATACATTATTCAAACAAATATGGATTTTGATTTACACAGATGTGTAACAAATATGACACATTTTGCATGCCTAAGACCAAAAGAAAAAAAAATATTCATTTATTTATTTGATTGCCTGTTTCACACTGAAAACTAATGTAAAAGTAAGTTTAAAAAAGTAAAATAAGCACTTGAGTTTTTCATCATGACATAGAAACAATGACATTATGTGGACAGCATACATTTTACACTTATTTGACTCTTACCTAACCTCACATTTTTTTAAGCAAACAACAACAAAAAAACGATTCACTTGTTTGTCCGTAGTACCATTGTTAGAGTGTGAACCATGAAAGACACAGAACATGTCACTTCCCTGTATATTTAGAGAGCAACCCTGAGGCTAAGGAACGGTTAAATCATTTAACAATAAATACCATTGCCTTAGTAGCTGTGTGCTTTGGTGTATTGGTTTAGAATGCAAAGCACTGATCAGTTGAACACATTCAATTAGTAAAGTGGGAGATCACAATAGTTGAGGGTTTTTGAGAGATAATTTTAAATATACAAAGAGAGAGAGAATGAGAATTTGAAAAGAAGGAAACTCAAAAAACAGGACAGGCAACAAACTGAATTCAAAGCCACTCCCAGTTGTCAAGAGACAAGATAAAGAAGATGTTTAAGATAAAGGAATATTTAAATAGTTTGTTTTTATGTTATGTGAGACTGTAAGGCTAAGGCACAGGATTGTCCACAGAAGTTCTTAAAAAAAACATATCCTATTTAAAATAAAAAAGGCATTAATCTTGCTGTTTTAATTACATGTATGGACACAGGTAATGGAAACCCATTGTATGAAAGATATATATAGACAGCTTTCAGCTGAGATCTCGTGCTTTGTCATTCCTGCTCAGAGAGATTTTTTTATTTTTTTTGTGCTGTTTTCAGTGTGGGTTTATCCTTCTGTGTCAAGCTGTTTGGCTTTCTCAGCTGTTGGGAAACCCTGAAATGGCTCTGGAATGGATCCATATTCAAATTTAATGTAGCACTCATGCAGGCTCCAAACCAATCACAATCTCCCCTTTCCAGAAATGATAATAGATGCAATTTTAAAATGTGATCAAACTTTTATTAGGATTATTGGATTATATCCACTCATATATATCCCAGGCCAAGTTACAGAAAAGTTTTATTATTATTATTATTATTAACAATTTTATAAACAACATCAGAAATACCAAAGACATCAATCGTGATTTACTGACTACCCTATATACCGGGGAGATGAAAATTAGAGAACGTCATTTTGAGGTTACAGCTTAGTCCTATTTGAAGTTAGGATTTTTGTTCAAGTGCCCTGGTTATTTTGTTAAACGCTATTCTACTAGCATGGTAGCCACATTGTAGCCACAACTACAATTCCTTCCAATTTTGAATGATGAAGATTACATTATTTCTGAAAAATCAAGTGTTCACATAATGGACAAATAATACATATTGTTTTTTTTATTTATAAGACTGATAATAGAATATTCCAATGTATGATTTTCCATGCTAGTTCTTTAAATGTTTAAATACAAACATTTTATAAAAAACCCAGTCTAACCTATGTGAGTATAAGGGTGGGTCACAATGAGGTACAACCCGTATTTTTTAAATGTGAATAAAATGAAAACTAAAAGACTTACAAATCACACGAGCCAGTATGTTATTCACAATAGAACATAGATAACAACAAATGTTTAAACTGAGAAATTTTACAATTTTATGCACAAAATGAGCTCATTTCAAATTTGATGCCTGCTACAGGTCTCAAAGGGACGGGGGCATGTTTACCATGGTGTAGAATCTCCTCTTCTTTTCAAAACAGTTTGAAGACTTCTGGGCATCGAGGTTATGAGTTTTTGGAATTTGATCCCATTCTTGCCTGATATAGGTTTCCAGCTGCTGAAGAGTTTGTGGTCGTCTTTGACATATTTTTCGTTAAATGATGCACCACATTTTCTCTATAGGTGAAAGATCTGGACTGTAAGCAAGCCAATTCAGCACCCGGACTCTTCTACTACGAAGCCATGCTGTTGTAATAGCTGCAGTATGTGGTTTTGCATCGTCCTGGGGAGCATATGTTGCTCTAAAACCTTTATATACTTAATATACTTTATTTACCTTTCAGCATTCATAGTGCCTTCCAAAACATGCAAGCTGTCCATACTGTATGCACTTATGCACCCCCATACCATCAGAGATGCTGGCTTTTGAACTGAACGCTGATGACACGCTGGAAGGTCTCCCTCCTCTTTAGCCCGGAGGACATTGCGTCTGTGATTTCCAACAAGAATGTCAAATTTGGACTTATCTGACCATAGAACACTTTTCCACTTTGAAACAGTCCATTTTAAATGAGTCTTGGCCCACAGGACACGAAGGCACTTCTGGACCATCTGCACATATGGCTTCCTTTTTGCATAATAGAGCTTTAGTTGGCATCTGCAGATGGCACGGCAGATTGTGTTTACAGACAGTGGTTTCTGGAACTATTCCTGGGCCCATTTAGTAATGTCAAAGACATAATAATGCAGATGAGTGATGCAGTGTCGTCTGAGGGCCCGAAGATTTCTCTGTATCTTTTGATGATATTATGCACTGTAGATGATAAGATTTGCAAAGCCTTTGCAATTTGACGTTGAGGAACATTGTTTTTAAAGTATTCCACAATCTTTTTACGCACTCTTTCATGGATTGGAGAGCCTCTGTCAATCTTTGCTTCTGAGAGACTCTGCCTAAGACATCCCTTTTATAGCTAATCATGTTACAGACCTGATGTTAATTAATTAATTTCTAGATGTTCTCCCAGTTGAATCTTTTCCAAATTTCTGTCTTTTTCAGCCCTTTGTTGCCCCCGTGCCAACCTTTTTGAGACCTATCCATGGGTACCAAAGATGTCACTTCCGCTATGTTCACCGCCATATTTGTGTCCGATGTGAAACAAGCACAGCAGATTTATATGAGATTTAATATATAATATTGAAATAATAAATTACCTTCTACTACCATTTCCCACACTGATCCCTGGACTTGATTGTATTTTTAGGACACCAAGTGTAACAGTTAGGCCGTGTCCTGATTACTTGTAAATTTAAAACTGACATCAGCTCAAAGCACTTTTGATAGTGCAATAAGATAACGTTAGCTAGCTTACTACACAATCTGAATTTAATGTAAATTTTGTTAATATTAGCACAATTTATAATTAATCATTCTTTCTGGACAAATTACTGTTTGAATTGCAAATGTAGCCGCTCGATGAAGGCTTTAAGACCTTGAAGAATCCTCTGCCGGCTGGTCGCTCCTGCTTCACGGCGAGCGAGACTCGCGCTAACGGTGATTCCCTTTTCCGTCCACGTTTTGATTTCAGCAAGTCAGTTTTGGTTCTTGTAAACAATATTTGAATAAAATATTAGCTCATGTGATTTGAAAGTCTTTTAGTTTTCATTTTATTGAAATAAGAAAAAAACATCCCAACATTTCCGGAATTCGGGTTGTAGTTTGCCATTGCACCTTTCTTACAAAAATAATAAAACATATAACAAAATGTATATTATAATGCATTTATTTTACCCTTATCACTCCACATGCCAATGGTGCCAGGTTTCCAACCCCTGCTTAAAAAGATCCCACTGTTGCTTAAAAAGACTATTTTAAAGGTCCAGTAGATCAGTAGTTAAGCTGTTTTTAACCATCCTTTTCTCCTACCATTCTGGACTCAAACCAACGGAAGATATTCCATGAAGAATCTGTTACATATTAAATATCTTACATCCCTGTTCTTTCTGTATGTCTCTGTAGATTTGGTTGCATCATCTTAACAAAAAGAAAAAAAGAAGCCATTGGTATCTGCACTGCACAACCCTTATAGTCTGTTAACTTTTACTGTACAAGAAAATGCAAAGAATGCAAAGTATGACATTTTCTTTCTTTTTTTTTTTTTTTTTTCAGCTACTCTGGTGATTATGTCTGCTTTGAAACAGGGGCTAATATTTCACAGAAGAGTCTGACTTGAGGAGGGAAACAACATTTGGAATTTTGTTATATCTTTTCTAAGCACCTATTTAGGCAATTTCTGTTTTGATTATCTTACATTTTTTGACAGTCCAGATCACTTGCCTGCACCCCACACTACCCCAGAACATTATGCTAACAAAAATGATGTGTTTTTACTATCGGTAATTTCCCATTTCTTCCATGTAGGACGCAGAGAGGGCAGCCTTATGAATGGACCCTGAGCAGACCAGATGGAAACAGAAAAGACCAGCCATGAGACGGAAAAAAGTCTGATACTTTCACAAATCAGTGCCACTCAGCAAACAGACCCTCTTCTCACCAAGCGCCAGAATGGAGATCCGTCTCAGCAGTTCAATGGGGACACTAATTGGAGCCATTTCAAGCCCAACACAGTAGTTTACCCAATGAAAAGTCAACAGGAGAATTGTTCTGGGCCTGGTAATATGCAGGGGATATTGGATCAAAGCATGCATGAGATGAAACATGCTCTTAGTGAACAGACATTTTTAGATTTTCACCAGCCTAAAAAACTCTGCACTGATTCAGAGATGAATGGAAATGAGGATCTGAGGCTTTGGGATAATAGAGATGCAGGAATGGAGAACCGTTTAGAGGGATTCCCTAAGCACAATAAGCCAGGGGATTTTGAGATAAAACATAGTAAAAGAAACTGTAACTTTCCCAATGGCGATTTATTCTTACTGTCAAGGAACAAGCCAGTTCCAATGCCTAATGGTGCTACAACAAGCTCACCCTCAGTAAAGGGTACAACTGGTGACCTCTTAGAGAAAACTTTGTCTCAGTATTACCCAGAGCATGTGTCCATCGCACCTCAAACCAACTCATCTCAAGTAGATCAGGTCACCAGCAACCTGCCGGAGCAGGAAACTCCTTCACCTTCATTAACCTCAGGTTTTCCTATTTCACCCCAAACATCTGCCTCCGAGCCACTTGCCAAGGCACCCCTAGAAGTACAAGGCAGCAATGGCTACAATCCAGAATTCACAGTGAATGGATACTCTAGTTTTATAGCCGAGCAAAAGAAGCCTACTTATCCGCTCTCTGACCTGCCAGATATGGGAACACAATTGCTGAGTCAGGAAGCTTCAGAGTCCAATGTGCCATCACAGACAGGCATCAATGGTTGCTCACAGATTCAAGAAGATAGAAAAGGCCTTACGGACGACTCTGATTGTTTAAGCAAGTCCAACCAAGATTTTAGACGTGAATCTTATATATTGCCCCCAGTGATGGTAGGAGCACCATCACAAAATACTCAGACAGGTCAGCAGAACCTACAGATTAAGGTGCTGCAGAAACAACCAACCGATGAAAGCCTCCACGACAATAGAGACTTTTCCTTGCCACAGCAACAGATTCTTGAGCCACATATAGTAGACAGCAGGTTGACCTCCCAGGCCTGTACGTCAGCTTCTCACAATCAACACAGTGAGCAGAAAAATAAGCCTAAACCAGATCAGGAAAAGACAACATCAGAGAATACAGATCACTCATCCCAGATTAAATGGATAGATTTAAACTCAGCTTCAGCACCACAGCTATCTACCGACCACCCCCAGATGTGGGATTTTTTCCTTCCACAGACCCACATGCAGCAGGATACAGTAACACAGAGCCAAAGTCATTGTATAAATTCCATGTCCTCAAACAACTTTCGGTCTCAAAATTTCAGTAATCCTATTTGTCCCTCATATGTAAATAAGGCACAAGATAGTTACAAAAACTCCCTACCTCCTACAAAGTTCCCCCACAATTCTGTCCCTGAATGTCAACAGAACAATTCTGGTATGCACGATCATAGTAATATGCAATTTAACAAACACACATCCCAGCAATTGTGCAAAAATGATCAAGACCAGATACAATCCCAGAGCTTCCTTTCTCAACCACCACCTGCCGAGCCTCATCAGCATGACAACAGCACATTTCCCCATCAGCTCCCTCAGGATAGACAGAATATGCAAGCAGCTCCACAATCACAAGATGTTTCCCACATCCAGGTAGATGCACCACTCTTGAAAAGGCTTAAAACAGAGGGCTGCCTTCATTCAGAATCCCAGAAGTTATCTCTAGGTACAGAAACACCAGCACAAACACTGTCTAGTCCAACTACAGGAGAAAACTCTACATTTCCAGACTTGTCTAAGTCAAATATACAATTCTTGACTAAAGAAGCCGAAGCTCTAACAGAAAGAAAACTCCAGCAGAACATGCAGTACTCTCAGAACACCAGTAAACAACATCAAATCTACCAGCAACCTCTCCAACTAAGGGTACATAATCATTTGGAATTTCCTCAATCTCCGATTTCTCAATCACAGCTGTCACAAGTTTCTAATAGTCTTCAGATACCTGTTCAAACATTTACCAAAGCTGAATTCCAAGAATCTTTTGGCCAAATCCAGAGAGAGTTTCTCCCAAGCCAAGGTGCTCAAGGAGATTTACAGAGGCACGCAGCCTTGCGAATGCACCTTCTGCAGAGGCAGGAGCGGCAAGGCCCCAACAACATCAGGCCAAGTATGCCGGCCATAAAAAGAGAAAACTGCTCAGGTTTAGAAACCTCAGCTCAACTTCCACTCATAGAAGTAAAACAGCAAGTTCAAGACAAAACCAAAGTCATGCCAGTCGTAGTAAAGCAGGAGCATCCTTCTTTGTCCTGTGAACAAAACCAGCAGAGGAGTATTCTAGCTACCATGGAGCAGCAGTTAAAACAATATCAGCTCTCACCTGTGTTTGAAAGAAAGTCTTTGGTCAACAAGTCACCTTATAAGGTGAAGGTAGAGATGGCTGGGGCTGTGACTGTGCTCTCAACCACTGCTGAGGGGAATGTCAAGGAACAGTGCAAACTACAAAACTTCACCCCACCTAAAAAGATTGAACCTGGGTTACAAACCTTTCTGGAGTCACCCATGAAGATGCTTGATACACCATTAAAAAACTTGCTAGATACACCTTTGAAGACACAGTATGATATTTCATCATGCCATTGTGTTGGTAAGAGGTTTTACACAGCTACTTTTAGTCCAGTTTTTACACATTTTGTGTTCTTTATATATTTGAACTGCACACCTGTTAAGATGTCTTAAGAGAACATCTTCAGTTGTACTTCATGTTAATAGTTTAATGCTGTATCTTCACATATTAGTTAAACATAGTTTTGTTTATGACCATCTACTAAAAATACACAATACCTTTCCCTTATTCTTTAATCCACAGATCAAATCAGTGAAAGGGATGAAGGCCCATATTATACTCACTTGGGATCAGCACCAACTGTTGCAGGCATCCGCAAAATTATGGAGGAAAGGTGTGATATTATGAACTCTAATGATATTATGAACTAATATATCATATATTATATTACTACCTTTCATTTTGACAGATCTGGACTGACTGGAAGCGCCATTAGGATTGAAAAAGTTGTTTATACAGGAAAGGAAGGGAAGAGTGGGCAGGGCTGTCCCATTGCTAAATGGGTAAAGACAATTTATTTTCATCCTGTGTGTTCTTTGTGTGTGCACATGTATTGCCTCTCTTTGTCTGTTAAATATTAAAGCATGCTTGTTGGTTTTCTTATCACCAGCGCCCCCTATGGAAAACACAGTTACTTAACAGATGTCTCAAACTGATTCCTGTATATTTTCTAATTATATGTTTACATGTGCACTATGTTGTGTAGGTAATACGGAGGGCAAATGTAGATGAGAAACTCCTGGTCTTGGTACGAGAGCGGGCTGGTCACTCATGTGAGACATCCTGTATAGTAGTGGTCATCCTAATTTGGGAAGGCATACCAATCAACCTGGCTGACCGTCTCTACTCAGAACTCAGTGGCACTCTAACAAAGCATGGTGCCCTAACCAACCGCAGATGTGCTCTAAATGAGGAGTAAGGACAAATGTTTATTACTGCTTTCTCACAAATACAGTGAACACTCAGTAACCAAAACTCATTATTATCAATTCACAATTAATCCAAATTGATAACCTTAGGTCTTTGTATTGCTACATATGTATCTAACCACTTTCTGCTTAACATAATAGTAATGTATAGTTATGCTTCTGATTACGGTATATTTAATAGCTTCAACAGAATATAAAATCCTAAACGTTCTCTAAGGTATATTTACAATATGTTAATCTTCAAATGTCACATTCTGTAATTTCTGTTATTGTCTTTAGGAGAACATGTGCATGTCAGGGTTTTGAACCTGATGCCTGTGGAGCTTCTTTCTCCTTTGGTTGCTCATGGAGTATGTACTATAATGGCTGCAAATTTGCTAGGAGTAAAATCCCTCGAAAGTTCAAACTACTTGGGGATGATCCCAAGGAGGTGAGATGCTCACACACAAACACACAACTGAATTATATATGAATTAAGGGCATATAAAATTAAAGATATTTTTATTCCCCTACAGGAAGAGAAATTGGAACAAAATCTCCAGGGTCTTGCAACTTTAATTGCCCCAACGTATAAAAAAATAGCGCCCGATGCATACGCCAATCAGGTATATATATCTCTGCTTCAGGTCTTATACCACTATCAAGTATATGTATGATGTTTACATTTCTTGAGGAAGTGGAATAATAAGCTGCAGTGATGTTGTAATATTTGAAAGTCATATCAAAAGTGTATGTACTGTGGAGCGTCTAAAAAAAGTCATTAAAATTTTAGAACTAAATTTTAAGTTTGAAATTCTAAATTCTAAAATTTTACATTTCTATATCTACCTATATTTTACAGGTAGATCATGAACACAGAGCTCCCGATTGCCGTCTGGGTCTAAAAGAAGGGCGGCCATTTTCTGGAGTAACAGCCTGTCTAGACTTCTGTGCCCATGCCCACAGAGATCTTCACAACATGCAGGGGGGCAGTACTGTGGTAAGAATTAAATGCTTATGATAGAGGGCCATAATAAGACTAATAAAAAGCACTCACTAAAACAATCATTTTTTTTACGAACCAATACAAATCATCTACACATTGCTGTATTCTCCTTGCAGGTGAAAAACTAAAGGTGGCTAAAACAAAGTAGTGTGTACAATATAAAACAATTCCAAACCTCCCTCTCTACCCCTATTGTAGGTCTGCACACTAACACGGGAGGACAATCGTGAGATTGGAAAAATTCCTGAGGATGAGCAGCTACATGTGCTTCCCTTATACAAGGCCTCATCCACTGATGAGTTTGGCAGTGCTGACGCTCAGCTGGAGAAGACCAAGACTGGTGCTATACAGGTGCTCAGTGCCTTTCGTAGACAGGTGCGTATGCTACCAGAGCCTGCCAAGTCTTGCCGGCAGAAGAAGCTGGATGCCAAGAGAGCTGCAGCTAACAAACCAAACAACCCCAACACACCTAACTCCAAAATTGACAACACCCAGCAAGCGAAGCAGAAACAGGTCGCATATGAGAACCCAGGCCAGAACACAACTGTAACAGGTACTGAAGCAAAGCTTCAAAAACCATTATTCAGTTATATATAGTTTTTTTGGGGAAGATGAATTTAATTATAGTAATGGAGCAGATTCCAAGTGTTTATCAATATTACAACCGAAAGTTTATATTTTGGTCTAATCAAATTATTTCTTCCAGGCTCAGGTAATGTGAGAACAAATCTGGACTCTGGGCATCTCCCACATGCTCATGCTGCCCATCAGCCTCAGCAGCAGCAGCAGCAGCGAGCGCAACCTAATCCCAACCCCTCTTACACTGTCCCACCATTCCCTAGATTCTCAAATGCATCAGGAACCTTCTTAAACAGCTCCAAATCAGTAACCCCACATCCTCAAACCCCATCTTCTGCCAGTCCTTATCCATCTCCTTTACATGCATCCAACTCTTACATTAATGTGTCTAATGCACCCACCCCATATCCCAGGTCTCTTACACCCAACCCTCTCTACACTGGTTACCAATGTAATGGAGGACTCCCCATGGACAACTATCACCCTTACTACTCTTCCAATCTAAAGCATCCAGATATGTATCATCCCCAGAGAAATTCACTATACTCTGAGCAGCAGTACAGTGCAACTCAACATTACGGGTTAAACTACCCACCACACTATGGAGAGCCTAGCTTGCCAGCCAATGGTTATGGCACCTGTAACATGAAACCTGGCATGCACGCCATGGGAAGTTACCCAGGTTATGGTCCTAATATGCCACCTGATGTTTTCTCCAGGCCTCCCTCGGCCCATCTACATGTGGACTATGCAGCTATAAGCAAAAGCAGCCAGTTTGAAGCTTACCCCAAACTTCATATGTCACAGAATCCTCAGATGTTTCCCCCAAATCTAAATACCTTAAGTATGCAAAATAATAAAGGTTTAGAGATAAACATGCATGGAGCAAATGGTATCTCTCAGGTGTGTCCTCCTTTGGGTACTGAATGCTTCAACCCAATCCAACCTCCAGGTTTGAGGATTTCCAGTGAAAATGCCCTTAACCCCATAGTCAAACAGGAACCCCCTACCCAGACTTTAGAACAAAAAGAAAAGGAGGATGTGTGGTCTGACAGTGAGCACAACTTCCTTGACCCTGACATTGGAGGAGTGGCAGTGGCACCTAGTCATGGGTCGATCATTATTGAGTGTGCTAAGCGGGAGCTCCATGCGACTACACCACTTAAGAAGCCTGACCGCAACCATCCCACCCGTATCTCTTTAGTGTTTTACCAGCACAAGAACATGAATGAGGCAAAACATGGACTGTCTCTGTGGGAAGCCAAGATGGCAGAGAAGGCCCGAGAGAAAGAGGAGGATGCTGAGAAGCATGGTACTGAAAATACACCCAGCAAGAGCAGTGGAAAGAAGGTGAAAAGAGAACATTCAGAACCTTCTGAACCTTCAGAGCCTCCATATAAGCAGTTCCTTCTCATGCTTAATAAGCAGTCAACATCCTGCACTACCAATACATATGTAAGCACATCTCCCTATGCCTTCACCAAGGTGACTGGACCTTACAATCAATTCCTGTGAAAACCTCCATAGGTCCAGAGCATTCACAAACACAAGAGCAAGAGTGGCATCAGGTAAATTAAATGGTGCTACAATAGTGTTACAGACCTCTGTGTCACTGGCCAAATAACCCATAATGCTGGCTCAGTTTGTGTGACGTTATTAAGAGTAGATAGATTCAGTATCCTACTATATGGAAAGGTAGATCATCAGTGGGATTTTTCATGCTCTTACGAAGTCAAGCTTTACTGTATAATCAATTGGAAATATTTATTTATTATTTAATTACTCTATGATAACACACTGTTCTTCATCCATGGTGCTTAGAGTCCAACGAATCTGGACATATTACTGGAAAAAAATAGTCATGTCTGGTGACTTTTTGTGGCTAATTACTTTTGTATGGTGCTAGGGAGTGTTTTGAATGCAAATGTTTTCAAATGCCTTTCTTTAACAACATAACACCTTGTATAATATTTTGAAGTAGTACAATTATTTTGATTGAGCAATTAAGGAAATAATTTGCTTAATTAGTGTTTTAGAAGCACTTTTTAATAATAGTGAGGCTGTATTACTTTATGCCCTCCAATTTGAAAGACAATTCATTACACTGCAGCCATTTTAGTTTCACAATGTGGAAAACATTAATGATGAACTCCATGGTGGATAGTCAAACATCATGTATCAGCCTTTTAAAGAATTTCTCTGGTGCTTATACAATTTCAGAAATCCTTTATACTTACTGTATAGTGAGCCATTGAGGGTCAATTTTGTAAGAGTAATGTTCTGATTCACTAAAACTGTGACATTTCAGAACACTGAATACTGATACTTGGAGTCAAGAAAGATAATGGTCAATATTAGGTCATTAAAGCATGTATCAAGGAACACATAACAGGGTTACTTTTGCATCAATGTCACTGTTTCAAAGGCAGCTGGCTTGGCTTGCTGTGGCGGTTCTTACATAATGCAACTTTAGCTGTATAAAAAAAGTTTAAATTTGTACAGTAAATTATTACTATTATTATTATTTTTTCGAATGTACGCTTAGATAATAGTTTAGTAAAGATGAGTACTATTACTTTGGGTTTGAACTGATCTTATTTCAAATGGTGCTACTTGACCTGCTATACATATAATGTGAGAATTTCTAAGGGCGTTTAGAAGGCTTATGAATGACGTAGAAAAACCTACTTATCATATACCTCAGAACTAGTTTGGCAATAGAATTATAATACCAAGGTGTTTATGTTCTTTTATTTCCAAACACATTGTAGCAAATATAACACAGACCTTAAGGCCATCATTGATGCGAAGTTCATTTCTTACTTTCTTCACACTTTATCTATTAGAAAGTATTACTTGAACTTCAAGTTTCAATGGAATTGCAAAATCAGGGATCTTAGCTCATTTCTGTGCATAATCATCACTTGTGTTCATGTTGTCTTCTCTAAATCAGGTTTGAGCCTTTGCATTTTAAATCAATCTAAATTTCTTGTATATACTACACACGTATCTAACTTTGTTATAAAACTAAAAGAATCTGAATTTGTGTACTGTTGAAGCAGAATTCAGATAATCTTTTCAATAAGTAATTTGAACATTTTAACATGCACTGATTTAATTAAAGGGAAAGTGTCACAGCATATATAAAGCAATGCATTTGCTCTTTACTGAAAGGTAAGACCAATCAGTTAAACTATTGTGTGCACATTAGTTATGCATTAGCATATGTACAGTTTGAGGCTAAATGTATTTACAACCACTAAACATGGTAATGCCTCTTATACAACCCTGTCCACTGAATCAAATTAGAAAAGTGATGAATAATTGGTAATGAATTATATACAACTCATTCCACTCTGACATAAAAAATTAAAGCACTTCATTTGTTTTTTCAAAAATAATACAAAAAAAGTATGTAAATTCAAAATAGGTAGATTATTGTAAATTAAATAGATTTTGCTACATTGTATATACCACATGCTTGCATTGCAGAAGTCTAAGTCCATGTTGTGTACAAAGTTTAATTTAACATGTTAAAAGTACCATCACTCCACACATATAATAATCATAGATTTCCCCCTAAAATCTTTGTCTTGTTGGTATTCAAGTCACTTAATTTTTTTTTTTTTTTTTTTGAATACAACAGCAAAGTTTACAATTTATTTATTTATTTTTATTAGAAATCACTTTGATGTACTGCCTAGTTATGAAAGAAGCTTCCAATTTTGTAGTTTTAATTAGCTGTTAAATTTCCACGTACAGAACCCAGCTTGAGTAGCAGGTTGTGTATGAAGCAAAAGAAAGTGGTGGTTATAATTTAGTGAGTGACAAGAATAGCCATACTTGAAGATGTTTCGGAGAGTTTCTGAGTGGAGTTAACTTTACTTGACTTTCTGACTTCAACTAACGAACTGGGGTGCACAACTTTTACATTAAGCTAGCTGTTTATGTACACCTGTTGGTATTTTGCCATTAGACACTAAAGGTTTAAATGTGCTATTTTCTGCCTTTTTGTAATGCTTCCCCTTTTCCCTTTGCCCAAATTTCTAATGCTTAAAACATTGAATTAAGAATGGCTTTGAATACTGTAAGTATTGTAATGTACTGAAGAACTGAATGCAGTTTATTTGAAAGCTGTTTGTTATGATTTGTTATCATTCCTAATATTGCTGAAATGTGGGTTGTTTTTAATAAAAATTATATTTATTTCAAGAATTTACTGTAAATTGTGCAACTTTATGTTCATAATTTTGACTCCTTTCATGATTAAATAAACCAAACATATAATATTGTTTTATTTATAATTTGCAAATGGTATAATTACAAACAGTGCTTACAAAAGTACTTGACCTCTGGAAGCGTTGATGTTTTATTTCTTTACAACAATTTGATTTAATTATTTTTTGCATTTCATTATTTTTGATTACTAACAAAGACTAACACAATGAAGTCCAAGGGTGTGATTTTTATTTATTTACTTTTTTTTTACAATAACTGATAAGATTTAAATTAGAATACATTTAAAACACAATTCTTCTTTCAATGCATAAAGTCATTAAGCTTTTTATTTTAATTTTTTATTAAAGTTACAATTTAAAAACGTTTTATTTTGTAAATACATTACCATTGAAAACAAAAAAAAAGATTGATCGAGTTTATTTCCTGTATACTAGTTGATTCTGATGGTACACATTCCAAGGAAAGAAGTAGAGTATTGTTTATTTTTTTAAATCAGGCATGGAACTACATTCTTGCTACAGAGTTTGATTTCTTGGTCATCTTGTCCTAATACCCAATTTATATTGGCCCCTAATGTCAGTAATTACAAACCAAAAGGGTTTCTTAAACTTGCACCTAAGCTTAAACTTGTCCAGGGCTCTAGACTGCATTAGCGACCCTTTTTTTGAGTGTGCGAGTTAAAATTTGACGTGGTCGCTCTCGTGCGAGTGCATGGTCTGCGCTGCAGAGCCGCGGCACATTGTAGCCAGTAGCGTGTTTAGGCACCACGCAACCCACGCAATTGCTTGGGGCCCCGCGGAACGCGATTTTTACCGATGGGAACTGAGAACCGGCATTTTTTTGGACCAGTGCGTAACTGGGTCAATACCGGACTACCGATAAGTTTGAGGACAAACAATACTGTTATCGATACGTGCGTTGTTTTATCTCCGTACTTCTGTGCGAATTAGAAGCTGTTCTCGTAAACCGATCTCAAGTTGTCTTCCGTCAGAGGTTTGGGACGACATGCAGCGGCACAGTCTAACTCTGTCCGGCGCGTGTAAAATAATTATAATGCTGAAGGTGAGGTACAATTCATATTTCTTTATGAAATAACTTATAAAATAATTTGAAAACTTTCTGTGAGGCGTAATTTTACCAACAGCATGAGTTCTCCGCGAGCTTGTCTTTCCCTCTCAAAATGCGCAAATGGCTTCATATCACCACATCGCGTCTGCACCAGGGGCGTAGCCATCATTTCAAAAGTGGGGGGGACAGAATGTCTATAGTGTTATACCTGTTTTTTTTTTATTTTTATTTTTTTTTATTAACCCTTGTCTAATTGACAGGTTTTATTTTTAATCATACCTTTTTGCTTAATATGCTTTATGATTATATTATTATATATGATTATAAAACAGAAGGAAAGAAAGAGAGAAAAAAAGAAAGAAAGAAATACAACAGCTTGTCACTCGGACAGTACCCTTAAAAGCACATCTTTGTACCTTATTTACCCCAAAAAGTTTCATAGTTGTACATTACGGTACATATTGGTACCTTTTTGAGTATAAGTTACAAAGATGTCCTTATAAGGGTACTATTGTTTACATATTTCAAACTGTATTTTGTGTGTGTTGTATGTACAGTACATGGCACACAGTAATGGATACTTGCACATTCACATACTACTTTATTCTGTTCTGTTCTATTATACATTAGTCTGATTAGTCTATGTTAAAAGAAATATCTTATCATAGACAATGCTGTAAATAATCTTTACCTCTGAAGCCTCACTGAAACTTTCTGCCTCATTCACTCTCATCTGTGTATTCACTTCTGCCTCTGTCTATAGCAAATAAAGCAGTGTTTGAAACATCTACATACAGGGAATAGTGACATACAGAAGAAAATAACTAATTGAGTACACTGCTGGACAATAACCAATCATTTGTATCCTAAATTATTATTTAACACGTTAGAATGATAAACACATATTCACTATTAACTATGACTTTTGCCTCAAACTCTTCATTTACTGCTTATTAATAGCTTGTAAGGTAGTTGTTGTAGTTGTTAAGTTTAGGATTATGGGATGCAGAATATGGTCATGAAGAATACAGAATTAATATGTGCTTAAGTACTAATAAAACAACCAATATGCAAGCTAATAATTACATACTGTAGTTAAAAATGATAGCTGAGAAGTTGTTCATCATACTAATGTTATTTTTTATTTTTCTATATTTGACTAATTATGTGTTTTCTATGATTGGTCCATATATAATCCTACAAACGCTTGTGTATTAATAGATTTTATACAATGTAAAAACAGCCAGGTGTTAAAAGCCACTCTATCAGTTCTTCTCACCTGTGAAGTGTGTTTTTCTTGCGTGTCGTCCTGATTCTCCCCTAACAAACCTAGGCTGACTGTTTCTTGTTTATTCTTGACAACACATAAAAAAGTAAAATTAGTGCAATAATGACAGAGCAGCCCTAAATTAAGATCGATCCTGTATCAGATCAGTGCTTGCATAGCTACCTGATTGAAATACATCATGTAGAATTGGCAGAGTGCCACAATGCTGCAAACGCTGTAAAATCTCAGTTCAACATTATCTTTATTCTTATTTGAAGGGTTCTGATAACATACATACGTGTTAAAATAAAAGACGTTACAAAAGAGTTACGGAAAAATACACTGAAAATAAATAAGTGCATGTTTGTCCAGGCAGCTTTTTTTTCATATAATGAACATCAAAACTTGCTAATTATTTAACAAGATCAATAGGCAGAGTCACTCAACATTGTGCAACACTATTCGGATCCCACATGACAACTTACGCTGCTTGACTTTTTCGTAAAAAAGGAGTGAAGAGTTTCTTGCCGCTTTGAACTCATCGCGACCTCTAATGAATGATGCATACAGCGCGGGACCGCGGGCGCGAGCCTGGGCATGTCGTGACGTCACAAACTGAGTGCCTGATTGCCATGGAAACGTAAACGTCATGTATATCTTGTCTCTTTGAATTTTAAATCATTCTGCATTTATATACATTGCTCCATTAAAACCTCAACATATCGAGAACACAACTGTCCAATGAAAAAGTGCGGGGGACGAATTTACTTTTTATAAAAAGTGGGGGGGACACGTCCCCCGCGTAATCTACGCCCCTGGTCTGCACTATAAACGAGCTGCAGTGCACACTGCAGGATTGACACAGGAATTGTCACAGTTTACATGCATCATCACTAAAGTTTATAATTTGCATTTCTTTTTAAGTTTGCCCGTATTTAAAAATTTTTTTTAATAGTAATAATGACAAAAAATCATTATTACTATTAAAAATCCCCCCCCCTCCACCACTCAAGTTAAAAAAATCCTCCCTCTCACAAGTCATCTAAAAGGGAATTCACCCCATTTTCAAAAATGAAACTCAGGACCTGAATGAATGTCTGTAAAAATCCTGATTGGAGAATCACTATAAATAAGTCTACATGTTAAAAATAAGCCTTTTTTTTATCATGTAGATAAAAAAAGTCCCTCTAAAACATAGTGGGACACTCTCTGTTAGGAGAAATCACGCCCGCTCCCTGAGAAAGTCAATATTTTAATTTTCTTGAATAAAAATAGCTAGAGACGCCAGAATTCTCGATTACATTCTGCTGTGCTCCTATGCACACGATGTTCAAATATGTTGTGCTATGGTATGCTGAGGAAATCTCTCGCTCTCTCTCTTTGAAGGGCCTTTTTATTTTAAAAATATGCTTTATGTGCCTTTTTCTGTTTGCTTGGAGGCATTTGTAAACTGCAGTAATAAAATAACTTGAAATTTTTACATAATTTATTTTTGCACCAAATTATAGAGTATGGATAACTGTATTGATAAGTATCGTATCAGTATCGATAAAATGTAAACGAGACCCATCCCTACCCCAGAATCGATCGCAAAATCCACCGAGGGGGGCCCCTCTGGGAACACTTGCTGAGGGCCCCCAAAACACTAAACACGCCCCTGATTGTAGCAGGAGTCAGATTTCACTGATCACGTGAAGAGAGGCGCTTTCAGCGCGAGCGCTTCGTGGGTAGAGCCTGGTTTATACTCGCTGCGTCAGCACGATGGAGGATTTGGTTTTCAAAGAAAAGACCGCTTCTTAAACCAGAGAAGGTGAACATGTTGATATTCTAGTAGAAAAAAAAACATGCAAGTCCTATCAGCGAAAGCCAGTTTAGTTTTAGATTTGAAAAACTTTTTATCTTTGCTGTTTACCTCACGTTATGGTATGGAGGCTTTCCTTAATATTTTTAATATTATTTATTTGATTCCTCAGTGTTTGCTAAACATTCTGTAATTTATTAGTCGGTATATAATAAAGCATGTGATGTGTCCTTTGCCATGCCTCATCTTATTCATTTTTGTTAATAAATGTTATGTATATGATTAATCAAATTGTAGCAAAAAAAAATAAAAAAATTGCGACCAACTGAGAGTCGCAAAAGCGCGACCAGTGGAAAGGAGTCTAGAGCCCTGCTTGTTCCTAAATGACTTGTCAGAATAGGTGTATAAATAGAAATAAAAAATAACAAATAAACACATACACACACACACACACACACACACAAGAAAAGGCACTGTAAAAGTTTGAAGAAGAAAAATACAAAAAGTAATAAAACAAAATCAATAAAAGAAAAATCTTTGCACCAGGGACATTACTGAACCCATGTAAAGGCATCTTCAGGCTTTTTCTACCTTCTTCTGAGATCACTTTGTGAAGAAGTGCCATTTGTCCACTGCAAAATAGAAACGAAGTTAACCAAGCCATGTAACTTGTAAAAGTATAGAAAAACATTTAATACAATTTTACCTTCAGATGGCACTGAGAGGGGTTCCCCATATTCTGCAGCCTACAACAGCAAAAGAGTATTTGTCTTCTGTCAAATGGCAAAAATTAGCTAGTCTGAAAGGATGAAAATACTCACAGCTTCAACTATAGTACTGGCCTCTGCATCACTGCATTTGAATGGACTCTCACATAAGGAAGTGTTTTGACTAAGAAAGAGATGGATCAAAGTAAATAGTCACAAAAATCAAAATGTCATCAAAATAACTAGAAAATATCAAGCAATTGACAATGTAGAAAAACTCAAATATATTACAAAGAGACACTGCTGTCATTTAATAAATCTGAAATAAAAATCAAATCTTACACTCACCAAACAATCTTATCACCTTTCATCTTTTTTCTCATCACTAATGCTTTCCAGTAGCTGTGTGTTGATTTTATGACTTCTATAGCAAAGTCCTAACATGATATTAACAAAGTTAACATTAGATGATTGATCATTAAATGGATTAACACTTCTCTCTCATAATCAATCTTCCATGATACACTACCTTATCCTTAAACTGTCCATTGAATGCAAACTGGTTCTCAGGTTTCCCATCTGGTACTTTATATTTTTTAAACCAATCCACAGTAGCCTCAAGGTGACCAGGCTTAATCTTTCTCACATCCTCAATACCTGTTGAAGATACACTAGTTGAGATTACAGTCATAAATGCAGATAAAATAATAACAACATAAAAATTTTTAAAAATTACTCACTGTTAAGGCTTGATGCATCAGGGTCCTCTATATTGATGGCTATTACCTTCCAGTCAGTCTCTCCTTCATCTATCAAAGCCAGAATTCCAAGAACTTTAACCTGAATCACCTGCCCTGTTACACACACCTGTGACACAGAAATATACAGTGGCTTTAGAGTAGTAGTAATCAGACCCATAACCAATTTGTGTTAGGAAAGAAAGAAAAATGTATTATGCAAAATAATAATACACTGATGAAACAATGGGCCAAAAATGCAGTGTTAGAAGGGAAAAAAAGTCAAACTGTCAAAGAGGTATACAAAATAATGAGTACTGACTGACAAGTCATTAAAAAATAATTAAAAAAGACTGAGAAATATTGATTTTAAGGTTTCAGAGTTTTGAACTGAAAGAAAAACTTAGATATAGGATTTGTGTGTGTGTGTGTGTGTGTGTGAAATACAAAACTGCTAAATGGTTTAAATAGTTTTGTAAAATATTATATCAACCAGTGGTTCCCACCTTGGAGCCAATCTCACACACGTCTACGGGGTCATTGTCTCCACAGCACATGGTTTCCTTGTCAGTGTGGCTGGGATCTTCCCATGTCTTTAAACATTGGTTACACGCACACAAACATACACACAACGCAAGAATACTGTACAATTAAGATGTTCAATTCAGATTGCAGACAGTTCTGAAAATCATAGCCATAAACAAAACCATGACATCACCTGTGGAAGTGCACCATAGTTCCAAATGTAACCTTTGTGTGGAAAAATATTAGCAACATATCGCAGCTTGCCTTTCTTCACATCTTGCTTGATCGGGTTTAGTGGTTCCTTTGTTGCTATCTGTGGACAAAAAATAAAAATAACATACTAAAATAACATACTATTGCATTAAGCACAATATAAGAACATACAGGCCCAGTTTCATAGACAGGGCTTAGCCTAAAACAGGATTAGGCCATAGTTCAATTAGAACATTTAAGTAATTTTTATAAACATGCCTTAGAAAAAAGCATTACTGGTATGCATCTTAAGACAAAACAAAGGCACTGACATGTTTTAAGATCAGTTAGTGCTAGTTTCTTTCAGTTGAAACAGCTCAGATTTACATTTTAGTCTAGGATTTGGCTTAAGCCTGTCTGTGAAACCAGGCGATAGTATTTAAAGGATTAACATTTTAAATTTAATATCAAAATGTAATTTTTTATGATTGATTTGGTACTTCCAGTATAAGCCCAAAGCTACACAACCCAGATACAAAGTTAGGCTATATTTACATGATTAGCTATGTGGTATTATTTATAATTATTATTATGCAAGTCTTATATCATTTTATTTTATTCTTCTCATGTAAGTCTTTTACTCAATGTTAAAGGGGTCATATGACGTTGCTAAAAAGAACAATATTTTGTGTATTTGGTGTAAAGCAATGCGTTTATGTGGTTTAAAGTTCAAAAAGCACATTATTGTTACTCCTCTATGCCCCACCTTTCTGAAACGCGTTTTTACAAAGCTCATCGTTCTGAGAAGCGAGGTGTGCTCTGATTGGCCAGCTATCCAGTGCATTGTGATTGGCCGAATATCTCAAGCGTGTAACGAAAATGTTACGCCCCTCACCGTATTGTGATGCCGTTTCCTAACGCAGACGAGACTAAAACAATAAAACCCATTACAAACAAGGTATTTGTTGCATCCATTGGGGACATAATTACTGATTATAATGACTCATACTGTCTTTTTACACGTCGGTAAAGATTAGATTACCATGTCTGCATTTGTGATCGGAGAAACGACAAACAACAAGCACTACTCTACACTGCTCAAAACTCACGTTTGAATCGTCAGTAACAGAAACATACTTACAGGCTGTGTGAGTCAGAAGTGTCAGACTGTCCTTGCAAAGTTGGAATTGCCCCACTTTATAGAAACAGCCTTTGTGCAAGCCAGCATTGTAGTCTATTTCCTGCCAGGTTCAGGAAATAGACCTCCGTAAAATGTGCTGCACACACTCGAATATTTGCATTGTACTGTTCTGGAACAGTGTTGTAAATACAACTTAACCACTGATTTCTAGTTGTGTCCTCTTTTGGAAGCCCAAACAAAGTAGTTTCGCTTTCACAACGAAACAGCGTCTCCAGGACATGGCGCCGGCGGCAGCAACAATACTACAGTGTTTTGAAAATATCCCCACATCGTGACATAGACATGTGGGGGCATGTTTGAATGAGCCGTTTTAGGGGGGCATAAAGAATATCTTTGGTTTTGAGACTTTAGTCTTTGCAACTTCAGGAATTTTATCTAAGCACCAACAGTACGTAACACTCCAAAGAGAAAGGCAAACTTGAAATCGCATCATATGACCCCTTTAAATTAGTTTTCTTATTTATTGGCCAAATCAGCCAACTGATCAATCAAATAAAGAAATAGAGAATTACTGGTCATTATAGCCACAGTCAGACACTAGAAAAACTGCTACAACTCTGTACAAATATACTTACCTCCATCTTGGCATTTGACCAACGAGGTACTTCTACAACCATATTAAACAATATCTGTTAAAGACAAGACAATTTTATTTACTTCTATTTGCAACAATACGGTCCCAAAATGTGTGGATTGATGAATGGTTACCTCGTTGGTTTTAAACTTCTTCTTTTGTGGAACACCACATTCCTGAGAAACACAACGCCAACAAAATTTGAAAAGTGCCTGTTATCTTGATGTCAATTAGGTTATTCAATCAATTCCTAATTTATTTATTACTACATAACATCACTGATTTGAAGTACATTATACCAACTTGTTCATCAGCAACATACAGAGGAATGTCATGGAAAGGGGATATGTACTTTCCATCTGATGTTTCTGCAAAGCAAATGTTACAATCTGTATCATTCATCCAAATTCAATTCATCTCAAGGTGTCAATGAAATATTCTCTACTCTGTGTTTAAACATGAGACCTTGTGTGTTGCTAGACCATATGCAGTAAGCGTAAAGTGTACAAAATACAACGATATATGGGCAAATTATATAGTTGAATCGTTAGGATTTAAATGCATGCATGTTCTGTCTCTTATTTATGACGTTCAGAAATCTCCCGCCATTAGAGCGCGCATCAATCCAAACAGCGACGTAACGTTCTGTCACCAATAATCATTTTATTTGAGAGGTGTGAACCGTTTATAATGCTCGTTTTATGACTGGCATTAAAAGATGAGAAGGGCAAACTTACTCAAGTAAACCCTGTGGTCAGTAGAGTTTGGTCGTCCTCTCGGTTCTTTAAGGTAATGCGCCATTGTTCTCAGGTGAATGGAAGCAGCTGAAAATAAAGACGTGCTTTTCCGAGAGGACTGTGAAGAGAAGAAAGCAGCAGAAAACCTCGTGGCAGTATGAATAACTGAACGCATTGTTTACATCGACGTATATCCCTGCTTGCGTTTGAACGTCTCATACATTACGCATCACAAAATCTCTTTTAGATATTCCATACTGCCACCTATAGCCAGATGATCGTAACTCACATAAAAGGTTAGCCAAAGTATCCAAGCAAATATGCAAAAATGAGGAACAGTGCGGATATTACCTACGATATTACCTCACTTATTATTTATTTATTTATTTTTATTATTTAGTGTTAGGGTTATTTTAATTATATATATAAATATATATATATATATATATATATATATATATATATATATATAGGCCTGTATATATATATATATATAAAAAACATTCATTCAGTTGTACAAATACAAAATATTAGGCAAATGTAAGGCAGCTGATGAGTGTTCGGTAGGGGGTGCTCTTCATCTTTAAATAGCTGCCAAAATAAAAACGAAAGGTGAAAACTTTAATTATGTAGGTAACTGCATTGCCACAGATTCACCTTTTTGTTTTGTTACATACAAGAATATAGGCTATAACCTTAAACATCCTTAACAGATGCAAATGAATCAAATGTTTACTCTTTCCATACATTTAAAAGTGAAAGCTGACCACAGGCTGTCAAAATTCCCTATAAACGTATAAAAGTCATCCAAACCAATCACACACTGTACTTCAAGTATTCTGAGATCCAATAGCTTTGTGTGAGAAGACTGAAATTAAACTTATTCACTGATAATCTTTTCCTCTAAAATCTCATTTGTCCATATGTATCTTAACCATTTCAAATTGTGCAAGTCATATTTTAGAGATATTTAGAGAATAATTAAATCCTACGTTTTTAGATACCAAAGTATTAGCCAGTTTCCCAGCTATCGTATTAACCCGTTGCTGGAAGTTTTGAATGCATCCTCAAATGCAGAAGAAAACAACCTGGCCAACAGCTCAAAAGGTGGCCGTATCTGGAAATATTTACATTGTACAAACCAGGACTGATCTCACCAGTTGCACAGAGGTTAACTATAAAACTCCGCATGTTGACATAAAGTGTATTTTAATCTCACATTAATGCACTCGATGTAGGCAATGAGACGATAAAGACTTGTTCTTGTACCAATCAATACTGTGCAAATATAGTAGCCTATGTCAATTCAAGCCCCTATAAAACTAGATCCAGGTAGATGTGATCATTAGCTGTAACCAGCTCCAGTGGTGCAGTAAAGTAGGAAGATAATGTATCCCACAACATGTTTCAGTTAAAGGAGAATCCTAAAGACTCCAGTGCGTTCACCATAATACTGAAATTGTGTGTGTTTATTAGTGTAAACTGTTTATTATTTCAACTAACTAAATCTAAACAAATTTGTTCATCTCATTCATATTACCATTACCAAGTATTAATTTGGGCCTGTATGTAGGCCTAGTTATAAAAGAGTTTTCCTTTATCTTTTTAAGTTCAACTGTGACATCACAAATGTTGAGAAGACCTTTGACTTCTGTAATCTGTTTTAGTCAAACTGGCCCTAATAAAGAAGGAAAACAGTTCATTTTTAATGAAATGCAGGTACAATGTCAACAGTTCCCTTTTCTCGGGCAAAAGACTTAAAAAAAAAAACAGTCTGTGATCCTCTCCACCTCTGCTGCTAAAACTGATCAGAAACATTGATAAGGTGAGTGAGTCATGTTGACTAGAAAGATACAAAAACTATACCATTTGATAAAAGAGAAAAATGAAGCAGAAAGAGGCCAGAAGCAATGTTTAGGGGTCTTTACAAAAACGTTTATCAAGCAAATCCTATTACCAGTAACAGAAGAGTACAGGTATCACGGTCAGGAAAAAATAGAGTTCCTTGTTTATTTGTTTCATCAGCACTAAATAAATACATTTTGAAAAAAATAAACTTATTCACCTTCAAAACAGGATAGCACTAGGGGTTAATTGACTCTAAAATTATAGACTCACAACAAATAAATGAAAAAACAAAAAACAAAATCACAAATAAATTGCCTGCTCACAAAAAGGGCAACACTACATATTACAAATACTACAAACATACAAATTTAATGTTTTTATTATACAAGTATTTAGCTCAAATGTTTGTTTGTTTAAAGAAAGTGCTCAGTGGAAAGGATTACTTAATTAAACAGACCAAATTCAGAGTCATTTATGCCACAGCATTTATTTATTTTTTAGTTTTGGTGTGCAATCAGCCAATATGACTTGAATCAGATTGTCATCTGCAGAAGAGTCACATTTGCAAAATCATTTCACCAACTGGGTACTTCAATGAAGCTTTAGAGGAATAAGGTACAAAGTTGTCCCTTTAAAGAAAGTGACTTAGTGAAGCTGTTGTATCTCTAAAGGTACAATTGTTTTCCACCTACCCGATGTTTATATGAAAGTTAGTTTCCTTGCCTTTTGTTTGCTTTTCTAAACACATGGTTGCAGATTATGGACTATTAAAAGGTAAACATTTTTCTCATTATGTATATGTAAAAGTCACTGCCATCACTAGCTGTTAACATGCAGTATGGCCTTTTTTTCCTGATTTAGCGAAACTGCTGATTATGATCTCCCATCTACCCCACATTATTTCATCTATAACTATATCTACTTTAAAATACAAAAAAAATGATTTTTTTTCCACCAATTTTCCTCAGTATTCTTAATAGATCAACTAGTTTATAAGTTCCAGTACATTTGAAAAATAGAAAATGAAAATTGAAAAACAGTCTAACAACTGTTGTATGCAGAATTAACACATTCTGATGCTGTTTCTCTCTGTAATGGGCGGATGAATGCATCCATTCACTCATTCTTTATCTTCACCAGACACACATTGTTATGCAGCTCATAATTCCAGATGTACCAGATTTCACGTATGAAAGGTATTATCCATTCACATCCCTGTATATGGGACATTCTTGACTACATTTTCGACTACACAACAGACAGCTGACCCCCTGAATGTAGTCATGAATGTTAGTCAGAGTTAAAATGGCTCAACAACTATTTCTCATTAAAGTTTAAATTTGAGTTTTGATAGGAAATCTGATCTATTAAAACAGTAACCAGAATATAGCAAAAAACTTATTTGAAAGGCCACAGTCATATGACATATTTCACAGCGTTTACACATTTGGTCTAAATGTTGATATACAGTGCCCTCCAAAAGTATTGGAAAAGTAAGGCCAATTCCTTTATTTTTAGCTGTAGACTGAAAACATTTGGGTTTGACATCAAAAGATGAATATGAGATGAGAGATTAACATTTCAGCTTTTATTTACAGGTATTTTCATCTGGATCTGATACACAACTTAGAAGATAGCACCTTTTGTTTGAACCCACCCATTTTTCATGTTACCAGAAGTATTGGAACAGATAGAATTAACATAAATTAAAATGAAAAGACTTAATATTTAGTTGCAAATCCTTTGCTTTCAATAACTGCATCAAGCCTGTGACCCATTGACATCACCAAACGTTTGCATTCTTCTTTTGTGATGCTTTTCCAGGCTTTCACCGCAGCCTCTTTCAGTTTTGGGGGGTTACTCCCTTCAGTCTCTTCTTTAGCAGGTAAAATGCATACTCTACAGGGTTTAAGTGTGAAGATTGGCTTGGCCAGTCTAAAACCTTCCACTTCTTGCCCCTGATGAACTCCTTTGTTGTTTTGCCACTATGTTTTGGGTCATTATCTTGCTGCGTGATGAAGGATCTCCCAATCAGTTTGGTTGCATATTTCTGTAAATTGTCAGACAAAATATTTCTGTAGACTTCCGAGTTAATTTTGTTGCTGCCATCATGTGTCATCATAATGAAGATTAATGAGCCTGTCCCAGAAGAAGCGATGAAAGCCCAAGCCATTACATTACTTGTGTAATGTGTACTATAATGTACACCTGTGTACACTGTGTTTCAGATGAGCTTGTATGTTTGGGATCATGAGCAGATCCTTTCTTTCTCCAAACTTTAGCCTTTCCATCACTTTGGTCCATAAAATCAGTCCATAAAACCTTGTCCCAGAATTTTTGAGGCTCGTCTCCTATTCTTCTTGCTAATGAGTGGTTTGCATCTGGTATACACCAGCGTTGTCATAATACTTTGTAAATGTTGACACAAATCGAAAACTTTACAGGCCTGTTTGATATGTCGACCTTTGTCATGCCCTTCAAAGTTAAGTCATCAGACCCTCCTTCTAGTTTAATATTAACTCTATCTGCACACATATTTTCAACCATCTAAAGGGATTGTTTAGTTTCTCACACACTTATGACAACCACAATTTGAAGGTATGCTTATCAACCAAAATTAAAGTTTGTTTCAGATATGGGTTACTTTGTGGTTATAGATAGATAGATAGATAGATAGATAGATAGATAGATAGATAGATAGATAGATAGATAGATAGATAGATAGATAGATAGATAGACAGACTTATTTCTTGTGTCTTGGTTGGCTTGCTGGTCTGACTCTCAGTATTCCACATGTCCAACAGGTATGCAAATGCTGCCTTGCAAATTCAAGTCACTCTGCAAAATATTATGCTGTGTGAATCCTGTTTCATACCATCCGTCTTCACCTTAAGGGAGACAAAACTCCTTCATCTCTAGCTTCATATGTGTGTTTTTTGTAAAGAGAGAAATGAAGGAGGTGTGGCTACAGCTCTCCTGAGGCAGGTATAGCGGAAACAGAGGGGGAGGGTTTACCTGCATGGAGTTAGTGTACACAGCAATAGCAGCAACACTGCACCTGTTCCTCTTCCCAGACTCTCCCCTTCTCTGTCTCTCTCTTTCACCTTTACATCAGACAGCCAAACAAGAGGGAGCAGAAAGGGGTCAACATGGATCCCAACCAGGCCAGTGGGAATGACCGAGAGAATGAAAAGGGGGAGAGAAAAGAGAAGGATAAAGGCATTAAACGGAGAAACAGACTTTTTATAAGATACCTGGAAAGGAGGAAGACAGATACTATTGTGGATGATGACGCTTCCAAAGGTGACATCAGCATTGCAACCTTGGTGAGAAGGAGCCATTCTGACAAGACAGAGTATAGTGCTAAACTTAAAGGTAATTATTTTGTCACAAACTAAATTTAATGTGCTGTTTCAGCTAATTTGTATGAAGCAGTGCTCTCTTATAGTGGTTAAACATAAAATATGTTTGTAGTAAAGTCTTGCTAACCCTATAAACACAGTTGTTACGCTTACTACAACTCGTTTTTACATAGTGACCCATTTTTTTCTGTCATCCTGCAAAGCAGCAGGTTAGCACAGAGTTGGTTTTATACCAATTATACTCTTGTAAAGCCTCCCATCTCAAATTCCATTAGATCTTTGTATGCAGCGAAGTAAAAAGAGGGCATGTATGTGTGCTGATGCTTAGCACCTGTTGCGTTGTTACGTTACAGAGAAAGATCTATTCCCACTGGACTGATGTCACATATGCAAACTGAACCTTGGCCACAGTGCAGAACATGGCCGTGGAATAGTCGTAAACAAGCTCAGCCACAATGCCTATGTTGTTTACTTTATCAGGAAGTTTCTAGGCATCTACTAAGTTAGTTTATTCCAAATTGCACTCTTTTTGTTTCATTAGAGCCTTAAACTCAATGAAAAAGAAATAATGTGAGAAATATACAGTTGTTCATGCATTCATTTTCTTGTGAACATCATGTCACAGTCTGGTCGCGCTGATATGTCAGAGTCATCATAATCTTAACTTGAAAATGACATCACTTCAAAAAACTAGTTTAACCAGTGAACAGGGAATGAAATAGTTCAGGACAGCCAAGTCATGACATTGAGGACATCTTCCAGATATGTAGACAGTCTTGTCATAAAAGCTTCTTAGTTTGCAGACAATAGCCTTTATGTAAACAAAATGAGTTGTCATTCATTCAAATCATGTGAAGGAGAATTCTGAGACTTCACAACTATATCTCTGAAAAGCAAACAAACCATTTTACATATTGAATATCTGAAACGCTGACAGCAAGGAATATGTTAGCAGTTTTAGTTCCTTTTTCTATAGAATCATTAGCAATCAGACATTAAAATAATTTTTGTAACTTTTAAATTCTAGATATGTTAGTTATTCAAATGAAATACTCCTAGTTATTAATATATTTGCAAATGATTCCAGCACAGTGTTGTAATCCATTTTATATAATTTATATTTATATTTAAATTTCTTAGTATGTCTTTGACAGCCAGCTGTATGTCATATGGCACATTTCAAGTCAAATATGATGACATCATTGAGGAAATGGTGATCCCTGAACAGGAAGTGTTCAAAAAAAATACACCAAATGAAACAATAGATTCACTGAAAAAGAATATTGTGTTAGCAAGTTAGCATGACTTTGTTTGAAATATGATATTTTCATGCCTGTCCCAAAAGAAAAATAAATGTCTAAAGCAAACACTTGATCACATGAGACACAAGCTCTTAATGGGCACTTGCAGGGCAGGTTCCACTTGTGTGTGTATAAAAGATATGTTTGCATCCTGTATGTTTACTTTTGTGTTATTGAGTCAAACCAAGCAGAGAGAGTAGGATGACAGTCTTGCTTGAGGCTGTCAAATGATTGAAAATAATTAAAATAAAATAGGCAAATCATTATCGATGGAGGTAAATCCACACTCACACAGAGCTCGCAGAGCAGAGCTCGCATCTCCAAACTTGAGTTCAGTCAGGTCACGTTTTCCTGCAGAAATGTGATCTGTTCTGTGCAGCACAAGTTTCCATTAGTCGGCCTTCAGTGAAAAGTCTTGTGAAAGGCTTTGTATTTTCCTTTCTGCCAGTCTAAATTGCTCAGGCAGTTCAATTGCAGCTTCACTAGAGAATAATTTACTACTGATGAAGCATTTGCCATGAAGAAATCCACTGAATTAGCTTGAGTCTGGTGTCATGTGTCACTCTTTTCTGAATAATGAACACGTTATGGTGATTTGTAGGGCAGAGATTTGTTATATGATTCTGTGTGAATGGGATGAGTGAAATACAGCTCCTCCATTGTCAGAACCAAACTCTTTGTCTACGACTTGCTTCTCAAATTATGTCTGTGCATTGCACATTTTTTCACACAGAATAAGTCACCGTTTTGTTTCCTGGGTAATTAAAGTTACTGAATTTTAAACTTTAAGTGTAAAATGTAGGATTGGATCTTTTTAGAAGTGTTATTACCATGTAATGCAAGGGAAAATCCTCGCATACTAGCAATCGTATCATTATTTACATCTGAAATGATTGAAATTCGGTCTAATGATTAGTCTGTTTAAACACTAAATCTACTGTATCTTTGGGATGTGCAAGTACTAAAATATATAAGGCCTAGACAGCAATTACATCACAAAAAGTAATATGACACCTGGCCCCACCTTTGCCAGTAGCCTCTCTGTAAGAGGAAGTGTCATATTCAGCTGATCAGGAAACAAAAAAATCATCTCACTTCCCAAAGTACATACCTGCTTTGTTCAGCAGCAAGACATCTTTTTTTTTTACTTCGATTTGAATGCAATTTGAACATATTCTGTTCTACTAATGAAAATACTGTAATGTAATTGTTCCTTTGCGCACCTATATTAGTGGTCAGTACCACTCTAGGTCAGCTTTTCCAGTTAGTCCAAGTGCAATTCACATATTGTGTTTTATGTTGCATTTTCTGTAATATAGTTAATGTTTATTGCATATTTTTTGTGTTATATTGATGGTATTTTAATTCATCATGTGGCTTTCTGTTTAACAACCTGTATTATTAACCTTATATCATTATTAACATTATATCAATTGATTAAATATAGGGTTATAAGTTATATAAAATATACAAATATACAGGCAATATGGTAATTCATTTTTATTTTATTTTTCATTTTTTTACTATAAATTTAACAGGATTTAACTGTGTATGTAAATCTAAAGAGCATAATTTGTCTCTTGTTTTCTTTCTCACATCAGAGAAAATGTCCCCCCATGATCTCTCCTCACCCACGTCCCCAGCCATGGATCCAGAAGAAATCCGCCACAGGAGGATGATAAAAAGGTCAAAGGTCATTGAGGAGCTGGTTAGGACAGAGGGAGACTATCAGAAGGACTTGGAGCTCTGCATAAGCGAGGTTCTGCTTCCTTTAAGAGCAGCCCAGGCATGTTCACAGTCCCACAACCATATTTCCGTAGAGATGTATTCTTTCTCTCTCAAAAAAAGAAAAAAGAAAATCTATCAATATGTTATATCTATCAATTGCCACTTAAATAAAAACCGTATTTGATTTAAATGGGGTCTGATGTGTTATTTCATAGGTGGTGGATGTAGATCGACTGTTCACCAACATTGAGTCTGTGTGTGTTGTCTCTGCTGAACTGCTCCAAAGACTGAGAGATGCCATAGCTGACCCTGACCCTGAAACACAACTCATAGGTAATTTTGAAATAAAATTCTAACAGACATATTTGACTAACAATCATTTCATTAACAAACAAAAACGTTTTATAGTGATAATGACTAACGTTATTCAACATTTCTGTGAAGCAAAAGCCAACATTAAAAATGAGGATTATTTTATTCATGTTTATTATTAAGCTAAATATTAATAAAATTAATAAAATAATTTTAAGATCTAGTTTTTAAATAGGCTACAAAAGATTAAATTAAACTATTATCATAATTATTTATAATTTCATTCAACTTTATTTAATCGTTTAACATTTTTTAATTTCAATAAAAAAAAAAAAAAATCAAATTATACAACTATATGAAGATTTCCATATCAAATTATTTGAAAATATATTTACGATATTTTTAAACTTCATAGAGTTCTGGCAAAAATGCAGTCTGGTCTTTTTTAGGAGAAGTGTTTATCCAAACCAAAGCCGTCATGGAGGATGAATACAAAATTTACTGCTATCATCATGACGAGGCTAATGCTTTACTCAAGTCTTATGAAGCACAGGAAGACGTCCAGCAGCATTTTAGAAGATGCATATCCACACTCAAGTAATGATGTTATCTGCATTTATCTCAGATATACGTGTAATATTTAGGCCTTTGGCTTTTAAGTTCACATTAATGATTTATTGTCTCTTCTCTTACAGGAAAATATATGACCAAGAGTAAGTATGCATTTAAACATTGTCATAAATAATATTCATTCAGATATTTCATAATCATAAACATGAATGTTAGTTTATAGACCTATGTTAGTTCTCAACACAACCTAGAGTGGACTCAAGCAAGGCATTGCCTGATAAATACGTAATCAAACCTCCAATTTTGTTGTTGCTAACACCAGCTTTGCTACAGAAACATCATAAAAGTAATCTATACAGTTTATATAGAGTGAACAAAGTGGAGTGCACCATGTTCTGTTTTTAATGTTTTCTTCATTCAATGTTATTTTTAGAGGGAAGGCCAATTTGCTTGACATGGGCTCTCTACTCATTAAACCAGTGCAGCGTATCATGAAATACCCGCTGCTATTGGCTGAACTGTGGAATGCCACACCCACCAACCACCCCGACAACAGACCCTTACAGGAAGCTCTGACCACGGTTAAGATCATTAACATCAACATTAATGAGTTCAAGAGGAGGAAAGACATAGGTGAGACACTGTACACTATATCAAGTACACTTTAAAAATATATATTTTGTCAAATTAGCTTATTTACTAAATTAACAATTGACTAAATGTCTTTCTATTTGATTTGGGAGTTTTCAAGTATGCAAATAAAGGACACTTGTGTTGTTTCAGTGCTGAAGTATAAGAGGAGTGACGATGAGACCTCACTGATTGGTAAACTCAACAAGTTCAACATTCATTCTATCAGGAAGAAATCAGACCGGCTGACAAGCTATTTCAAGATCCTCACTGGTGTTGAGCCACAGGTAGTTTAATGAAACAAGGCTAAAATGGCCATGTTTTACCTTTCTAAAGGCAGTATGAGTGTACTGTTATGGCTTCTGTCTTCACAGGTGAGAGATGAAGAGTTTGACAAAGAGGAAAAACTTTTCCGTAGCCTTGAGAAAGCTGTGAGACAGCTAGTGAAAAACATCACCTGTTACTTGCTCTATACTCAGGTATGAAGATGCATTATTAAACGGGAAATACTTTTAAGCATGCAAAAATAAATACATTAAGTGTAGACAAATTCATTAAAATATCCAAAATATACTTAAGTGTTTGTGTAAAAACAAAATTAATTTAAAAAATTAGTGTAATTACATCCTTCATAAGTATATTTTTCACACTTATAGAAAAAATCTGTTGCATGACCGGTGTTCTCCATCTTCCTCCTGTGCTGACCTAACAGTGTTTTGGGTGTATTTTGGCCACAGTAGGTCTTTTATGGTGGATGTTTTTTGTACCCCAAATACTGTCCTCCTTGCATTTAATCAGCGGTTTCTAAAAACTTTTAATTTAATCACCTTGACATGAATGTACATGTGATTTCAAAATATATGTAATGAATTTAGGGACTCTTGATCTATGAGATAAAGTCTCATAAATGAATAATACATTCATTCTGCTTAATCAGCAAAATCATAAAATTGTCAAATGACCTCAAAATAAATCTCAAAATTATTGCACGGATCAATTTTTGCAATATTTCCAGTGCAGTGAGAAACTTAGGAAAGTACTGAGATTATTTTAGCTATGTTTATTTAGTGTTTTGGGGGGAAAGGCAGAGCCCCATTGATTGCATTTCTATTAATTGAAAGCATTTCAAAGCAAACGTTTAAATATTGTGTCCTCTGGGTATTGTTTAAGACAATTTAGCACCTGAAGTATATAATTCTATTTCTCTTTATATTGTAGGAGATGATATCCATTGCTGTTCAAAATGCACAGGACCTAGAAGCTATAATGAAGGATCCAGACAAAATAGACACAAATGGCTTTCAGCAAAAGAGGAATGGCAGTGACCCATACAAACACTTTGTAAGTGTTTTCCCTCACACAAACATGCACGTGCATAATTTAGCAAGTAAAATTAAAAGTCCTCCTCAGTTCTTTCTCATTTCTTTCTAAAAAAAAAAAAAAAAAACCCTTTAGTGTGAGCCATAACATCTCAAACAGTCAATGACAATTATTTTTAAAGTTAAAGCAATAGGAAGTACAGTAGGATAAAATAACAGCAAAATATATGACCAGAATGCTGAACTCTAAATTGAATATTTTATGAGACTCATTTAACTATTCCCGTAAGGCTTATTTCACATTTCATACACACACATCCCTGTGCTTTCTTTCTATCAAATCATTTAGTTTGTAATGTAGGCCTATAAATGTCTGCATCAGTGAATATCAGCTTTCCCACCCTTCATCCTGTTTATTAAAAATTTGTGTGGTTTGCGTTCCTCAGAAAGATCATATGGAGCATCTTGTTCTTGCTCCACTCTCGAGCCTGCTGGGAATGTTTGCATCACCACAGAAGCTGATACAGAAGCGCTACGATAAACTGTTGGACTACTGCAGCCAGTTGGATTCCCGATCCTCCAAAGAGGAACAGGGCCAGGCCAAAAAAGATTACCTGGCCCTCAATGCCCAGTTGCTTGAGGAGCTGCAATGCTTCAACCGAGCTGTCAGGACAATCCTCACCAATTGCTTGATTTGTGTAGTAAAATTAATTAGAAAGCTGATGGAAGCAGCTCAGCCGCCTATCTACCAGATACCGGTAAGTTAAAGAAGGTAGAAAATTATGCTAAAATACTGATGTAGTTTTAAAAAACAACAAAATCAAGATGAAAAGTGACAGAACCCTTTTTCACCCTAGAAAACTCAGGTTTAAGTATCTTACTCAAGGGCAAATTTTTTTTTTTTTTTAACTTATCAGGTTACTGCTGTGGTCCACACTTGGATTAAAACCTACAACGTTTTATGTTATCCGAAACCATTAACCTATTATATTCTAAGCATAAATCTTCAGGCATATAATATACTGTAGCTTCTCACAGAGAAGCATAGGCTACAAGATAAAACTCAGTTCCATACTTCCTGTAAAACAGCAATAATGCAGATAAATACCAAAAGTCAAAAGTGTAATATGGGTTTTTAATATTACAGTAGTTGTTCCATCCATAGCAGGGGTTCTCGACCTTTTTTGACTCCTTTGTACAAGCCAATATTTGAAGGCCCACATATCAAGCTGATATGTACCTCTTTGACTTCTGCTTTAATAAAAAGCAATCAACTCAAAATATTATGTAAGTTTAAAACAACAGAATATAATTTTTTTTATCCTGATATCATTTTAAGATCACTCTGATGGTACACTTATTTCTAATATGGCGAAGTTTGGTGAAAGGGTTTGAAAAAAGGGTGTATTGCTTTACAGCAGCAACAATTGCATGTGTACAGAAATCCACTGTAATTCACTGTACAACACTTAACTGCTCTCAATAATATACAAAACTACAGTCGCTTTAATTTTGTACGCCATTATTTAAAGTATTTTAGAATTGTAATTAAGATTATATTGATATGACTCATTTTAAATAATTTTAAGACTTATTAAATTCCATCATGGATGTTTAATATGACATTTTAACCATTGGTCATCTAGGTTCCCTTATCAAACTTTAGTGAAATCCAAAATTCAATCATGGAGGAGCTGGGCAACCTTGGATTCTTCAAAGATAATTCCCAAAAGCTGATGGAGCGCAAAGTGAGCTTTGAAAAACGAGACAAGAAAATGGTAGGATTACAAATGAAAAAAAATGGGTAAATCCATAGGGTCCCAATAAGGTCCCAGCTGACTTGAAAATTCTCTTCAGGTCCCAGAGATCCCCAGACAGACAGAGGAGCACAGAGCCTGGCTCCTGGAAGAGTTTGCAGTGGATCGGCTCTATCAGCTCAAGCGTAACTGCAATGCCTGCCAGGAAAATGACATCAGCCTGCTGGAGGGGGAGCTGGTGGGCCTGCTGGAAGACAAAGACCCTATGGGAAGCAGCAGCCGCTGGCTGGTACATACTGGGAGTAAGTCTGTTTATGTCAGTTCAAATGGCCTTACATTTGTTTTTTAGAAGAAAAATATATAATAATCTACAAAAGAGGGAAGTATTATGAAATATTGATAGTCATTACTAATGTTAAAATATAGAACCTTGTTGTAAAGTGTTAACAAAAAATAGTTTAGTTCTGCAGGCTGTAACCACTCGTTTACAAATAAATAACAGGACACACACTACCATTCAAACGTTTGAGGTCAGTAAGATTAGTTCTCTGTATAATCTCCAAGGCTGCATTTATTTGATTTAAAAAAAAAAAGATGCAGCAACATATTGTGAAATATTATTACAGTTTAAAATAACTGTTTCATATTTTAATATTTCATTTTTCTTTATTCCTGTAAGGGCAAAAGTGAATTTTCAGTAGTTATTACTCCAGTCTTCAGTGTCACACGATCCATCAGAAATCATAATAATATGCTGATTTGGTGCTCAAGAAACATTTCTTATTATCACAGTTGAAAATTCAGATTTTTTCAGGATTCTTTGAAAAAGAGAAAGTTCACAATAACAGCATTAATTTTAAATAAATATTTTGTAACAGAAGTCTCTGTAGTCACGTTTGATCAATTTAATGTATCCTTGCTGTATTAATTTATTTTTTACTGACCCCAAACCTTTGAACAGTAGCAAATGTTCTGTTATTTATTAGTAAAAGAGTGGTTGTAGCATGTAAAACTAAAATTTCTCGGTGAAACTTAAGTTTTACTGTATTCATTAGTCTTAATGTTCATTTCATACATTTTAACAGCGCAAGTTGTATAAACAGTAGTTTGTGTATCATGAATAAATATGAATGAATGATAAACAATAGCATATTTATAATTTATCTTTAACCTTGATTAATAAATGCTGTAACCAAATATAATTCAATTTGTTACTAATGTTAACAAATTAAACCTTACAAGTGTTTTGTTGTTGTTTTTACCCATGTTTATGCTATGAATTCAAATGTGAGTTTAAACCAAGAGACAGCGTTAATTAAAGCATTAATAAGGCTGGTGGAAATTTTGGATGAATACTATCTGTGGTAGCACTCCATAACTTTATGGAGAGAAAGTAATGAAGTCCCCTCAGCATATTCTTTCATCACATGTCTATAAACTAGCCTCTCATTAACTCCACAGAGACTGTTGCTTCACAACAGGACCAGTGTTCTGGTTATGTCAGGTGACTTATTGTCTGTATCAACTACTGTAGGTTGTTGAGGTCAGTAGGGGAATAAAACAACAGCGTTTGGAAGTAGAAAAAAAAAAAGAATTAAGCCACTAAAGCCCTTGAAATGATACTTTTTACATGAAATATTTAAAGATCACAATACGGAAAAAAGAGTGTTTTTTGTAATTTGGTCATGAAAGTGATATTTTAATTGTATTACTTAAGAGGAATGTGAAAAGTGGAATCCATAATCCTTCAGATAGCTCATTCAATTTGTTTGATGCCTGAAATTGATCTGTCTGAGATCACGTTATTTCTTATGGTCTCACAAAGCAATTTTTTATTTACTCCTATTAGGTTAACCAGGCTCCTGCTGCTGATAATGACATTTCTCTTTGTGTGTGTGTGTGTTTAGGTATGCAGGGCTACGTGTACTCCTCATTCCTGAAAGCCTACAACCCTCAACGGGAGGTGACTGAGAGACCAGATGACTTTGACAATCTGAGTCTGTTTATGTTGAACAGCAGGAGCAGTAGCATGCGGAGCTTCAGTCCATACAGCACTTCAGACAGTATGTCCCCTCAGTCTGGACCACAGGATGAGCCGGACACCTCTGAGGACCAACATGTAAGACACATAAAGAGTGTGTATGTGTAGTACATTAGGCTTAGAAAATTATACAAGCAGAAGTGCTGTTGTTTCAAAATTTTTGCAACCGGTCGAAACAGCATAACAGTGAGTTTTGGATGGCAGAATCATTGACAGGAACAGTGATGTTTAATTAGTGCTTATTCGATGATACATTTTCATTCAGTCACACTATGTGGATGAGCTACAACAGGAAATAGGTTTTTGGTTTCTGTTTCGGAACAATTATTTTGCGTGGATGTGATTCGGCAGGTAATAATGGCCGAAGCCCAGGTACAGAACAACACAGTTGTGAGTGTGACATTGCTTGTATACAACAGCTCAATTAAAAAAAGATAATATTCAGAAGCATACATATTAGGCACAATAATGCAGCTAATTTTTTTAGCTCCCCCAATAGAAATGGTTCCCAGGGAAGTCATACAGGATCGACCTTTGCATGTCTCAGTTTCATTCCTGAATGAATCCGTGTTTTTGAACTAATCAGTTAAGCAAATTAATGAATGACTCATAAGATACAAAAAGCCACTTACTTGTCACCTCCTACTGGTAAAATGATGACTTGCTGAACTGACAGCCTGTATGGAATGCCACAAACACACACAAGTGGAGTAAAACGAAGTCAAATGTCCTATTTCTGTTGTATTAAACTACGGATAGACAGCACCATCTACTGGTAATATGTCCTGGAAAGGATCTCAGGAGGACAAACAAAGACATTTCAAATGAGACAAAAAGATACTATTCTGTTATGTGGCAATACAGTGCATTTTGTAGTTTCAAACTCAAGTCAGTATTATTTGTAGAGCGTTTTTAACAATGCAAATTGTGTCAAACCAGCTTTACATCGGCAAATTATCGAAATTATCAAACAAATGATCTTTTCTTTAAAGTTAAATGTTCTTGCTTTGAGGCTGTATTGCTGTCAAGCTGAATTATTAAAGAGACTAATTTTACTTTTCTTTTTCACAGTTCTATGCAGTTTATGCATTCCAGGCACGCTGTGAACAAGAGCTCACACTTCAGGAGTACCAGCATGTTCGTATCCTTCAGTTTTCTGACCTCGTTGGTAACAAAGACTGGTGGCTCGCTGAATCTAATGGGCAAAAAGGCTACGTTCCAGCAAATTACCTTGGAAAGATGTCATATGCTTAATTAAAAAAAAAAATTAAGAAGAAAAATATGAATATAGCATTTAAATTAATTGCTTAATGAAGGCTACCCCCGCACAAATATTTTTGCACGTGATGCTACCAACAGTGTTTGCTTGAATTCTATACAAATTGTTATAGAGAGCTTGTTAATCAAAAAATGTATTTTAAGTAATTGTATATAGTAATAGTAATATATAAAAGATTATGTGATGAATAAAATATTTACGATCATGCAGATTACCATGTCTATTTGTTTGTGGGCTGTTGTTCATTCATCTCCTACACTTTTCAAAGTATTAGCATAAACATAAAAATAATTTAAAATAATAAATTTTTCGAAAAAAGGTGTTATTTATTAAACACATCATTAAAATGAGCAGCTTGTTTTCAGTAAAGTGGCTGGTTTAGAAAGAATGAAGCACATCTTCAAACCAAACCGTTTCTGAAAGACCAGTAACATTCAAATTCAAGTATATTTGATTTGAAAAACAGGATTTGACTTGCTCTTTATCATAATAGTCTGGCTTTTTCTTCCTCATTTCTTCAGTTTCTTCTGTGCTGCTTTCTTCTTCACCATCTGCAGCCGTTTCATAGCATTGAGCTGAGACTCCTGGGAAGTGGGCGTCTTGCTATCAGCTGAGGCTTTTGCTCCATTGCTGTTGTTGTTGCTGCTGCTGCTATTGCCACCACTATTGCCCCCGTTGCCCCCTCCATTGCCTCCTGACCCACCGTTGCCTCCCAGGCTGCTAGAGGGTGCTGCTCCAGGTGACTGTGATCCAGTCAAAGTCATTTTCCCCATGCTATCTCCACTTGTTGAGCGACTCAACACCTGCTTGCCGAGTGTGAGTGGAGGGGGTGGTTTCATGGGTACCGTGCTAGAGCCGTTGTTTCCATTACCACTTCCACCACTGCTGCTTCCTGAAGGTTTAGTAGCCAGACCGGGCTTAACATTGGCCAGTGCAGAGAGTCCCACAGGTTTGGAGGCCGAGGGAGGTGGGGTTGATTTACTGCTACCTGGCTGACTGGTGCTCAACTTGGTACTGGAAGGTCCTACATTTGAGGTCTTGGTAAAAGCGGCCCATCCTGTAAGGCCTGTGGGCAAAGACGAGCTACTGCTGGAAGAGTTTCCTGATGCCACAGATGCCTGAACACAAAAAAGACACTTATTTGATCAGATATATAGTAAAAACAGTACTATGTAATATTACTATTAAATAATTGAATATTAAATATACTTTAAATGGAATTCATTTCTTTGATGGCAAAGCTAAATTTTCAGCAGCCTGCCATCCTGTTCACCAATATTTTAATAATTTATAAAAAAAAATACATAAATAAAAACCCTGCCTAGCCTTCTGAGATTTCAGTATGGAGATAAAGGTCAGGATCATGATTTTACTGTACAGTACACGTATACGTCTGTTGTTTGCTTTTGCCATCTGACAGAGCGCTTGGACCCAGAACTGGACTGATACTTTTTTAAATAGCAAGTTCAAATGAGCAGCATTTATTTAAAATACAAATCTTCTGTAACATAATAACTGTCCTTACTGTCACTTTTGATCAATTTAATACTTCTTTGATGTATAAAAGTATTAACCCCCTAAATAAATAAATATTAAAATGAACACTAAACTAAATAAATGATAAAAAAAACAAACACACGACTAGGTGGTTGCAGGGAACAACAGATAACTTTAAAGCTGGACTTACATTGCTAAAGTGCATTCCAATTTGTGTACTTTGCACTATTCACTGGCATTTTGTAATATAAATAGAGTGAATAGTATGTTCACACTGAAACTTCCCAAGAGAAAGAGAGCCTTTTACATTCCCGAATGATGCACTTACTTATATACAGTGGGTACGGAAAGTATTCAGACCCCCTTAAATTTTTGACTCTTTGTTATATTGCAGCCATTTGCTAAAATCAAGCCCGCATGGAGTTTGCTAAAAAAAACACCTGAAGATTCTCTGGTCTGATGAGACAAAGATAGAACTTTTTGGCCTTAATTCTAAGCGGTATGTGTGGAGAAAACCAGGCACTGCTCATCACCTGTCCAATACAGTCCCAACAGTGAAGCATGGTGGTGGCAGCATCATGCTGTGGGGGTTTTTCAGCTGCAGGGACAGGACGACTGGTTGCAATCAAAGGAAAGATGAATGCGGCCAAGTACAGGGATATCCTGGACGAAAACCTTCTCCAGAGTGCTCAGGACCTCAGACTGGGCCGAAGGTTTACCTTCCAACAAGACAATGACCCTAAGCACACAGCTAAAATAACGAAGGAGTGGCTTCACAACAACTCCGTGACTGTTCTTGAATGGCCCAGCCAGAGCCCGGACTTAAACCCAATTGAGCATCTCTGGAGAGACCTAAAAATGGCTGTCCACCAACATTTACCATCCAAGCTGACAGAACTGGAGAGGATCTGCAAGGAGGAATGGCAGAGGATCCCCAAATCCAGGTGTGAAAAACTTGTTGCATCTTTCCCAAAAAGACTCATGGCTGTATTAGATCAAAAGGGTGCTTCTACTAAATACTGAGCAAAGGGTCTGAATACTTAGGACCATGTGATATTTCAGTTTTTCTTTTTTAATAAATCTGCAAAAATGTAAATTCTGTGTTTTTCTGTCAATATGGGGTACTGTGTGTACATTGAGGAAAAAAATGAACATAAATGATTTTAGCAAACGGGTGCAATATAACAAAGAGTGAAAAATTTAAGGGGGTCTGAATACTTTCCGTACCCACTGTGTGTGTGTGTGTGTTATATATATATATATATATATAAAAAGTTTTTAAAATTAAAAGCATTCTGCATCTTTAATTAGACTATTCTGCCTTTTTATATTTAAATAATTACTGACCTTTACATTGAAGTCAGCTTATGTTTTTGATAGTTGGTAGTCAATCTATCATGCATCAGTAACTGTATAATTTAAACGTCGCCGCACCAGGCGCATGGCCCTAAAGGGTTGTACCTATTCTCCTAATGAGTCATGGGTGTGTTTTGGGCGTAATGTGCAATAAACCAGAGTCTCATTTCCCATTCCCTTTTTAAAACCAGTTGCGCTTGCACCATGGCAGATTCGCTATTTACATGGCGGAATTTGCAATAGCAAAGATTAGAAAGGAAAGGAATGTGCTTCTGCTTCTCCAGAAAGGAAACAGATGTGCCTGTGTGCGAGGTTAAAGCATACACAATAATAATCTTTTACATTGTAATCCTTTTATTTTTAATATTTGGCATATTTGTGTGCTGCTGCACAACCCTGTGTGTAAAATGTAGAGTGTACGTGCACTGTGCACCCACCTATAGGCACAAATTACAAACACGCCAATTAAAAAAAAAAAAATAATAATGGGCCATTGACTTTAGACCAGGTTTAGTTGGTCATTGGTGTAATTGTTTTCAGTTGCCTCAAAATAGCAATGTGCCAACAATGCACCTGAACACACCTTGTTTTCAGACCAGTACACCCATGGGTGAATAGATGGGTGCAAGTGCATTTGGTATTTAAACAAAGTGGCACTGGACATGAAAATGATAACTGCGTCGGGCTCAAACTAGCAAAAACACTTGTGTCTCACCTGGCGTCACATTGTGCCGGGTGTATGATAGGGCCCCTTAAATTTGTTATAATTTTTCAACTGACTCAAGTACTTTGAATTTGAGACCCCTGGTCCATAACCTGTACTGGTGTGTGAATACACTAACCTTCACCTCCGTTCTCTTAAAGGCCTGGAATGAACCTGTTGTGTCCGGTTTGGGCTTTAGCTCAGCTTTCTTCACTAGTGGATCTTTCAGCATAGGTGCTGCTGTTGCCAAAGCAGGAGCTGGTTTCTGTGGAGGTTTCTGGGTCTTTTGGGCCTGAGACATTAATAAACATCATACTGAGTGTTGCTACTATTATATGAAAGTTCTTAAGTGATATGCATCTAACGTTTAGTCATAATATTCTTACCATTCGTTTCATTTGCCTGGTACATCGAGCACAGTACCACACTAGCCGTGGGTCATTGACATCCTTGTCAGTAACCTGAGGTTTGTGACACTCCTGATGATACAGATTATGACATTCTTGACACTCCACTAGTTGATTGCCAGAAGTGACAGTCATTTGTCTGAGAAGAGAGAAAGCTGGCTCAATTTAGTGAAGGATTCCATAGACGTCAATGACAAGACAAATACCGTTCCAATGTTTATAAATCATATTATTCAGTGATATTTTCAATGAGCTTTCATTTTTATAGTTTCAGTTTTCTTTTGAATTTTTGTTTAAGTTTTAGCAATTTTGTAAAATTATATTTCTATGTAGCTTTACACTATTTCAGTTTTAGTAAATATTTTGTACTTTAACTTATTTATTTAGGGTAAGAAAATAGGTAAATGGTATTAACAGCTGACTTTAAATGTTTAAAGAGTTCAAATGAAACCAGAGTTTAAGAGTTTAAATTATACATAACGTGATAAATCCTTGTGGAATCCAAACCAGCAACCTTTTGGTTACCAGGCCTTTCTGCCAATATTATGCTAAATCACTCACCGACAAACCACACAAGCAAGACCCATTTCCATGGCAAAGTCGTCAGCATTGGTTTCATCAATATCTGTGAAATCCGGGATGGGAATGTCCTTGGTTTGAAAAGCAATCGGCGAGGAACGACTGTCCTGCTTATCCACACGAGGTTTTTTTGGTGGCTCCACTCCTTCCCCAGGATCAACCCTAATCTACATATTACATGATCTTTTATTAGTTTTCGGTTGAGCTTTTCCAGTTATATCATATTTACAATAATAAATAATAGTGCAAAATGACATTGAAAAAGACCTTTTCCAAAGATCTTTTCTCGCTCTCTTTCTTGGTCTTGTCTGAGCTGCTTGATTTACTGCTGCTGCTGGTGATGGATGATGAGGATGATGAACTAGAGGAGGATTTGGAGTCTTGTTTGGTCATTTTTGGTAATGAAACCTTGCTTACTTCGGCTTCCTAATGCATGGAAAATGAGTTGCACATTAATACATCAAACAATTAAGCTCCAAACATAAAAATACCTTTTTTAATATGATCACCTTCAGTGGTGTCCTATAGATGGAGTCACTGCCCCTGGCTAAAGACTCATCCAGCAGGGCCTTGAGTTTCTCTGCTGAGTCTTTGCTCTTGGAGTGAAGGTACCCCAGTCCCTTCAGAAAGATGGGGTCTAGCTCGAAACTTACTGTTCCAGACATTGTTTAGCGGTTATTGTATGATTTTACATAAGACAACGAATCAGCCCTCTTCCTGTGGAGTTTAATGCGTTGTATACAAGAATAACACGAGATAACCAGCATTTATGTCCCGCACAACCTCTAGTTTTAGGATAACTAAGCAACTGGAACCGATTGACGAAATTAAGGTCTTCAAGTTTTTGTGGGAAGCTCGTTTTTATAAACAGTAACGTTAGTAAATCACAATATTACCCTTAGCGCTAATTAACTAACTTAGCAGTGAGCATTTTGCTGCTATGGTCCGACAACCTAACCTTACAGAAACACACTGAACAGAGAAGCCTATATCTGGGAAGACTCCAAATGGGCGGGGCTTGCGGGTTTTTCGCTTTTATCTTCTAATTAATCTCTTTTCTGTGGGTTTTCAATTCAAAGACAATAAACGTTTATCAATGCCACGTTTAAATTATTGTATTGTTATCACATAACTGCTTACACAGAATCTGTTTTGTCACGTGATCCGTGTTACTTTTCTCACCGCTAATCAGAATGGCTCAATCACAGTCGTTTTTGATTACTAATTATAAATTATTAAAATGAAAATTACGTGACGGAAATGTCTAAGTGGGTTAAACACTATTCCTTGAAGTAAACTGAGTTAAATTATTATTGATTTTCTGTACAAATGTATCTAATAAGAAAAAAATGCCATGAGGTTTGAATGTGTCTCACTGTAGGATGCTGTTTTTTGAGCCTTTAGGTGCCCCCTTCAGGATGACTCTTGCTTAATTTCTCTCTGATGATGACTCTTTGTGTTTCTTTTAAATCATACCGACGATGTGTTTTAGCTGTCTTATTCAGTCACAACACCTCCACAAGAAATATTAACTTTCAAATGATTTACAAATATCACTAATATATGCATTTATTAACAAGCAAACAAAATGAGAGCGTATCAGTGAATTTAAAGAGCAAATGAGTCGGACACTAATAAATGTAACACAAGGAAATGCTACGCACTGCGTATTGACCTCGATAAAATGGTAAGTGCGGTCTTATAATGAACGATCAAAACCCATATTCTTATACAACCATCCAATGTATTTATTGTGTGAATTAAGTGGCGAATCACGTGGGTTATGGTGTTGTTGACAGGGCTGTCGAGTGTAAGAAGCTGATTGGCTGTTCCAGTGTGACGGGGGTTCTTGTCCCAGATCGCAGGGGTTAGACAATAAGGATCCAAACAGCAGCATTTCCATTAATAACACAGCATAGATGGAGTTGATCTCTCTGTGGTTTTGAGCAGCTGTCGCTGACACACACACGGCAGTTAAAATTTTATTAGACGACTTGAATAATTCTCCTTTTTTTATTTAATCACTTAAATAAATCAAATAGATCCCAGAAAAAGGTAAGTGGATCTATAAATCCCAAACCATTTCAGTTCATCTCGACACGCTTCATTTCTCTATAGTCTAACAGGATTCATTTAGATGTCATGTTTTTATTATTATTGTGCATAAATAAATGTTGATTATGACGTTATTGACAGTTATCAGAGAGTAAAGTTGAAATAACCTGTTTCTTTGTCATTTTTTTCTTAATGCATTGCATACAGCCCTCGTGTAAGCATCATTATAATAAATTACATGAGATACTTTTAAACCATTCTTGGCATGCTAATTATAATACAAATTCTTATAAAAAGAGTCAATTTACTAATGAGAAGGGGAAGATTATTTTAATTAGTTTTTTACAGTTTTATTTTTGTTATTGTTGTTATTTTTATTATTATTGTTGTTGTTAGTAGTAGTATAATAATTTTTTTTTTTTTTCTGACTTCAAACCCCTTCAGATTCTGACTTTTTAGCAAAGAAATGGTGATGGAGAAGCCCAGTCCCCTGCTGGTAGGGCGGGAGTTTGTGAGACAGTATTACACACTTCTCAATAAAGCACCAGACTTTCTGCACAGGTATATGCTTTGTAAAATCATAATTTCATGAGTTCATCTCTTTCATGGAATTTTCATCTGAAAAATGAAAAAACTTTCTCATAATTCAGATTCTATGGACGAAACTCATCCTATGTCCATGGTGGACTGGATTCGAATGGAAAGCTTTCAGAGGCAGTCTATGGGCAAGCTGTAAGTCTTGATGTTTGTTGAGGGTTCATGTATAACCTGTCAAAACATCAGAAATTTAAATATATTCACCAGCATCTGTTCTCCTCATCTCTAGGAGATACATAAAAAGGTAATGTCCCTGCAATTCAGTGAGTGCCACACAAAAATCCGGCATGTGGATGCCCATGCCACTCTGAGTGATGGTGTGGTTGTCCAGGTGATGGGGGAACTTTCCAATAATGGGCAGCCCATGAGGAAGTTCCTACAGACATTTGTACTGGCTCCAGAGGTGTGTGTAATAATAACATGACAAGTGAATTCCCTGTACATTCCTTAGAAAAAAGGATAGACATCCTTAGAAGTTTTGTTTTGCAGCATAAAACCCCGAAGCACCTATTTAGTCTTTTTTTAGCATTGCTTACTGAAAACGAATTTCTACAACTTTGTCAGTTTATTAAACACCAAATAATCATCTGCATTGGTATTCACCTCCACAGTTGGTGTTTAGTATGGGGTTTCTGCAGGTCTTCCAAAGGTCCTTACACAAATCAAGGCCTTTAAATGGTGTTAAATTGGAACAGAAAGTCTTACATTTGTAAAGTTATAATATTAAATGCACTTGCATGCACTGCAAAAATGAATATCTTCCTTAGTGTTTGTCTTGTTTTCAGAACAAATATCTAAACATCCTTAACTCAAGATACATTTGTATGAGATGCAAAATGAGGGTATAAAGTCTCTTACCTGAAAAACGGAACAAAAGTATGTGAGTTTATGCTTAAACGAGAACAAATATCAACTTGTTTTCATGTTTCTGAGCCCACTGACAGATTTTGTTCTTGTTTTAATCATAAACTTACTACATTTTCATCAGTTTCTCAGATAACCAACTTCTTATGTTATTTAGCTTCTCATCTATATGTATCTTCAGCTAAGAATCTTTAGACATTCATACTGAAAACCAAGACAAAAATACTGATCTTTTTCTGCAGGTACAGTGAAAGTTATGGTTATTTCCATTTTCTAGTGGTTGGAAACAGAACTATTCAAGCCTTTATCTATTGCTTTGCAAAATGAATTAAAAAGTAATGGAAATATGTTGTATTTTTAAACTCTGAAATGTTCGTAATTCTTGTGCTCTGTAGGCATTTACATTTAGAAAACTTAGATGCATATTGAGTTCCCTTTAAACTTTGTGTTAAAGGGGACATTGGATGCAAAATTCACTTTTACATGGTTTGCAAATAAATGTGTCTTAGTGTGTGGACAATAGTATATTTCTGCCCTCAGCCAGTCGTATGCTATCCGCCGTTTTCTCCGTGCTCAAGCAGCTGTAGTGACAACAATGTTTCTTAAGCAAAGCAGGTGTTTTGTAGTTGGATGTAAAAGTGAACATAATAGTCTTCATTTTCTCTTGACTCCTGACACATTGTTAAATATGAAAGACCCTGAGTTTGTCAATAAGTGGTAGATTTGATTTCACAATTGTAAAGGAGTTACAGGCATAAGCTTCAAAAGACTATTTCTTTTCAAAGTTAACATAAATGAAAAAAAAAGACATGCCCAATATAAAGGTGTGAAAATAACCAAAAAGCCCAAAAGCAGCAAGAAACTTTCACTGCCGCTCAGGCTGTCTGCTGTTAATTTTATCCCACAATGCTAAGAACAAACTTGTCCTGCTGTGTGCTAGTATGTACAGAATGACATTTATTTAGTTTTGTTTCATTGTTGTCTAGGGTTCTGTGGCCAATAAGTTTTATGTTCACAACGATATCTTCCGATATGAGGATGAGGTCTTTGGTGACTCTGAGGCGGAGCTTGATGAAGGTTAGTTGATAGTTAAAGATTGTTACACACACAGTTCATACATTCAGCATCGATAAAAAGACTGTTGCTTCTCATATCCAAAAGTATTAGCAGTGCATGTCTTGGCATTGGTATTGCTCTAGCTCTGTTATGCTTGGAGTCTTTTTCTTTACTTTTACAGTAAACTTGGACCCCAGGGATTTCCATTTGTTTCTTCATTTATTGTTCTTCACGTTTTGAACTTTTTATGCATTTAGTGAAAATTCATCGTACTTTAAGTGCATAAATGGACTGTGACTAATTATATTTTGTGTCGTTTTGAGATGGATGTGATATATGGTTGCCTAGCAACTAGCAGTTAAATTTGCAATATTCCAAACATCAGCTCTGCTACACTATTTGAGCTAAAATCTTCAAATTTGCTTGAAAATCCCCACATGGGGACATGTGGAACAAATTTCAAGAATAACTTAAAGTACTCATAAGTCCAACTTTGAAAATGTTTTCTTTGACATTTTCAGTCAAACCATTACAAACAATCTTCTAAAGAAACCGCTCACCCAATGAATCTGTCTGGATGTGGCTTTTATGAATTGGCTCATTTAAAATAATTTTTTGGTATACACTAATGTTTTACATCCCAAAATGTCTGGGGGGTTTTTTCCATTCATTACACCAGTCAAATTGATGCAGCATTTTCAGATTGATGCGGGTTGGACTACATCTATACAAAGCTACTTTAACAAGGGCATTCTTCATAAAATGATGGACTTCTTATTGATTGTAAAATATATAGCGTTTGGGATTCATATAACTCTAAGTATCTAAGGATATAAACAGTCAATGCTACCTTATTATAGACGAAAGTCAGCCATACAAAATACTAGATTTGGTCGGGCATAAAAGACTCAATTATGTTTTACAGAAGTCACCTAAGTCTATTTAATCAGTATCTTCTAATTGCTTGCAGCTATATTTTGTGAATTGATTTCTTTAGAACTACAGGAACGTTTTAAAGCAATAGGATGGTTCTTTATCATTCAGATTTTTTAAAACTTTATGTATTATGCTGGGACAGAGTCCGAAGAAGAAATCGATGAGCCAGAAGACAGGCAACCATCACCTGAGCCCCTCCAGGACAGCCCCAGTAATGCAAACTGCTATGAACCCCATCCTGTGAGGTATCCAAATTTCACTTGGAACTTAAAAAGAAAGCTTACTATAATGTTCTAGAACTGTAGAGGTTTCTCGTTCTGGTATGGTACTGTTGAATTATTAAATATAAATATCTTTATCTCTTTCTTTTTCACCTTCAGCTGTAACAATGGTATTGAAGAATCTCATGAGGAAGCAGTTATGGAACTAGAGCCTGAGGTTGCCCCAGAACCCAAGATTGAAGAGCTGAAGCTCAAGGCAGAGGAGAAGGTCATAGAGGAGTTTGAGGAGAAGCCACCGTCTCCTGTTCCTATGGAATCGCCACCTAACATACAAGAACCACCAAAAGTAAGTTTTAATCGTTACATTACATTTACATTTAGTCATTTAGCAGACTCTTTTTTTTCAAAGCGACCTAACAAATGAGGACAATGGAAGCCATCAAAATCAACAAAAGAGCAATAATATGCAAGTGCTATAACAAGTCTTAGTTAGCATAACGCAGTACATGTAGCAAGTTTTTTTTGCTTTTTTTTTTATATAATAAATTACTAGAAAACAAAACAAATAGAATAGAGAAAGCTAGTGTTAGAGGCATTTTTTTAAAGAAAACAAGCAGTTAGAAAATAAATAGATTGTTTTTAATTATATAATAAAAAATAAATGGATAGAATAGAGAAAGCTAGTGTTAGACTTTTTTTTTTTTTTTTTTTTTTTTTTTTTTTAAGAAAACAAGCAGTTAGAAAACAAATCGAGTGCAAGTCTTTAAAGGGTTAAGTGTTTTTATTTTAATACAAAAAGAAAACAAATAGCTAAAATTAGAATAGAGGGTCAAATAAAGATGGAAGGAGATGTGTTTTTAGCCGATTCTTGAAGATGGCTAAGGACTAAGCTGCTCAGATTGTGTTAGGCAGGTCATTCCACCAGGAGGGAGCATTTGATTTAGAAGTCCGTGAAAGTGATTTTGTGCCTCTTTGGGATGACACTACAATGCACTGTTCAATTGCACTGTTGACCTGCCAAGGTCTTTAATGCCATTTATGCATGAAGTACTTTTCATCTCATCACAGAGTTGTTGTTGTTAACCCATGTTTAAAAAATTGGATTTAATTAGTTACAAATTCAGACTATTTTAGATCCCTAATCTGAACAAATGATAAAAGAGCTTGATTTGTACTGATAGTTTGATAATTTATTTTTAATTCCATTATAATTTGTTCACTGGAAAGTATTTTTGTTTTTTTTCTAGATTACTGTTATTTTTATTATTGTTTTAATTATGTATGTCTTATTATATTTTTAATGATCATATCTCTGGCAGACTTCATCTTGGGCTTCTGTGACCAGCAAAAATTTGCCTCTTGCTGGCACTGTTCCATCCTCTGGAGCTCAACCACATGTTGTTAAAGCACCAAACTCACAGGTAAGTACTTATGAATACCTTAACATCTTTCTTTCTCATTTTAAAATAATGCTGTTGACTCAAAGTTACTAGAACCATGCTTCATGTGCATGCTTTCTTGATTTTTAATGTTGTCAGCCCAGAGTTGAGACCAAGCCGGAGGTATCGTCTGCTACAATCCGTCCACGTGACCAGCGTATCCGTGACAGACCTTCGGTAACCTCGAGAGGGCCTAGATCTGGTATGAATCTAAAATACTTACATCTTTCCAAATACTTTCACACTTTCTTACAAATGATTTTATTACAGATAACTTTCATTTGTTATTAATGTGTTTTAGACCTTTTTCAAAACAACACTTTTTATTATATCATTAGATGGTGTCTTATCTTCTGACTCTCAAACTGGAAAGCCACATTTCAGCTTTGTGAATAAAGGTAAATATGTCTTTCCATTGTTAATAGGATATAGCTTTTGTTTGGGCAATAATGCTGTTAATGTATACAGAAAGGTTGATGTTGTTGATTCCTGCATTGTCGTAGCAGATGAAATCTTGTATGTTGCTTAGGAAGGGGTGATGAGTCAAGTGAAATGGACAGCAGAAGGGTTGTCAGGTATCCAGACAGTCATCAGCTGTTTGTTGGCAATCTCCCTCATGACATTGATGAGAGTGAACTCAAAGACTTCTTCATGAGTAAGTTTTTTTTTTTTTTTTTTTTTTTAAGATTGTAGTAACCATCCATGTTCTCATATCTGTTAATCAATCAGTTTCACATTTGCTTCTTGTCTATCCCATCAAGCATTTGGAAATGTTGTTGAGCTGCGAATCAACACTAAAGGCACTGGAGGAAAGATTCCCAACTTTGGTTTTGTTGTCTTTGATGATTCAGAGCCGGTACAAAGAATTTTAGGAGTTAAAGTAAGGAAAGCTATTTTTATTTTTATGCATGTGGTTTTAAAACAATTTTTAGGAATGCACTATTTTACAATTTTTTCAATTCTGGCCGACACAATAAGCTAATAATCATTTTCATGTTTGGGCCAATAACATAGAAATGGCCTGTATTTAAATTCTATAGTTTTCTCTAAATAAATGACCAAAAAAAAAAAACATTGATAACTGCAGAATTATTGCAAAGCACTGTGAGACAGGTACTTATACTATATATATATATATATATATATAAAAAAAACATTTTTGTCACATGAAATAAAATATTCAGTGAATAAAACAAAAAACAAACAATTTCTATGATAACTCTATGATAAAACTCTAACTTTTGTGTTGCTAAATGGTACTGAGATATATATATAACACGTGCATCCTTGCTTTTTGTTGTAATACCTGTTATACTTTTCTTCATGTACAAAGATATGGTATTCAGAGAATACTTTTTGACCCATCTCCATTTCATTTGTGATTAGCCGATCATGTTCCGTGGTGAGGTACGTCTGAACGTGGAGGAGAAAAAGACGAGGGCGATGCGTGAGCGGGAAACACGTAGTGGAGGTGGAGAAGATCGGCGGGACTCAAGGCGTAGTGACCGTGGTCCAGGCGGGCCACGTGGCATTCCCGGAAGCGGCATGATGCGAGACCGTGACGGCAGAGGCCCACCTTCACGTGTTTCCACCGTACCTAAACCAGGCATGGCCTCTGGGAGGGGCGCAGGTTCTAGTGAGGGTCGTTTTACTGCTCAGAGGCGTTGAGAGGAGCTCCCCTTGTAGTTTGGAAGTAGTAAAATGTTCATTTATGATGATATTGAGAAGTCTATGTAAAAACATACATCAGGTTTTTTTTTTTTTTTCAGTTTCTTGTGTACACTTGCATTTTTGCCTTTTGGAATGTCAGCTGTTTCTTGTGAAACAGATCAACAGCTTGAACAATGTAATGACTCAAAACACACTGTTCACTTTAAATTGGAATTGTGCTGCAAGTCCTCTGGTTTGTCATTTATCAAGTGGTAACAATTACAAACTTTGTAGGGAAACAAATCAGTTAGGTATATTTAGTGCTGATAGAAGTCTAATTTCTGCTCTGTGATGTTTCTTTGACATTTCCTGTTAGTTTACCTTCCAGTTGCTGTTAGTGTCAAATGTGCAGATTGAAAGGTGGCTTTTTTGAAAACAATTTTTTTTTAATTTTTTTTTTAAAGCTAGCCTTTTAATACATATTATTTAGGTAATTTCACTAATCAGCTCATTAATAAGCGAAAGGCTACCTGTAATCATAACTGTGAGCTAACAATATTTCATTTAATGGTAATGACTTGTACGGGAAGAAAAAAAAAGAAAAAAGGAAAGGTAAAGTACAAGACCGTGAGAGTGGAGACAAGACATGTCCTCTCCAGTTTGTGTTTATGTACTATTTTTGTTTTTTATTTTTTTAATGTACAGATTTGACAACATTTTATGTTCTGGGTCTGCCTGAATAAGTGAATGGAGCATTAATGGAAGCATTTGTAAAGTAGAAAGGTACCATGATTTTTGTGTAAAGGCATTTTGGATATATGCTGAATGTTTTTTCTAAGGCAGAGTCACTTTATTACATTTAGTTTTTTATGTAATCCTAATCTCATTTTTGTGATGCGAGTTTCATTTTACATCCAAGCAATTGTTCTTGTTCTTTTTAAATTAAAGCATAACAGTATTTATACAGGGTACAGAGAAACTTTGCTGGTGCATTTCTGACTTTCCCAAAAGGACTAGTTTTGCATTCTTCTTCTTCAAAAAAAAAGAAATTATGGTATTTTAAATAGCACTGATTAGAAAAAGTTTGTCAATTTTCCTCCAGACACATAAGGCTTCATTAATGCCCCCCCCCCAACCCCAGAACTGTTGGTCCTTTCAGAATTTATGCCTTATTGGGGGAAGCATAATTTCCTGTTTTTTTGTTTTGTTTTTTCATTATTATTATTATTATTATTTTTCATGTGTATTTGTTTAATTGATATCCACTTATTTCCATTTGCATGATGAGGAACATGTTAATGCTGCTCTTCATGAATGGAAGGAAGCATAAGTACAGTAGGGTAGACACTGTTTTCATTGTGCAGTGGTACTCCGTCTACAATTTGCACTGATTTTGTAAGTACAGTTTGATGTAGCGCTATTTTTGATGTTTAATGTCTTCCGTGTCAGGTAGATTGCACTAATTGCAGTATTTCTAGGACAATCTTCATCAGGGACATTGTATTTTTTTGTTAATTTTTTGGGACAGCTTATTCGCTGTTAAAAGACATTTTGGTTGCAGATACATTAACTTTTGGAAGAAAATATGCCTACAGTCCCGCCTAGAGACTTCTTTCCCCATCAACTCTACCTAGTTCTTACGTGTTCTGAGTTTGGGACCTGGAACATTTTAATTACTGTGTAAATAAATGCCACAATGGCCTTTCTTTTTAGATGTTAAGTACTTCAGTCAGCCAAATACTCTGAATGTTTGGATTACAGGAGAGCAAAAAGAAGACAATACACCTAGGGCTTGGTCAAATAACTGTGCTTTTCAACCCAAAATATGCATCAGACTTTAATTTGTTTTATTAGCTCATATCATTTTAATCAGATTCTTTTAACCCTCTAATCCTAATGCAAAACATTGGTTTTCATGCAGTTATTATGAGTTTTATAAATGCTCTGTTTATAGATGTAGTTCATTTTGGTGGAACAAGAACATGTTCTTGTATTAGAAGGTGGTTACCATGTTGTTTTACTTAGACTGCATTTTTGTGCGAGTAGAACATGTTGCAGCTGGATGTTTATTACTGTTTTTATTATTTACATTTTTTTTATTTCATTTTTATTCAATCTCAATGTGTTAGACTTGACATACAATAAACTGAAATCTGTGCTGTTCAGTGCAAGTGTTGTGGCTTGAAATCAAAAGACGAGATCAGAAGTGTAATACTTGAAGGTTGTTTAATTTATCAAAAGAAACATTCAGCGTGGCTTTTTTATTTTTATTTATTTTTTGTTGTTGTTGCAGTGAATCAATTACAATACATGAGAGTTACAATACATGAAATTCTTAAATGAACTAAATCCACTGATCTATATATAATTATTATCTATTATAGATCAGTGACTAAATCATATTATATTACACCACAGAACCACAAGGTCAACAATCAATTATTTGAGTTTTTTAATCATTTAAATATCATCATTATTATTATTATTTGAAAAGCTACTACACATAAAAATATGCTGGTCAATGAATGAATTTATACAATATAGTTGCCCACCATGGTGTTTATGTGTAACTGTGTCTTTAAAAGACCGTCATTGACGCTTTGGTCAGCCACGTATCTCCAAGTCTCTGCGCATGCGCGTCCGAGTCAGTTCCGGGCTAGGTGCTGTTGTGTTGAGAGATCAACATCAGGCAGCTGCTGCTTTTAATGACATTTACTGTCTGTCTGTCTGTCCTGGAAATTCTCTTTACTTTAACAGACGTTTAATCTGTCTGAACATCGACGTTTACAATACTAGCTAAAGCGGACACATAGCAGGATGAATTACATCTGGGAAGTAGTGGGAAGGCACCCAACAGGCCAACAGCCGACTGGAGAAGAAACAGTGAGTTTATTTACTGCGTAAACAAATAAACGTGTGAACAAATAAAAATTAATGCAGTCTATAAACAACTGAAAGCACCTGCTTATCGAGTCAATGTCAAACATTACATAAGGCTTAACAGTTCAGCGCGCGTGTGTGTGTGTGTGTGTGTGTGTGTGTGTGTGTGTGTGTGTGTTTGTGTGTGTTTAAATACGAAAGCTTATGAATCAGGATTTCAAAACGTTTCTAAATGACATTTCCAAATCAGGCAGTGTTTATGTCTATGCTTGCCTTGATGTAAAGTAAGTTTGAATGACATATGTTCAGTTAGACTGTATGTTTGCTGTTTGGTGTGTTTTATTTTTTTATGTATGGATAATTTGACTTCACTTTATTCCATATAATGACAAGGTATTCACAAACTGTTCTTGTGCATCTGTCTATTCATTGTCAGATTCAAAAACTGTGTGACCGAGTGGCTTCATCCACCCTGTTAGAGGATCGAAGAGATGCTGTCCGTGCCCTCAAATCTCTTTCCAAGGTGACCAGCAATTAATGCTTTTCATGTTAATGTTAGTAATTGAGGTATTATGGGTGCTGTACTTGAACACTGCCATTTAAAAGTTTCGGGAAAAGTTTTGGTAAGATAGTAAATTAAATACTTTAAACAGCAAGGTTGCATTAAGGATTGTCCGATAAATACTGTCATTTAGAACTTTGTATTCATCAAAGACCCCTGTATCATGGTTTCAACAAATATTAGGCATCACATCTGTTTTCAACATTGATAATTAGAGGAAATGTTTATTGAGCAGCAAATCAGCATACTAAAATGAAATCTGAAGGATCATGTGGCACAAGACTGGGGTAATGGCTGCTGAAAATTCAGCTTTGTCATCACAAGAATTCATTGTAATTTAAGATAAATTGAAATGGAAAACGGCTGTTTTAAATTGTAATAATGTTTAAATTTAATTATGTATTTAATCAATTAGAGGTCGGGACTCGAGACCATAGTTAATTGTTTTGTCTATTTACATTGACTAGTAAGCTAATTCTCAAATAACTACTATGATGACTTTTGTTGTACCCACTTAAAAGATAGAAGTACTTTCGTTGTCCAATCTATACAGACTGTGTCTGTTCCCCGAATAGCGAGGTCAAAATATAAATTTAATGCAGGATCTAGAAAAAGTCCGATCGTGATTAAACCAGAAAAACGCAAAATAAATGAACAAAAACTATTTTTAAAGCAACGATTTGTATCGTAAAAAGCACTATACAAATAAACTTGAACTTGAACATTGGGAACTGCTCATAATGCTTTGGTGATATTACAGAAAATGGAGTATCAAAATAGAAGGACTACAGCAGCACATGTGTAAATCTCACAGAATGATCTATATTTCACAAACATAAACGTAAAATGCTTCCTCCTACACCTCTAAAGTACTTTTGTCTCAGAAAAGAAATTTTTGTATTGACAGAAATATATACATAAGAACATGTGTCAAGTAGATTTATTGATTACAGAAATACCGTACGGAGGTTGGCACTATGGCTATGGACCATTTGGTTCGTATACTGCAGACTGACCGGTATGTCTCAAACTTTGGTCAAAAATATAACATTCACTGTAAAGACATTTGCCTCATCATATGACTTGTCTTTGGTGATTATTTGAAACAGGACAGACACTGAAATCCTAGGTTACGCTTTGGACACTTTGTACAATATTGTTTGCAGTGACGAAGAGGAGGAACCAGGTATGTTATATTCTTTATATTGTCTGGTTCATATATTGACTTGTTGGGATTTTAATTGATTTGTTTCAATGTCCATAAAGCATCTTGGGCTAATTCAGGTCTTATTCTTTGATTCCAAATGAATTGTTTTCCTTTAAATTGTTCTTACAATCCATAAACCTTGTTTCAGTCTGTTACTAGTCTCCCTCTTGCAGTTTATGTTTGATGAGCAGGGAAATATTGTATATCTGATCGTCCTCCTTTTTCTTTCTATGTTTAATCCACCAGATGATTCTGAAGGTAAAGCACTTTTTTGTGCATGATGCTGTCTAACCACTAGCCCATCCGCGCTTTGAAATCCCTGCAGAATACCTCCACTATGCATTTGATACTCGGGGAATTTCTCAGTTTCCCAATTCCATAAAACAGCAACATTTAGGCATTTTACATATAACAGTGTAATGGTTTCTGGTTCTAACAGATGTTCAGTTAAATTGAAAACATTCTCAAGTGCTAAAATGTTGTTTAGATGCCTAAATGGAAAGATGCGTAAATGAATGGAAACTCAAATCTAATTTAACTCACTTCCAGATGTTTTTTTAACGGGTCATATGCAGATTTTGTATTTTTAAGAGTAGTTTCTGCTTCTGGTTGGGAGATTAGAGATTATAAGATGATACAAAACCTAAAATTTCTTTTGATCAGTATATTAAATGAGATACTTAAGATTTGGTTGCAGGCATTTGTCCCATATGTTCAACTCAATCAAACGTTGAGCTACTGCACTGATTACATGGTTTAGTTGTTAGTGGACTTCCAAGTTAATGCTAATTAAATTGTAAGAATAAAATGAATAAACAATTATAATATAACAATAATTAACAATCATTTAATAATAATTGGATTTAGTCTGGTTTAATCTAAATGTAGGGAACCATATATTTAGAATTTTTTTAGGTTGTTTACTTTTAATAAAGACCCCAAAATCAAATTTCTATTGGAAACAGGAAAGAAAACGGCACTTCTCAAGCTATGTCCTTGTCCTTGCTTTGTCCTAACATCAGTAGCATTAAGTGCAATACATTTTTCTCTGTGTGGAAGAGGTTAAGCTTTAACTGGTGTGTGGTTTTGTTTATTTTATCTTATTCAGTTTACTAACCTGTGGGTTGATGTGCTTTTTTTTCTCTCTCTCTTTGTATTAATACACTTCTTGTCAGCAGACATGTTCCACTGCTCTTCCATCTGAAGTCTCGATAGCATATGTACTGTTTTTTGTTTTTTCCTCCCTGCATTTTTTTGCGTTAAAGTAATCAAAGAAAAGTAAAAACGGCAAAGAATAAGTTTCTCTGCTTCTCATTTTCTCTTTCAGAGGAGAACCAGCAAAAGCAGGAGGATGATTTGGGAGCTCAGTTCACTGACAAGTTCATCCGGGAAACAGATAATATCACACTTCTCCTCACACTGTTGGAGGTAAACTGGAGCTGATATTTCATCTGCTAACTATACTTTTGTTGTCTTGTTGCTTACAATATTTCTCTAACATATTCCTGTTGTTTGACTGTTTTGTCTGCGGTAGGAGTTTGACTTCCATGTCCGCTGGCCAGGTGTTAAGCTCCTAACTGCACTTTTGAAAAGCCAGTGTGCTCAGGTCCAAGGCATCATCCTTGTCAGCCCAATGGGTTAGTCCAAAAATTTCCTTTTCTCTTGTAATTAGGAAAGAATCATTGCAAAATTAGTGTGTCTGATTGTTTAGTACTATTTGCTGGTACCAGTGGTCTGCTTTTGTTTGAAAACACTGATAATTACATGCAAATTTCTTGTGATAGAACACAATTTCTTTTTGAATAAATATATTTAATAAATGACTTATTATGTACAGTGAATATTTGATCACATTTCATATACAGACCGTTCCAACGTTTGTCAGTATTTTTAATTTTTTTGCAGTAAACACATTTATAATATTAAAAAAGATTTCTGCTTCAAATAAAATCTATTCATCATAGAATCCTGGTAAAAAAAACAAAGCAAAAAAACATTTTCACAAATACATTGTGAATCCCAACATGGATAATAGTAAGAAATGTTTCTTTAGCACTAAATCAGGATATTAGAAAGGTTTCTGAAGAATCATGCTGAATATTGTTATTATAAACTGTAATAATATTTCACAGTTTTAAGGTTTTTACTGTATTTGTTTTGTTAAAATACATAGAGCCTTGATGAGCATAAGAGATTTCTTTGAAAAATATTATGTTTGAATTGGAGTGTATATATTATAAGTTTTACACACATATTTAGCCAACTTAATGTGCTTTATAACACTGCATACGAAATTATAAATTAGCTGAGATATCTATGAAATGAATTACTACAAAATGAAGTACTATAAACCAATGTGATCCAATGGACTACCACAATTAAAAATGACAGCCCACACATTCTCATACAAATTTTTAACTTCTTTTTAAATAGAAAACATGTGATATAAAAAGCAGGGCACCACATAATAGTGTGCATGAAATGCAGTGGCAAGTCAGGATTCAGAAGCCAGTGGTGCAGGTGCTGTTTACATAAGTTTCACTTGTTCAGGTTGGCACCCTGAAAATGAGTACTTAAAGGCATAATTTGCCCAGGAATAATAATTTTGTCTTTATTTATTCACTCTCACTGACTTTATTTCTGAACACAACGTTGGTCTCCGCTGAGTTTAATTATTGGGTGAACTAACCAGTTTTTTAAAAAAAAGCATCTGCTGACACCTAAAGAAGTTTTAGAACCAAAGCATTAGTGGTCATTTGAAATGATTTTGGATTTGTTGGGTATTGTACTGCTTGCTTGCAATTTAACAACCAATATATACTTAAAGCAAACAATGTGACAACTCCAGCACCCTTTTGTTCAGTTAATCCTTGAATAAATGCCACTCCCAAAAATCTAAGCAGCCACAAAAACAGTTTATATGTGGCTTGTGGTGACTATAGGTTTAGTGGTTAAAGACTAATATATGCAGCAAAATAATTACTTTTATTAGGCAAGGATGTACAAAATCGACAGTAAAGACTTATACATTGTTACAAAATAATCTATTTTCAATAAATGCTGTTCTTTTAAAATGTTCTCTTGAAAGAATCCTGAAAAAATGTTTCTTGAGCACCAAATCAACATGGTTTCTGAAGGATCGTGTGACATTGAAGACTGAAGTAATGGCTGCTGAAAATTCTGAGAAAAAAATCACAGGAATAAATTGCATTTTAAAATATATTAAAATGGAAAACAGTATTTTATTTTAATAATATTTTATAATGTTACTGATTTACTGTTTATGATCAAATGATTGCAGCCTTAGTGAACATTTTTCAAAAACATTTAAAATAAAAAATGTATAGACCCACTGGGTCGGTTGGGATATTCACAACCCATTGCTTTGGCCACTTGAAATTTGGAGGATAAATATTTTTTTCATTTTACTCTCACAGGTCAATATCCTTATTTAAAGCTGTATGGATTCTTTTCTAGATATCTGGTTTCTAATGTTGTTGTGTTTTCGCACTCGATAGGAGTGTCCAGGTTAATGGATCTACTTGCTGACTCCAGAGAAGTTATTCGTAATGACGTAAGTGTTATCGCTCTACATTAACATGAATATTCATAGAGGAAGTCTTTTTTAAAGTTAAATTAAACCATTGCACTCCCTCCCCCCCAATTAAGGGTCTCCTGCTGCTGCAGCAGCTAACCAAAGGCAACACTGCTATACAGAAAATTGTGGCTTTTGAAAATGCATTTGAGAGACTTCTTGAAATTATAATAGAGGAGGGTTCAAGTGACGGAGGTATACAGTTAACAGACACTTTTCTTTTTTAAAATGGAAAATTAATTTTCAAAGATTGTGAATTAATCTACATCTTCACCTCACAGGTATTGTGGTGGAGGACTGTCTTTTATTGTTGCTCAACCTCCTGAAGAACAATAGCTCCAACCAGAATTTTTTTAAAGAAGGCTCCTATATACAAAAGATGAAGCCGTGGTTTGAAGTGGGGGATGACAACTCTGGCTGGTCGGCACAGAAGGTCACCAACCTCCATCTAATGCTACAGGTCTGATATGAAGAATCCATTTAATATGATTACTAGTTACAATAAGATTTATTGTGGAATTAAAACATTTACTGTGAATTTAGTTTTTATGAAGATTACTTGAATAGTTCTAGTTATTATAATAATAATGATAACAAATGTTATTATTTATTAGTGTTTTTATTTATTTATTTTATTATATTATACAATATTACCCACCTTATTTTTAATATAAGAGCAGGCATGGCTATTGGTAACTTGAATGTACGATGGGTCCGGTGTCTTTTGCTTCCATTTATTTGAGTTGTATAAAAGCAGTCTGTTATGCTACTTTATATTGCAACCTGCTATATGTCATCATATTATTTCAATTCATTAACAATCATAAATGCTATGTTTTTTTTTACACAAACTAGCTTTACCGTTTACTGCACTTTGTTGTTCTTCTAGTTAACTAGTTATTCCCAAAAATATTCCAGGTTGCATAGAAGCAACAATCAGCAATCATTGTTTTGTTATGTGAAGATAAGTTAAAATCTCTAGTTGTGTTTTGTCTTTGTAGCTGGTACGAGTGATGGTTTCTCCAGTGAACTCTCCAGGGGCCACCTCCAGCTGTCAGAAGGCCATGTTCCAGTGTGGTCTCCTCCAGCAGCTCTGCACCATCCTCATGGCCACAGGTGTTCCTGCAGACATCCTCACAGAGGTCAGATTGCTGTCAGAACCTTTTTTCCAGAACCTGGAAGTTTAAACTGCTTCAGAATACTGCTGCGCTTCTGTTGATATCAATAGGAATAGTGCACTGAAAAGACAGAGCATGAAAGCACTTAGTCAGAGTGTAGTGTAGGCAAGCGAAAAAAATATCTGTTCTAAACTTTTTAGCCTCTAACTCAATCACTGGCAAGTGAAATCTAACAGTGGACATTAACTGGTTCGAGTCTCAGGGCCAGCAGGGATTGTAGGTGGGGGTGAATGTACAGCGCTCTCTTCCACCTTCAATACCATGACTTAGGTGCCCTTGAGCAAGGCACGAACCCCCAACTGCTCCCCGGGCGCCACAGCATTGGCTGCCCACTGCTCCGGGTGTGTGTGTGTTCACTGCTGTGTGTGTGCACTTTGTATGGGTTAAATGCAGAGCACAAATTCCGAGTATGGGTCACCATACTTGGCCACATGTCACTTTCACGTAGAGAGTTTTGAACAGTACTTTCGATTTAACTGCCCAAATCAGAAGAATCAGTTTTAAGACTTCCAGAATCCAATGTGTTCATGTCTTTCTTTCTTTAGTCGCAAAGAAATTAAAGGGATAGTTCACCCAAAAATGAAAGTTAAGTACTGTCTTTAATTACTCACCCTCATGTCGTTCCAAACCTGTAAGACCGCCGTTCATCTTCGGAACACAAACTAAGATATTTTTGATGCTGTCTGAGAGCTCTCTGACCCTCCCATAGACAGCAATGTAATTACCACGATCAAGGTCCAGAAACGTAGCAAGGACATCGGTAAAATAATCCATTTGACATCAGGGGTTCAACCGTAATTTTTACGAAGCTACGAGAAAAAATTTTGTACAAAAAGAAAGAAAAAAAATTATAAAAGGGTGAACTAACTCTTTAAGATTTTTGAGGAAAACATTCCAGGATTTGTTCTCCATATAGTGGACTTCAATGGGAGCCAGTGGGTTGAAGGTCCAAATTTCAGTTTCTGTGCAGCTTCAAAGGGCTCTACACAATCCCAGCCAAAAAATATGGATAGCATCTAGTAAAACAATTGGTCATTTTCTAAAAGATATAAAAATGTGTATATATACTTTTTAACCACAAATGCTCAACTTGCATTTGCGCTGTGATGTGCATGCACGACTTCACGCATTACAAAATAATGATGGAAAGGCCACGCATGGTTGTTTTTCGTCTGTGCGCTGCGGTTCAAAAAGGTAGGGTAGGGCAAAAAAAATTAATTTGAGGTTGAGCTAGAAAATGACAGATTTAAGTCCCATGTTTATCGCAGAAAATTTGTTGTTGTAAGTTATAAACAATTGACGCGGAATTGCGCTATTGAAAGTAAAATGCGCACAGGCATTTATAAGCTATATAAAAGCGAAGGAAAGTCAGGTGGAAGAGAGGGAAAACTCAAACGAACTTTGTAAAACCAAACCGTATTATGCAACTCGCCGACATTGTGTCTGTGGCCAAAATAAAAATTAATTATGCCTCTGTGCAGCGCACACACTCAGAGCCAGGCATATGACGCAGCCGTACATTTACCAGGCGACCAATGGCGATGCCCGTTCTAGATGGATTGTAAATTAAACCAATTACATTACCCATTTTCCGAACGTACTGTATATATAGCTGGACTCGGTCGAGAACATTTGGCGAGTCCAATGACCAAGTCTGAGACAAGTCCGAGTCCAAATACCAACGAGTCCAAGACAAGTCCGAGACGACAGAAAAACGTCTCGAGTCCGGACTCGAGTACTACAGCCCTAGTGTAGAGCCTATTGAAGCTGCATTGAAACTGCAATTTGGACCCTCAACCCATTGGCACCTATTGAAGTCCACTATGTGAAGAAAAATCCTGAAATGTTTCTCAAAAACTTTCATTTCTTTTCGACTCTATATTGATTCTCAAAAGCCACAAATCGATCTTTTCCAGTATTTATTTCAGCACACATTTAAAACAAGATCTGATTAATGTGAATCTTATCATTAGTCTTCTCCACTAGATGTCACTCTTATTTACCTTGCGCTATGTTACAACAGAAAGCCTGTCATTCAGTCCATGCTTATTATGGTGGAGATACTGAATGTGAAATGATATGAAATGCTATATACTATAAATCTGTGGAAGCATTTGATATCATGCATAAGGCGCCATGATTTCCGCAATGAATGGCGGATGGCACGACGCACGTTTTGTTTACTACACACAAACGCTCGCGGTGTTTTCATCTTCTGCCGTCTCACTATATGATGATATTAACACACTGCTGCTCTGAGAGTCATTTCATTAGCATTTTACCGTTTAATTTGAGAAAACTACCATCATATCAGATAAGTCGTGCCTAATGGTTAGAGATTCAGACTCATAATCCAAAGGTTGCGGGTTCAAGTCTCAGGTCCGGCAGGGATTGTAGGTGGGGGGAGTGAATGTACAGCGCTCTCTCCACCCTCAATACCACGACTGAGGTGCCCTTGAGCAAGGCACCGAACCCCCAACTGCTTCCCGGGCGCTGCAGCATAAATGGCTGCCCACTGCTCCGGGTGTGTGTTCACGGTGTGTGTGTGTTCACTGCTGTGTGTGTGCACTTTGGATGGGATAAATGCAGAGCACGAATTCCGAGTATGGGTCACCATACTTGGCCGTATGTCACTTCACTTTCACTTTCGATACACAGTAGCTGCAAATTCCTCACGGCAACCTGTCAAAATAAAAGTTATTTAGCAGGCTTAAGACTCAATGCTACTACTACTAATAAATATTAATAAATCTTTATTTTTAAAGGAATAATCTCATTTGTTTTCTATTTAATTTTAACAGTAAACTGTTATGCAGCACTTTGTTTGCCAAAAAATGAAAGGGTTTAATTTTCATTTGATTAGGATGCATTAAATTAATGTTTTATGCCTTCATCTGATTACCAGAAAAATTATGAAGAACATTTTATAGGGCCCTATTATTGTTTAAGAAAGAAAAATACAAAAAATACACCATATACAAAAAAAAAAAAGAATAGGTTTAAAATACAGGCCTGTGGTTCTTAATTTCTTTTTATTAATTCACCATTTTGTAAACTGATGTTTACGGATAATTTTTTAGAAATATCAATAGCTTTTGAATTAACTATATTTATTGAATGTAATCAAAAAATCGAGAATCGAATCGAATCGGGACATCTGAATCGATACCCAGCCCTAGTTTCCTGCATCGCCTATGTTTTCTCATGCACCTCATGAGTTCAGAGATGACATGAGGCAAAATTTAGTTTTCTGTCTACTCTTATCATGTCACTTGACATCATGCTGTGTCATTACTATAGCAACCAGTGTACATACATCAGACAGTGAAACCACTGTTCAAAGTAATGGATCCCTATTAAGCACTTTCAAAGTAAGGGGTCATTCACACAGTGCACGTTTTTGCATTTAAAATTGCGAGGCACAAGTAGTGGAAAGGAAAAAAGAATGCAGTGTCTCAGTGTAACTAAGTTCAACTGAAACAGCATTCTAAAAATGCAGTGCTCACGTGCAAGATACTGAAAATGATGCCAGATATTAGCAAAACTGTCAAAACTGTGCAGCATTCAGTTAAAAAAGTGCAGTATTGCACCATGTATACAAAGCTGCCATTTTTTTACTTATTCAGTTCTTTTTAACTGTATCAAATTTCACTGTATCAGTGATGTACCAACTGAAATGTATTAAAGTATTTTCTATTTGTCTTTCTTGTGCAGACCATCAATACTGTGTCGGAAGTCATACGTGGCTCTGAAGTGAATCAGGACTACTTTGCATCAGTTAACGCACCATCCAATCCACCAAGGTCTGGTTTGTCCTTAGCACTGTTTATTGAAACAGTAACTGAAAAAGGAAGAGTTGGTTAAATGAATATATTGGCTGTTTCCTCCAGGCCTGCGATTGTGGTTCTTCTAATGTCGATGGTGAACGAGAGACAGCCGTTTGTTCTCCGCTGTGCTGTACTTTACTGCTTCCAATGCTTCCTGTACAAGAACCATAAAGGACAGGGGGAGATTGTAGCCACACTGCTGCCCTCCACTATAGATGGTAAGGGTTGCTCTGACTAGTTCTGCCATTAATGGAAGCCTTGGTGTCGACTATTCATGCATTTCTTGACTTCAGTTGGTTATGATTTATATATTGGAACAATAGGAGGACAATTTCTGTCCAAAAACTGTGTACCAGTGTAGCTGTGTTATTTTATTTGTAAAATTATACTACAATTTAACTAACTTAAATAACTTTGGTTATTTTTCGGACTGTTATTTTGTTTGTTTTTCATGGTTTAAATTTTTGATTACTAATCAAACTTTTACATTCAAAATACATTTTTTTTCCCCCTTGTCATTTGAGTACATTTTATGACCCATGTCATGTCTCTCTATCCCTCAGCTAACTCTATCTCAGCAGGGCAGTTATTGTGTGGAGGTCTGTTCTCAGCGGACTCTCTGTCAAACTGGTGTGCCGCTGTGGCTCTGGCTCATGCGCTGCAGGATAACCTCACCCAGAAAGAACAGCTACTACGAGTACAATTGGCCACCAGTCTCGGCAAGCCACCCGTTTCCCTTCTCCAGCAGTGCACCAACATCCTGTCCCAGGTACCCTCTCTTAACTTCAAAATGTGGCAGTGTTTTCTTTTCATGGATGTTTAGTCGACATTTGGGTTTAAGGCTCTGAGCTTGTGGACTTTGGTCAAGGGTACAGAAACTTTTAGATTTTTTATTTTTTACCATGTCTTGAACTTTGGGGGGACCATTTTCTTTGAGGGTCTTTTAAAGACCCCAATGGTAATGTTAATTTTATTTAAATTAATTTAAAAAGTTTACGTGGATTCAGTGGAGTAAAGAAAAACATTTCAAGAACAATACAATTTTTTTGGTAAAGACTCTAATTTGAACCATAATATTCTGAAGATATGCACCATTTGTCTTATTTGTATGTGTAGTGTTGCAAACACACAAAAAATGCCTTCCTGTCTCGTCACATTCATTTAAAAAAATGACGTGAATCACATAAATGACAGCATTTATTTTCAATTCAAAGATAAATTTGACAAAAAAGGTTTAGTAGTTTGTATCACTGAAAGTTTCTGTTTGCCGTTAACATTTCTTTCGTAAATCTGTTAAATAATAAATGTGACCGTGGACCACAAAAATATATAAAAATATATATATATAAGTAATGTGCATTGCTAAGAACTTCATTTGGACAACTTGAAAGGTGATTTACCCAATATTTAGATTTTTTTTGCACCCTCAGATTCCAGATTTTCAAATAGTTGTATTCAGCTTTCAGATGATGTATAAATCTCAATTTCCAAAAATTGACCCTTATGACTGGTTTTGTGGTCCAGGGTCACAAATATTTAGCTATTTAAATCTTACCTCACACTCTTTCACCATTAAAAACTGAATTATCACGCTGGAATTTGCGCTTTGTTTTTGTTAACGCTGATGAGCGCACTGTTACAATTTGGCTATTTCTAATTGACTTGTGCCCCTTAATGTCTATGGTGGTTACGGCCCTGGCTAGACCAGCACCAAACTAACATAAACAAGCCTAGACCATCAAGTTCATACTGGTCTAAGCTGTTTTTTCAACAGGTGTGGGGTAGGTGTCCCAAATTTTGGAGACACTGGGAACTCGTATGGGAATGGTAGCTTGTGGTTGTCACTAAATGAAATGTGCTGTGGTTTTTGCAGGGTGATAAGCTCAACCGGAGGGTGAGTATTTCAGCGTGGACATTTTAATGTAATGGTGTGGCTTGGCCTCATTTTCCACATTGGGGGTTCATTAGGTGTTTTGTGTTCTTTCTGTTTGCTGTTTCTGCCCTGTTTGTGTCCCCTTACTGACCCTGGCAGCCCTGGCTTTGACCATTTGATTTTCAACTGCTGACTGCATGCTCTGGTCTTTCGGGCTTGTTCTGGAAGATACAGATGTTTCGGACTCAATCTGTGAAATCTGTACTGTTATTCACTCATTTTCAGGTGGCTGCAAGTTCCATGAGTTTATGACAGCAAATATTCATTCAAAACTATTTTTTCTGATTGTTTTTTTTCTGCTGCCCAGTACTTTCCTGTTTTGCTATTTGTGATTTAATTTTTTTCCCCCTCTAAACGTTTATTTTGTCAGTTGTTGAGCAATTAACACTCTCCCATCCCGGCATCTCTGTTACTCTTATGTCATGATTTAGAACTGCAGTTTAACACTGAGAAAAGTTGCTTATCACTTAAAATTTCCAATATGCCTTTTATAACCCTTAATCACATAAGCTCACACTTACAGACGCTGTTTCTTTTAAAAATTGTTGCAAAGTTGAACAATAAAACCAACTGCATAGTGTTTGAATGGAAATGTTCATGCTTAATTTCAAACTCGAAATTGATACCATTCAAAAGGTTTTTTCTTTTTTTTCTTTTGTAAAGAAATATACTTTCAAGGACACGTTCAATTGATCAAAAGGAGTAAAGACATTTATAATGTTTGTATGTCATTATAAATACAGTTGTTTTGGAGAAAACGTATCACTGTTTTGTAGAAAATATTGAGCAAAAAACTTGATCCTAAACACCAAATCAGCATATTATAATGATTTCTGAAGTATTGTGTAATGTTGAAGACTGGAGTAAATTTTGAGTTACATTTGAAATATACTGAAACAGAAACGGTTCTCTTAAATTGTAATAATTTTTCACAATATTACTGTGCATTAGTGATCAAATAAATGCAACCTTTCTGAGCATAAGAGACTTTGTTCAAAAACAAAGTTTTTTAAAATCAAACATTTGAACGTTAGTGTTAGTAATGCATGTAAAGACCAATTCACTCCATACAGACAAATGCCAACAAACACGTTTGTTGGGTTTTTTAGTTCAGTGTGTTACCCCTATCAGCGTCTGTTGCAGTTGGTCGGAGTTTGTTTTTTTACCCGACTGAACATGTTCAGTCAGCGTTTGTTGGTGCCTTTTGGGGCAGTGTAAACATGACAGTTATTTTTCATAAGATTCTAAATCCAACAGTCGACGTGTTTGTTGGCGTTTGTCTGTGCGCTTTGAATTGACCTAAAGTGTGTTAACACTGAAATATGCAGTGAGGTGTAGTGTGTACGAATATCTGGATGTAGTTCTTCGACTAAAAATACAAAGTCATATTTTAAATACTTTTTAAACTCAGTCACAGCTTTCTTTAAGAAGAGCAGAGACTAAACATTCATTAGGCACATTATTATCTGCAACTGAAAAACTGCTTCCATGTACTAAAAATGTTGAGTGTTCCTTTTGAGTTACACTACCCATCTTAAATTCATAAACTAGATGGTAGCATTTGTATTAAAGGGGTTATATGATGTTGCTAAAAAGAACATTATTTTGTGTATTTGGTGTAATGCAATGCGTTTACGCGGTTTAAGGTTTAAAAAACACATTTTCCACATTCTGTACATTTATTGTTGCTCATCTATGCCCCGTCTTTCTGAAACGCATCGATTTTTACAAATCTCATCATTCTGAGAAGCGAGGTTTGCTCTGATTGGCCAGCTATCCAGTGCATTGCGATTTTTCCCAAATACCTCAAGCGTAAATGTTACGCCCCTTACCATGTTGTGATGCCATGTCCCGGCGCAACGACACAAAAACAATCAAACCCATTATAAACGAGGCATTTGTTGCATTCAGTGAGGACATAATTACTGATTATAATGACTCATTTGGTATTTTTACGCGTTGCGCCGCGCTGCATAAACATGTCTGTATTTGTTATAGTAGAAACGCCAAACAAGCGCTACTTTACACTGCTCAGAACTCGTGTTTGAATAGTCAGTAGCAAATTCTTTAAATATCAAAACATACTTACAGGCTGTGAGTCAGAAGCACAAGACTGTCCTTGCGACGTTGGAATTGCCCCACTTTATAGTTTTCACAGCCATTCATAGTGTTCACATTGTAGGCTACTCTCTCACAGGATCAGGAAACAGTCCTCCATAACATGTATTGCACACACTCTGATATTTGCTTTGTACTGTTCTGGAACAGTGGTATAAATATAACTTAACCACTGATTTCTAGATGTGTACTCCTTTGGAAGCCCAAACAAAGTACTTTCGCTTTCACAACGAAACACACAGCATCTCCACGACATGGCGCCAGCAGCAGCAACAATACTACAGCAAGAATAAGAGTTCCGCCTTCTTTCATTGCGTATACGTTTGGGGCAGTGTTTTGCAAATCTTCCCACACCATGATGTAGACATGTGGGGGTGTGTTTGAATGAGCTGTTTTAGGAAGGCATGGCGGTCTTAACTTTTATAAAGAATCTTTGCAACTTTACAGATCTTCTATATGCACAAACAGCTTGTAACACTCCAGATTTTGTGTTTGTGTCAAGTCAATATTATTTGTATAGCGCTTTTAACAATACAAATTGTGTCAAAGCAGCTTTACATCGGCTTGATATAAAGCTGGGTGGCTTTATATCAGCTTTACAGTATTTAGATGGGGAAATAGTTTGTCGAAATAGTGTCATTCTCCTCTGGCCAGATAAAATCAGCAGTTTAAATCTAGGCTAAAGCAGAATCAGATTATGCAAAAGACTCATCTGGTTCCTGTGGTCTTGTCCCGATGGCCGTCTTGGAGACAGGGTCTTCACTGGGGATCAGACTCTGGGGCTCATCTAGGTGTCCTGGCTGTACAGGTCATCTCTAGGTGCTGATCCATCATCTGATCTGGATACAGTCTGGATCTGGGTGGCTACGGTGACCTCGGAATAAGAAAGAAACAGACTAATATTAGCGTAGATGCCATTCTTCTAACAATGTAACAAGTACATCAGGTGTTTTGGGAAGTGTTCCCGGTTCCAGTTGACCTAATTAATTCAGCCTAACAATCATTTAAAGGATTTGAATTATAGAAATGCGATAGTGTATTATGTGTAAACCAGGTGTTAGGTAGATTGTTCCAGAGTTTGGACGCTAAATAGGAAAACGATCTCCCGCCCGCAGTTGATATTCTAGATATTATAAAATGGCCAGAGTTTTGAGATCGCAGCGGATGTGAAGGACTATAATGCGATAAGAGCTCACTCAAATACTGAGGTGCCAAACCATTCAGGGCTTTATAGGTAATTAGCAAGATCTTAAAATGTATAAGTGCTCCGAGTATCTCAGTGGACTTGAGCTTGTGTTTGATGTTTCCTTCTCCTGTTTTTTTCACATAACTTATATTTTACACCTTTGTTTTATTAATGGGAAGTCATAGACCTAATCTAATCTTTTTTATTTTTTATTTTAGCCTCAAAAGCTAATTAACTAAAAGTGTGTGTGTGTGTGTGCTGGTAGATAGTACAGAAAATTGTCAAATCTTGGAAAGCCTTTAACCTTCTCGTTTGACTTTTGAATAAAACGTATCTGTTCAGTTACTAATTGCAGATATGCTGTGATGGAACATGAATTGGGTTTTTTAAAACTTAAAATCGAAATGGCACACACACAGTTCTCTCTGACTGTTTTTGTTTTTGTAATGTTGAATATAATTTCAAGATTCAAGAGTTTTATTTGTCACATACACAATTATACAGAGTATAACCAGCAGTGAAATGTAGGTCAGGTCCGCTCCAAGGACAGTGCAATTATAAAGTATACAAATATTAAGAGAAGAAAAGTAAAAAAATAAAATAAAAGAATAAAATAAAATAAAAGATAAGATAAAAAATATAAATGTGCAGGTCAGTATGTTGTTGACTTAAATAGTAATAAGAGGAATGTGCAAAAATAATGTGCAAAAAAGTTCTACAGGGTATTTAAATAGCAGCAATATGAGGTAGAGAAAAATTATGAATAGCTTATTGATATGGTGATATTTACATGGAGTCAAGTGATGTTATGACACAGAGTTAGAGTTTAGGAGCCTGATGGCCTGGGGGAAGAAGCTCCTCCTAAGTCTCTCAGTTTTTGCCATCAGGCTACGGAAGCGTTTACCAGATGGAAGCAAAGTGAATAGACGGTTACCAGGGTGATTTGAGTCCTTGATTATTTTAACAGCTCTATTTTTGCAGCGTTTGAGGTAGATGTCCTGCAGAGAGGAGAGAGCAGACCCTGAGATGCGCTCAGCTAAGCGCACAACTCTCTGTAGTGCTTTGCAGTCCTGATTGGAGCTGTTTCCATACCACACTGAGATGCACTGAGTCAATACACTTTCTATGGTCCCTGAATAGAAAGTTTTCAGGATTGCTGGTGAGACCCTGAATATCCTCCGCTGTCGCAGATGGTACAGTCTTTGCCTGGCTTTCTTGACCTGTGTTTGGATGCGTGTAGTCCAAGTCAGGTTCTCGGAGATGTTTACACCGAGGTACTTGAAGCTACTCACCCTCTCCACAGGGGTCCCACTGATCATAAGAGGTGTGTAGGGCTGCTGCTGTCTCTTCCTAAAGTCCATGATCAGCTCTTTAGTTTTGCTCACATTCAGAGAGAGACAGTTGTCCTGGCACCATGATGTGAGACTCTCTACCTCATCCAAGTATGCGGTCTCATCGTTGTTGGAGATGAGGCCCAGAACCACAGTATCATCAGCGAATTTGACAATAGATGTGGAGCTGTGAGAGGACACGCAGTCATGCGTGTAGAGAGAGTAGAGCAGGGGACTCAGGACACAGCCCTGTGGGGCTCCTATGTTCAGAGTGATGGAGTTTGAGGTGAACTGGCCAACTTTCACCACTTGAGGTCTGCCGGTGAGGAAGTCTTGAATCCAGTCACAGAGTGAGGAGTTTAGGCCGAGGTCTGTGAGTTTAGATGCCAGCTTGATGGGGACTATAGTGTTGAAAGCTGAGCTTTTTTTTTGACCCTCTAACAGCAAACATTTTTCAATTTGTAATTCTCTTTTTTTTTTTTTTTTTTTTTTTTTTTTTTTTAAGTCCTTTTGTTGAATCGTTTTTTGTAAAATTAACTGCAAAACAGGTCAAAGACAAGGGTTAGATGGGCTCCAACTGCTCGGCACATTTCTAACTCCAAAAAGCAACCCTCTGCAATCTTGTATTTCTACAGAAATGAGCAAATATGATTTGGAGGACCTTGGAAATATTGTCTAAAATTAGTTTTATTAACAAATGACAGATGTACAATGCAATGTGACTTTCTTGCAGTGATTTCTTTAACTCATTTGCTCATTTCTTAGATGTTAAAGATGTGTGCATCTCAATATAAATATGTATGGCAGTATGAGTGTGTGATTGTGTTTTTTTGTTTCTGTGTACAGGGCAGTAGGGTGCAGACGAAGGTCGGCCTCCTCATGTTGCTCTGCACCTGGATCAGCAACTGTCCAATTGCTGTCATGCACTTCCTGCACAATCAAGACAATGTTCCCTTTGTATCCTTCTATCCACACTCACACACCTGATTATTAAGCTGATGTACATATTTATAAACAGTGACCAAATTCATTGTACAGTGATGATAAAGCTTGAATCTTAGTTAATAATTCACAGTGCGACTATGGGCTTTAAGGTGATCAGTTCTGGTTACAGCTAGTCGTTGAATTACATTTAGAGCAACCATATTACACCTTTCAGTCTTTGCAAACTAGACTACAACCAGTGTGGACTTGTCTATGATTTTGATGGCTCATGTCATTAAGTACAGTTACTTGTTTGTCACAGGCTTTGTGCGTTATACTTAACTTAAGTTATCAGCTGACCGGTCAAATCTCAGAAAACCTGGGTGAGGATGAGCGACTGGTTCAGGGTCTGTGTGCTCTGTTGTTGGGCATTTGTATCTACTATAATGACAACAGCTTAGAGAATTATACAAAGTATGTTCTTACTTTACCCTTTTTCTTTATTTTTACTCATACTTTCTTTTATTCATATTTATTTGTATTATAACTGGGGCTGTCAGTTTATGTAAAATTATGATTAATCTTTTAATTGGTAATTAATGTTCATATAATGTTATTGTGTTAATACATTAACATTACATGAACACAGAACCTTTTTTTAGAAAGCAGATATGATTCTTCTTGTGTAAAATTAGGTACAAAATTAGGTAATTGGACAAATTGGTGTTGAAGGGTTAGTTCACCCAAAAATTTTAATTCTGTCATTTATTACACCCTCATGTCGTTCCAAACCCATAAGACCTTCGTTAATGTTTGGAACACAAATTAAGATATTTTTTGATGGAATCTGAGAGCGCTCTGACCCTCCAATGCTGATTACGTTCTGGGGTACTCTCCAAACTGGCGGAAGTCTGTAACTCAGGGAGAAGAATTGCTGAATAAATTATTGTTTTCTTTGCACACAAAAACTATTCTCGTAGCTTCGTAAAATTACTGTTTAACCCCTGATGTCACATGGACTATTTTACCGATGTCCTTGCTACGTTTCTGTGCCTTGATCGTGCTAATATCCTTGCTGTCTATGAGAGGGTCTTAGAGCTCTCAGATTCCATCAAAAATATCTTAATTTGTTTTCCGAAGATGAACGAAGGTCGTACGGTTTTGGAACAACATGAGGGTGAGTAATTAATGACAGAATTTCCATTTTTGGGTGAACTAACCCTTTAAATATACTCTAAACATAAAGGTCAATAAATGCTTGTTTACATGTTTGTAAATAAAAAAAAAATTTTTAAATCAGAAGCAGAACTGTTTTCAACATTCCTGATAATAATGCGTTACTTGAGCACCATATCAGCATATTAGACACTGAAGACTGGAGTAATGGCTGCTGTAAAATGTTTTTTTTTCCCATCACAGAAACAAATAAAACTTTAATATTGTTATTGTTAATTGTAATACTATCACAATAAGACTGATTTTGCTGTATTTGTGATGAAACAATTGCAGCCTTGGTGAGCTTAAATAACTTCTTTGAAAAACATCAAAGAAATCTTACCGACCCAAAACTTTTGAATGGAAGTGTATCTAATTAACCTGATAAATGAACATTTTACCATTGACAGCCCTCCTTATATCATTTCCCCATATGCCGTAAGTTATGCCGCCTCCTGTTTCACAAAGTATTTTCTCCTCCTCTCCACAGAGAAAAGCTGAAGCAGTTGATTGAAAAGCGCATAGGAAAAGAAAACTTTGTGGAGAAGCTAAGCTTTATAACCAAACACGAACTGTATTCTCGTGCTGCTCAGAAACCTCAGCCAGCCTTTTCCACCCCAGAACACATGCTGTTTGATCATGAGTTCACCAAACTTGTTAAAGAGTTGGAAGGTCAGTGTTGGAGCCCTGAACACAAACTAATACCTCTTTTCCCTCGTTATTAACATCTGTCAGTCATCCGATCACAAGTGCACGGTGTTAAATCAAGTCTAAATGTGATGCAGACCCATTGAAATTCCATTGTTGAAAAGTTTCAGTTTTGGGTGAATTATTCCTTTAAGAGTCCAGGGGCAGTATTACCTCTGCAATTTTATGTTTAGTATTAAAGTGTCATAATGTTGTTGTTGTTTTTTGAAGTCCATTCTTCATTCTGTGCTTCGTAAAATGTTCATTTTGTTCATATTTTTCATCCTCTTTGAATTAAATACTGTATTTTGTTGCTGATCCTTGAAGAAAATTTGATTATTCATAATATGACCCTTTTACCTCATCCATAATAGTTTTTTTTTCCATGTTCTGTGGTTCTGTATTTGTTCATAGGTATGATAACAAAAGCGGTGCTTAGGTCAAGCGAGGAAGAGAAACAAGAAGAAGAGGTGAAGAAAACACTAGAACAGCATGACAGCATTGTAACCCAGTACAAAGAGTTGATTAGAGAACAGGTAAAAATACATCAAACTATATTCCATTCTCACATTTATGTCTGTGCAAGGTTTCAAAGTAGTCCTTTTGATATTTTAATCTATGTAGTATATTCAATTATTTTGGGTTATTCATGATGCAACAATAATTTGCATACCTCATCAGTCTATTTGATATGAAAATCATAAGCTCTGTTGAAAAAAAAATATTTCCCAGCTAAAAACTTTTTTTTAATAAGTACATGTAAAGAGTCTTGTAAAAAATAGTCATGTTGCACATAATTGTCTCTCCTTTTTATAAGATTGTTTATTGAATGTTTGATTATTATCTGTACCTACCATAAAGCTGATATGCCAATACATTTAAATTCTAATTATTATTTATGTTGTGAGCCAGCCAATGCACCTTGAGCAACTTCTGTGAAATGACCACTTCAAATATGATGTTCAAAAGGGTGCAAATCTGACCAAAAAGAATTGATGAACAGATAAATATTTTCTATATTTATTTAGAGCTCTGATTGCTGCCATAGGTAGCCCTAATGGATCTTAATCAAGAGACGTGAATCCTTATGTATTTGGCTTGGAGTCTGGCTAATATGATTATAGTATTATAGGGCTATAATTGTCATAAGGGTAACTAAACATATATTAAACTTATGACCAAAGAAAAGTGGGTTAACCCTGCTTAAACACTGGTTTCTCTTTCCTCTTTAGGGTTTTAGAAGGAAAAATAGCATGTTTAAATTACGCGTTAATTTTCCGTTTCTCCTCTGTTCATATCCGTTTAATTGCAGGATTCTCAAATAAATGAGCTGAAGGAGCAAGTAACATTGCTGACTTCCCAAAATGAAAAGTTGCAGAACACCATAACACAGCAGTTCTCTCAGATCCAACAGCACAAAGATCAGTACAACATCCTCAAACTCAAACTAGGTACTGAGAAAATATCAGATATATATCAGTAGTCTTTGCAGTATTTCAGTAGAAGTTACTGTTACAATTGGTCTACTCTTTCTTCATGTTCTGTAGGTAAAGATAACCAGCAGACAGGTAATCAGGCAGAGGCAGCACACGTGAACGGCCTGCAACCAGAGGAGCTGAGCCAACTCCGAGAACAACTTGAGGAACTGCAAAGACAAAACCAGCTGCTGCAGACACAACTGACTGAAAAGCACTCTCTAATAACCAGCCTGGTATGAGTGTTCAAAAATTCAAAATTGGAATTTTTTTTTCTAATGGTATTCTAATTTCTTAGCCTTTTACAGTAGCATTTACAATATCATTCAAAAGTTCTGGATCATTGCTAATCAGCCAATCACATGGCAGCAACTCAGTGCATTTAGGCATCTAGATGTGGTGAAGATGACTTGCTGAAGTTCAAACCGAGCATCAGAATGGGGAAGAAAGGGGATTTAAGTGACTTTGAACGTGGAATGGTTGTTGGTGCCAGACGGGCTGTCTGAGTATTTCAAAAACTGCTGATCTACTGGGATTTTCACACACAACCATCTCTAGGGTTTACAGAGAATGGTCCGAAAAAGAGAAAATATCCAGTGAGCGGCAGTTGTGTGGATGAAAATGCCTTGTTGATGTCAGAGGTCAGAGGAGAATGGGCAGACTGGTTAGAGATGATAGAAAGGCAACAGTAACTCAAATAACCACTCGTTACAACCAAGGTATGCAGAATACCATCTCTGAACGCACAACACAAACCCTGAAACAGATGGGCTACTGCAGCAGAAGACCACACCGGGTGCCGCTCCTGTCAGCTAAGAACAGGAAACGGAGGCTACAGTTCGCACAAGCTCACCAAAATTGGACAATAGAAGATTGGAAAAACGTTGCCTGGTCTGATGAGTCTCGATTTCTGCTGCGACATTCAGATGGTTGGGTCAGAATTTGGCGTAAAGAACATGAAAGCATGGATCCATCTTGCCTTGTCTCAACGGTTTAGGCTGATGGTGGTGGTGTAATGATGTGGGGGATATTTTCTTGGCACACTTTGGGCCCCTTAGTACCAATTGAGCATCGTTTAAACGCCACAGCCTACCTGAGTATTGTTGCTGACCATGTCCATCCCTTTATGACTACAGTGTACCCATCTTCTGATGGCTACTTCCAGCAGGATAATGCACCATGTCACAAAGCTCAAATCATCTCAGACTGGTTTCTTGAACATGACAATGAGTTCACTTTACTCAAATGGCCTCCACAGTCACCACATCTAAATCCAATAGAGCACCTTTGGGATGTGGAATGGGAGATTCGCATCATGGATGTGCAGCTGACAAATCTGCAGCAACTGTGTGATGCTATCATGTCAATATGGACCAAAATCTCTGAGGAATGTTTCCAATGTTGAATGGAAACATGGGAATGTAGAGAATGTTGAATCTATGCCACGAAGAATTAAGGCAGTTCTGAAGGCAAAAGATGTGTGCCTGGTACTAGCAAGGTGTACCTAATAAAGTGGCCAGTGAGTGTATATTGTTATGGTAAAGATTAATTTTCAGCAGCCATTTCTCAAATCTTTAGTGTCACATGATCCTTCAGAAATCATTCTCATATACTGATTTGGTGCCCAAGAAACGTGTACTACAATGTTGAAAAAAGTGCTTTAATATTTTTGTGATACTTTGACCCAAAATGTTTGAATAGTAATGGTATATTTGGAAATATTTGGTTTGTGCCCAACAGAAAGCTGAGGGAGTACCATCAGCAGAGGGGTCAACTTCAGAGGTCACAGAATTACAAAAGGTCAAATTCCAACCTTTCCCTTCAATATATTACTTACAAAACACTAATATTATATACAAAACACTTTGAGTTGAAAGTAATTTTTTTTAAACGTTTGATTGCAGGAGGTGGAGTTGCTGAAAGCCCAGCTGCAGAGCCAGACCGCAGAGATCACACAACTACAGAGTGAAAAAAAGGAGCTACTCAAAGGATCTGAGACCACAGTAAGTGTGTCTGTACAATAATTGAACAGACAGTACAGTCCACCACACTGTAGTCTCAGCTTCAGATAGTATTCCCACAGACCACCTGTATTTCAATCTCAAAATCGTAAAATACAGTCTTATGGAGTCATCATGGGTAGGCTTTTTTCATCAGTCCACTAGGAGTGGAGGGGAAACACTGTGATTTCTATTTTTAATAATTCAAATCGCTTCCCAAATTATGAAAATGTATCTTCTAAATAATAAACAAAATAAAATTGGCAATTGTGAGAGCAGTTCAGCACCCAGACAGTTTAGAGAGGGGACACCTCAGGCCATGAGCAGCAGTCGGGTACATAGGGATGTGCGATATGCATCATCTACAAACATACCATAAATGTGTCACTCACTTTGCAAAAACACAAGCCTTGAGAGGGCATGGTTTCACTGCATGATTTAGCCTGTTAGAATGCCAACGAAAATAGTTTCAAACAAAGCCACAGCAGAAACATTGTGCATCTCTGAGCAACACACAGTAGTGTTTTGTTATTGAATGAGTCTGTGTTTTTTAACTAATCATTTGAGTGAATAATTCAGTGATCCATGCATAAAAACAGTGACTTGCTTCATTTCTGAATGAATCATATGCTTTGAACAGATTGTTTGAATGATTCATTTACTCATTAAAACAAGAACTTACCACCATCTACTAATGGTTTTAGCTTCAAATTTAAAGTATTATTTAATTTTTCCATACTCTAATTTGTAAATGCATCTAAATGCCACTTCAGAGGTAGCATCTGTGCCACCTCTGCAGTGCCACATTGAATACTATCATCCAGAAATGAAAGGGTCAGAACAAAAACCACCTGAAATTTCAAGTACGATACTGAATTGAAATTCGATTCAAAATGGGGAAACCAATCTCACAGTGAGTCCACCAGAAAAACTAAATTGTTCACAAGGTACCTGATCCTACAATACACAAAAATAGGCAAATTGCACTAAATGTTTTGTTTTAAGGTATTTTAAAATGTAATTTATTTTTGTGATTGCAAATCTAAATTTTTAGTATCGTTACTTCAGTGTCACATGATCTTTCAGAAATCATTCTAATATGCTTATTTTGCGCTCAAGAAACATTTATAATTATTAATGTTGAAAACAGATTTTTTTCTTTTTCAGGATTATCATAGATTTGATAAAAGATGTTTAGATTTTTTTTAAATTTTTATTCATTTAGCTGACGCTTTTATCCAAAGCGACTTACAATTGCTATATATGTCAGAGGTCGCACGCCTCTGGAGCAACTAGGGGTTAAGTGTCTTGCTCAGGGACACATTGGTGTCTCACAGTGATTGATGCACCCTTGCTGAATAAAAGCAATGAAAAAAAATCTAACTGACCTTAAACTTTTGTACAATTGTGATTGTGCTTATTATTTCAGTACTGTCTTTCTTTCAGGCTGCAGTTCCAGGAGAAGACAGTGTCTACACAGAGAAGATTGCAGAGTTAGAGAGCAGGCTCTCTGCTCAGACAGCAGAGACACAAAAGCTCAAGGTGACTTGCCCTAGAGGAATGGCCACCTTCCTTTTTTCATCATTCACTCGTTTATGTATTTTATGTGCTTTTGCATAATTTCCCATTTAACACTTGCTCTTTTTTCTGTCTTACTCTGTCTTTCAGGTGGAAGTTAAAACTCTTCTGGAGAGTAAGGAGTTGATGGATAAAGAACTTGCTTCAGCCACGAGCACAGCTGCCATCATGCAGGCAGAGAAGAGCAAGTTGCAGCAGGAGGTGCAGGAGTCCAAGAAGGAGCAGGACGATCTTCTCATGCTACTCGCTGACCAGGACCAGAAGATTCTGAGCCTGAAACAGAGACTCAAGGACTTGGGAGAGACGGTACATTCCTCACAACAATGCAGAACATAGTTTCACTGGCTTTGTACTCATCAAATGTCTTCTTGCATTTCTTCTTATTCTTGGTTCCTATTTGACTTTTTCCACACAGATTGAAGATGAGGATGATTTGGATTCAAGGGACCAGTTTGATGATGATGATGCTGATGATGATGAAGAGGAGGAAGAAGAGTGTGATGAATAAAGTATTGAAAGTGAAAGAATTGGAAGTGAAAGACTGCTAATATTAACTTGTCACTTACACGATTAGAGAAGGAGATTGTAAGCTTTGGACAGTAGAGCTGATCTTCTGATTTTTAGAAGAATCACATATTTCTTTACTTTCTTCAAAACTGCATTTTAATTTTTAGAAATTATTTTGCAGTGGAAAACAGTCCAACTAATTGAACCAGACCCATTTCGTTTTAAAGAAGCTTTGAATTTATTCAGATAATAAATACAGATGAATACTTTATTTTTGATCAACATTCCCAGTGCTTATGTCCTGTAGAAGAATCTGGAGAGCTGTTTGCACTAATGATGGAGAGGAGAAAATAAAGATTTGCTTCTTTGTTATACATAGTGCAAGGCCACCGAGAAAGTTCACTCTGCATTTCCGTAAGGTTTGGCAACTTGTGAGTGAGTGTCTTGATTATGGATGGGTGTATTCTGTAAGACCTTCTCTGCTCAGGTGCATAGTGAACTGTTTAACATCTCATTCAAATTTTGTCCCTTTCCTTTTTTGACCTTCTGGTCAAATGGCTGTTTTTTTTTTTTTGTTTGTTTTTCATCTGTTCCTCCGTATCAGCAGTTTTCAGAATTGTTCATCCATACATTCAAATCTACAAATGATCAAACACACTCAACCCACTTTGCATTACATTGTGTTAGTACTGCATTGTGTTCTTCAGTATAACACTTCTGAAGTCCCATTAAATGTTGGTATGCTACACGTTCAGGTTCCTAAAAAACTGGAGAGGTATTTTGCAAAATTTGATTCAAGCTTTGGTTAATTTATGGATAAACAAGCCTCCTTAGAATAAACTATATAAATGCTTGTCTGTGATGTTTTAGTTTTAAACTGAAGTTTTTAGTTCATGTTCTTAATAGGTGTGTTGTTCAATATACAGCTGTATTTGAGGATTGACTGAGGATTTTTCCACTCCTAATACCTACAAATATAATTTTGCTATCAACTGCATTCATGCTCATGTTTGATAATGAATTCTACCATAATTATTTTGGAATTGTGAAGGAAGGTATATAATAATATTAAAGTTCATAGCATGTTTTGCAGCTTTACAGACAACAATGCCATAATTAGAAAATTGTGCACTAGGGGGAAAAAATATCTGCTACTATATAAGTAAATATTTGCTGTTTGTACACTACAATTTGTTCTTCTCTTCAAGGTAGCATTAAAATCAAAAGTCCAAACTGCAATATTATAAAAATTTTGTAATTTGAAATATTCTTATTTTTATAAAATTAAAAGTCTATTTTTATATTTTAAAACATTTACCTCTGATGGAAAGCCCTATTTTCAGCAACCAGGAGACAACGAAGACAAGTATATCAGAGACTCCTTGTTAAAATTCACGGGCCTGTGACATTTTTATGGGTGGCCCCCTTTCCCAAATGAATACGCTGTATTATAGAGACCCTTGATGGTTCTGTGATTTAAAGAACAGCATTTATTTGAAATGCTAAGCTATAGAATAAGAATATAAATCTGAATAGCTGCCAATGAAGAAAGATTGAAACAAACTGGTGTAGTTCTGACATTTACCAGTAGGGGCTACTGGGACCATTCAGACCAGCCAAATCCTAATGAATCAAAACAACACTGACTACCCCCTCATTATCATACTGTAGAAAGAAACGCCTAAATAAATACGTTTTAAAATAATAAATGCAGTATTGCAAGAATTAATAAGCTATTAAAATATTAAAACTCTAATTCATGACTAAAGAGTTGCAAATGTTACTTGTAGATAAAAAAAAAAAAAATGCCCGACAGGATTTATTATTTATCGTGCATTTATACTTCGTTACACATGTATCCCGTACATTACTTCATTTATTTATTTGCATGTTTTGTGTTCCTATTTGGCCCTCTGATTGTGTACTGTGTGATGGGGGGAGGGGGACAGTGTTCTCAAACACAGGTTATGGGTTATATCATCTCTCATCATCTCCCCACCCTGTACTCCACCGCAGCGCCGCCTCACACCCATAGACATCTCAAAAACGGGACGGATGGTGAACGGAACACACTGAACAAAAATGGGCGGGTCTTAGTGCGTGCAAGTAATTTCTAATTGGACAGGTATAATTAGTACGAAAAAAGTAAGGTTTGTTTGAACTCTTAACCATATCTTTAGACTAAATGAGTATTAAAGTTAGTCGGGAATATTCTTAATCGTGGGAAATTGCTGTCCAGGCAAATGCTGGTTTAAAACACACACTGCGGTGTCACGTGGCGTGTGTTACTTTTCACCTCGCTGTACAAGCTCGCACCAATCATAGTAGTTTTGTGATTACTGACTAAGACTTTTATTTAATGATTTTACAGAGAATGCTTTACGATATTTCTATTTGTTTCCCGGGTAACAGTTTCCTGAATTAATACATTTAAACGATTACACAGTGTAGTGTTTAAATGTATGGAATTAAACGAACAGTGTTGTGGGATTTGAATGAAAGTCAATGGTGCGTTTGTCTTCCTGAGCGCCCAAGCGCCCCTTTAGGACGACAAGTTTGGGTCCCATAATGAACACTAACAGATGCCAGCTGATGCTCACACCTCACCTCAAACACTGCGGCATCATCCTACAATCTCTCCCTCTCTCTCTGACACATTTCTGCGAGTGAGTGTTTAAAAAGACGCGGATCTAGTAGCCCGTGGGTTATTCTCAGTTCTCTTCATACTGCATGACCATCACAAAGGTAAGAAAACCCATAATTATATATACACTTAGCTGTAGTTTTCTGCGTAAGTGTTCCAGACTGTGTTTTTAAATGTAAATTTTTATTATTATTATTATAGGCTATTTTATTGACGGTGATAGAGCGAGTTTAGGAGACATTAGAATATCAATGATTTTAATAAATTGTCAAATAAGTGTAGATTTGTTTATTGTTGAAGGCTTTCTTTTATATTTCAGATTGTAACACTTTGCAATAAGGTCCCATAGTTAATGCACTGACATAACTAACAAATTAGCAATACATTTGTTACATTATGAGCCTGATTCGTTAATTAAAATTAATAAAAGCTTTAGAGGTACAGGCCTATTTTTGTTGTTAGTACATGTTAACTAATAGGCTATTATCTCATTAAAACTTATTGTAAAGTGATGTTTATTTTGTTTAGACTTTTTCATGATCTCTTCTAGAGCTGAACTGACACTTACATCATGTGATGTATTTCTGTAGGGCAAATGCTTTCAATGCACATCTTTACAATGAAGGATGAAAGTTATTTATTCTTTAACATTGGCTAGATTGTTTCAAAGGTGAACAGATCTATTATCACAGTCATTAAAGAGATTTCACCCAAAAATGAATATTCAGTCACTTTCCATTTGTGACAGTTATAACCACAACCACAGTTTTGATAATCTAAAAAAAAACGTTTTTATCAAACAAGCAACCTGTACATGTATCATATATTTACTCTTTGAAAATACTAATACAAATAATCATTATCATAATCAATTATCATAAAACACATGTCTGCCAGACCACTAATGTTGGCTTGAATACTGTCATTCTTTAATATTAAATGGAGGAAATGGCCTAGCTGTATTGTTGAGCAAGACAGACAGACACTCAGGGGAGGCCAGGTAAAGAAAGACAGTTCAGAAGGGTTGCCAGGTGTCAAAGTCCTGAGGGTGAAACATGTCAAAGAAAGGTGTGGTCGTGTTCAGACGCGTCCATGAGCCATGAGTGCTGCTTTAGTCTGGGTCTTTACCTGGACACATATGACTCTGGCTCTTCTGTCCATTCTTACTCTTTAATGGTATTTTTGTCTGTGCATTTGCAACAGTTCAGTGATCATTCTCAGCATATCCTGAGGAGTTTGATTTGTTAGTTCATTTCAGTTCAGGTGAGAATACTTAATGAAGCTAAATATTTTCTTAAGAGCATTTGAACAGGGTGAGAAGAAAAATGCCAGTTTGAGGGTTTAACCCTCTTTCTTACTTGGAAAAGGTTTGGTTGAACCTGCATTGATGATACACAATTGCAATCCATTTGCTAGCACTGTCACCACATAAGCAGCTTTAGATAAAAGTGCCAGTAGTTCACCTTGAGTGTTTTGAATTTAATTTTTTTATTTATTATTATTATTCATTTTGCAAATACATGAACTAATATGATGTAAGCTTTTAATCACATCTCCAAAGCTGCCAAAGTTGTGCATTTGGTGGACATTTGGTGTTTATGGCCCCATCAGTATTCTTTGCTTCTTAATTGTTTTGCATCACATATTTTTATTAAATACAGTTTTGTCCTGTTTAAAATTAATTCCGCTCTTGGTGTGAACAGATCATTTGTTCATGATTTGTTCCAATTTTACATTTTGTATTTGGTTGTAACTGTAGAAAAACTGTAGAAGTTTCTACTTAACATAAATAAGAAGTTCCTTCAAGATCTTTATATTCAGAGATCTTGGATTATTTTAACTTTTCCCTTCTAGCTTTTGACCTTCAGTTGATGACCTTCGTGAAAGGTCATAGATGAGTTATGGTAGTCAACTAATGCACTACCAGGTTATTGTTGAACAGTCAATTAAAAGTTAAACAATACACTATCATTTTGAAAAAAAGTTCACCAAGACTACATTTGTTTGATCTAAAATACAGTAAAACAGTACTATTTTGAAATATTATTACAAATTAAAATAACTGTTTTCTGATCAATCAGAAATCATTCTAATATGATGATTCTGTATTGTACATTTAAAAAAGAAATAAACTCTAATTGATCACATTAGCTCTGTCTTAACCTGACAGGGAATCCACAGGGACTGTCTTTCATTGTGTCTTGCTTTTGGTGAAGTTAGACATTTGTGGATGGAAATGCACACCCATATATTGATTCAGTGTTTTTTTTAGAATGGCAGTCCATCACTCAGTTGTTGAGCTGTTGGGAAAAGAAACAAGTCAACATATGCACATCAATAATGTTAGGTTCTCTTGACATAATTGTAATACCGCAATACTACTTTCTTTGTCCAACTTTAATTTATTTTAATTTAATTTTAATTTAATTTAATTAAAAAGTTAATGCCAGAACAAGTACATAATTCTTGTTGAGCAAATAAAAAATTAGCAATGCCGCAAATCTTTTTATAAGCCTTTGAAATATTTGATTCTTATACACAGCTAATTTGAACTGTGATCTTGACCTCTGAAGAATGGTACTATGTACAGTAATAAAACATAGACACATGGTCCTCAACAATTAGCACACAAACCTCAATAACAACAATCAACAAACACAATAAAGAAAAAAATATGAGCTCGTAACCCATACAAAACATATAACTTGCAATGGTGACAAAAACAGCAACATAAATCAAGTCCTACCACCTAATTTATTCATGCTGCAATGCATTCTGGGAGCTTACAAACCCTTAACAAATAAGCAATATCAAATATGAAGCAACTCTTATATGCATACATACATGTTGCTTGTTCTATATCTATACAATGAGGTATTTGTGTTTTTGTTTGTTTGTGTGTGTGTGTGTGTGTGTGTGTGTGTGTGTGTGTGTGTGTGTGTGTGTGTGCATGTTTATGTGGTTTATGAGGACACAAATTTGTATAATGACATGGGTATGACAGAGGTATTACAATGTCCCCGTATGTGCCTATGTCCCCGTAATTCAAAAGACTTAAAAAACATACTAAAGTCTCCTGTGAGGGCTAAGTTTAGGTGTAGGGTTGGTGTAGGGCAATAGCACACACAGTTTGTTCAGTATAAAAACCATTACGCCTATGGAGAGTCCCCATAAACCACAAAAATCAACATGTGTGTATGTGTGTGTGTGTGTGTGTGTGTGTGTGCGTGTGTGTGTGTGTGTGTGTGTGTGTGTGTGTGTGTGTGTGTATGTGTTTATATGCGTGTTAGTGTAGAGAGAGAGAGAGATCCATCCATCCATCCATCATCTACCAAACAAACAAGTTTGTTTTATTTTAACTTCACATTACAGTTAATGCACTGCTCTCTGAAAACCATCAAGGAGCATTTTCCTGCATCCTCTCTGTTGAATGGCATGGAATCTTCCTGACTTCACATCCCTCTGTAATGCTCAAGTCATTAAGTCAGCTTGTGTGTGCAGCACATCCCTGCCTTGTATTAGTCAAGAAGCATATTGATTTAGTTTCAGGTTTCATAAACTCTTCTGAATGTCATAGTGTTTAGATGAGCAGATGGCTGTATTGTTTGCAATATTAGGATATATAGTTTCACTCATTTAGGCAGGTGAACAGATCATGAATAGACATTCATGATTTATATAAACAAAATTTATGATGTATTTAGTGTCCACTGTCTATTATATAATATACAGTGCCATAATATTATAATACACTAATACATCACATAAGTTCCCCTTTCATCATCTGTTTGCGGGAGAAATTACAATTTTATGTTGGTAATTAACATATATTTAAAAATCAGCAGGTGTTAGCACACTTAACTTATGAACTATAAAAATACTGACCACTGAGTCTTCGCGGAAGCCATAGTTTCTTATTAACAAATTACCTATCAATAATGTGTCTACTAGCAGAGTAAAGCCGTGCAACATATATTATGTACTTTCCACCCATATTGCAAATATTATTATAACCTGTGATTCACTTTGTGAGCTTCAAGTGATGTTGCACAATTTTGACTTAACAAGAAACTACTATTCATGTTGTGTAATAGCTGAATACATAATCAGAGACTGTTTTGTTTCTCTGAGAAATAGAGATGTTTATATCTAGAAATGTGTCTTTCAGGAATCAACAGATCGGTGAGCCTCAGTAGTTCGATTGTCTCTCTTAAGAGGGAAATTCAAATGTAAGCTTTGAAAGTCAAATTGAACAGTCCCACTTTTTGAAGAAAAAAAAGAGCATGTGCAAATGAGTCACGTCCTTCAGCTTTAGCACATTTGGTAATAAATTTACATTTTTCCTTACTCAACACATGCATTGACAAACTGTTGCTCACCTTAATGATTTCACCAAACCCAAAAGTAGGTCACCTCCTACCAGTCCCAAATAAAGATTTTTGAGTATTTGCTAAGCAAACCGCATGAAGACAGAATCTATTTTTAATCCCTTGTTTACAATTCGGTTAGGTTTAGGTTTGGTTTTAGTGTAGTTGGTATGTTATTTTTTAAATGCCATAGAGCATTAACCTTTCAGCACCACTTACAGGACATTTCATTTGAGAACGGCCACAATACGTACAACAACCAATGTAATATAACGTTGCCAGATTCACGTTTATTTATTTTTTTGATAAAACCAAATGCTCTTTTAGTGCTACTGACTGGCATTTCACTTTGTAAATGTTTTGAAACATGCAAGAAGAAATGAAATTTCATTGTGCAGAAATTTCGTTTTTCATTGAGCCTGGGTTGGTTTGTTTAGTTTATTTGGACTCTAGTATTCTTTCATAAATAACTGCATTTTTTTTTTTACTACACTAGCTAAGAACAAGATTTTAATGAAACATGTTGTGTTGAAAGCTGTGGATGTGATCTAGCTTTTATTGCTATCTACAACTGCTATCACATCACTGGCTTATTTTTGGACTTTAGGGGTGTCAGTTAACAGATACCGTTACTGACTCAGTTTCATGATCTTGTGTTTGTGCAATAAAGCAATAAAGTTGCTAGTTTTATCCTTGTTTATTCAGGACATGCTCTCATGTCCTTATTGTCCAGATCAAACTTCACCTAAAGACATTTGCAAGAGTGAAGAGTTGAGACAGGATAAACAAACTCAACCAGACCCTCCTAGAGAGCCCATAGCTGACATTTATCATATCAAAACACAGTCTTTCTCAAGATTTTGGGGTCAATTAACATAACAACAGTCAGTGACCTGGATACTCCAAGACAATACTAATTCCAGTGCCCCATCCTCACAGTCAGGATTTAGTGAGGCCTCAATGGCCCAGAAACTGAAACCAGGCGGTGTATTGTCAAAATGCAGATCTCCTCATTCAAGATCAAACACCTTCCCACACCGAAAGATCTGGACCCATAGAGCTTTTCCTCTGTTGTAGCTGGTTATTAGCATAATGTCTGTAATCTCTGCACATTAGTCAGCTCTAAAGGCCTCCAGAAAGCTGTATGTCAAGTATGCTCTCTAATTGCTTGGATAACAGATCCTGACCTCATTGCTAATGGTACTGTGAACTCCTATTTTTTTTAGTGATCGACGTTCGCCTGCAGTAAGTCAGCAAAAAGTTAGCAGTTAGCAGGTTTTTCAGAGATTCCTATCCTCTTATGCCTTACAGGTGTTCAGTTACTAGCATACCTTCCAGGTGAAACTTGAACTCATCTGACAGAAGTGATACTTCCGTCTGCTCTTTTTAGACTAAATCTAACCTGTGGACTGCACTCTGTCCCTGTGTGTGTTTATGCTTCTCATATCGAGTTGCATCCAGTAACTCTACCACTTTTATGACTCCAGTCCTCATTTCCTGTGTATTTGTTTTACCCTGCTTATTTACATAGCATAAACATATTTCTATCATGCCTCTGTTGTACTCAGATAACACTCGGTAATGACCTGAGCTTTCCTTGTTGTACAGTAACAGAAAACCAGCCTTTGCTTTGTCTCAGTTGAAATGTCTGTCTTGCAGCAGACAGATACAGATTTGAATACCACAAAGAATGGGTGATATGTCAAATATTCACAATACATGCAAAGGCACGCACATCCAAAAGAACAGAGAAACTAAATATAGGTCCTTGAGCAAAAATAGAAAGGTAAATGTAGAAAAAAAGTTGTCACACTACAGCTCCATGGAATAAATAATTATTTAAAATCCCACAGAATTATGCAAAATTGTGAATATGTGGTTTAAATCTTTCCTTGCCTCGCAGCTCATAGGTATGAGAGTGTTAAAGGGTTCATATGACGTTGCTAAAAAGAACAATATTTGGTGTATTTGGTGTAATGCAATGTGTTTATGTGGTTTAAAGTTCAAAAAACATTATTTTCCACATACTGTACATTATTGTTGCTCCTGTAATGCCCCGTCTTTCTGAAACGCGTCGGTTTTTCCAAAGCTCATCGTTCTGAGAAGATTGGCCGGCTATCCAGTGCGTTGTGATTGGCCGAATACCTCAAGCGTGAGACATAAATGTTACGCCCCTCACCGTATTGTGATGGCGTTTCCTAGCGCCGACGAGACTAAAACAACAAAACCCATTACAAACGAGGCATTTGTTGCATCCATTGAGGACATAATTACTGATTATAATGATTTAGACTGTCTTTTCACGCGTTGCGTTACATCACACTGCATAAACATTACCATGTCTGCATTTGTGATCGGAGAAACAACAAGCACTACTGTACACAGTAAATTTCCCGTGTTTGAATCATCAGTAACAGAAACATACTTACAGGCTGTGAGTCAGAAGTGTCAGACTGTCCTTGCAAAGTTGGAATTGCCCCACTTTATAGAAACAGCCTTTGTGCAAGCCAGCATTGTAGTCTATTTCCTGCCAGGTTCAGGAAATAGACCTCCGTAAAATGTGCTGCACACACTCGAATATTTGCATTGTACTGTTCTGGAACAGTGTTGTAAATACAACTTAACCATTGATTTCTTGTTGTGTCCTCTTTTGGAAGCCCAAACAAAGTAGTTTCGTTTTCACAACGAAACACAGCGTCTCCAGGACATGGCGCCGGCGGCAGCAACAATACTACAGTCAGAATTAAAATTAAGTCCCCTTTCTTTGCGTATACATTTGGGGCAGTGTTATGAAAATCTCCCCACACCGCGACGTAGATATGTGGGGGCGTGTTTGAATGAGCCATCTTAGGGGGGCATGGTTGAGTCTTAACTTTTATAAAGAATATCTATGGTTTTGAGACTTTAGTCTTTGCAACTTCAGGAATCTTATCTAAGCACCAACAGCTTGTAACACTCCAAAGAGAAAGGCAAACTTGAAATCGCATCGTATGAAAATGCTATTATTGTTTGTGCGATTCATTCCTGTGAATAAATTCAAACTGTCTGTTTCACTGAATCAATTCATATTCTGATTCAGTAGTTTGCATGATTACTCTGAAGTCTTTGTGTGACTTATTTCAGTGAAAATGTTGATACATGGCTGTTTGTAAGAAGTTTATTATATTATTTAAAATAAAGAAATAAAATAATAAATAAAAATCAGAATAAAAACATTTCTTAAAGCAAATACACAAATGTCAATACATTTATTGAATATAGAAGTATTAAGACATTTTAACAACCTAGCCCTAATGATTAATGTACAGGAAATCAGTGTGAGGAACTTGTCCTATCTTTCCTTCACACCTCCCCGTCCTCTGTGCTTTCTGCTGTGAGGCGCCACCCATCTAGGTGTGCACACATGATCTCTTACCTGCTTCGCTCACAAACACTGGACGTGCTGCTGGCATTCTGTCCACATTTACTGAGGCTGCAGGGCAGACGTTTAACATCTGTTTTCTCACTGTCTTTAGGATTGTCTTCCTTTATTGTAATCTTTTCTTTGTCTGTGACGTTTTACAAGATCTCTTAAATGGAATAACTCTGCCTGTGGAAGTGGCAAATAGGGATATTTTCTCCAGTTTTATATCTGCATCTTCACCTCTGTTCTCTCGGGTCTTCGTGTGCTCAGCACAGACAGGGTGAGTAGTTTCCACAATTAATTTTGATGTTACTTTGTTATTCAGATATATTGCATTGAGAGATATTATAATGAATACTATATTATAGTTATGGTACTGATACTGTTACTATAATTATCTGCATGTCAAGGCTTAAATGTTTTTGGTTATGTATATGTAGTAATTGATATAAAGACACTGTCTTGTAATTGTAAACTTTTCATCTGGAAAGATTCATTTAAATGTCATGTTCCACAAAGTGTCTGGATGACATCTACCCTTAATGTTTTAGTTATTTTATTAATTATGCTTCAAACATTAATAAGAAGGTTGTGGTATTGTCGTGATTTGTATATCTATTGTTACCCTCCACACCCACACCAGATAATAACTTCGAAACTTCTAATAAAATCCATAACTTTGTTAATTATTACACCATGCAGCCTTTGAAAGCTGAACAACTCAAACATATACAAATCCTGCCACAGAAGGATTTGCTCATATATTTAACAGTGTTGCAGTGCTTCATGTTCTCTACTTAATTTAAATATTATTTAGTATGTATTAATGTTAGACGTTTTCTAATAAATTATCAGACACAGAATATAGTGCTAGGATATGTGTTTTTCCACCCATGGCCTGTATTGCCATTGACTGTTTTTCCATCCAGGATGTGTTGCATTTAAAAGGAAGATTAGTATGTTAATCTCAGGTGTGTTTAAATATATGAGCGTTTGTTTGTTGTGTACGTCGGTATACTGTGGAATCACCTGAACATTTTTAATTGCATATAGTTGCAGTTCCAGTCAGGCAGCTATAAACCGTCAAATCTGTAAATGTTATCTATTTTATTCACCATATTTTCCAGGATTGGATCTACACACTCAGAATTCAACCGCACACAACTCGGATATGTAAATCCAGTTGTGGAAACACCAGTCTTTCTGCTGTTTGATCTTGCTTTTCTGTCTAGTACCTGTTAACTTTATCCTTCAGTCAAAACCAGTCATACTGTTTTCACAATGCATTTATCTACGCTGTCATCAGGGTTGTTGCAGACGTTTCTGACAGGCATTTTGTTTGTGAAGTTGTTGGAAGTTGGCTAGTGAGGTTTTTCTTCATAGTTTCCTGCAGAGGTGGATGGTAATTATGTCCTCGTGGAAATCTTTATGGGTAGCTGAGAGTATCATCAAAAATGAGCTATAAAGTGTAATAACCAAACATGTATTGGATGGATATGTGTAGATGTTTTTGAATGAGAGTTAGAATTCTGTGGAAATCTATGTAGCTCTCTGTGGAATTGTGCAGGATATGATTATGTACTAATGATCTAATGGAGTCTAATGATAATTGATTCATTTGTTGATTTTTTTTTTTCCTATTAATTTGAACTTTTCGTTCATCAAAGAATCCTGAAAAAATGAACCACAGTCTTCATAAAAATATTAAGCAGCACAACTTTCCTGAGTACCAAGTCAGCATATTAGAATTATTTCTGAAGGGTCATGACTAATGAAGACTGGAGTAATGGCTGCTGAAATTCAGCTTTGCCATCACAGGAATATTACAATTCTAAAATATATTAAACAAGAAAGTGGTTATTCTGAATTATCATCATCTTTCACAATATTTGTTTTTCCCCTGAATTCATTGAAAAACAACCCCAACATGTATACATTTAGACTAATGTGGACTTTTAAGGCTATAAAAATATATGTGAATAGATGACTATATGCTATAAATTGAATAGAACAACACCTGTTTTATTAAATGGAGTAATTTTAGTCAAAATTATAGCAGTTTTTGTTGCAATATTATTAGTTTTTTGACGCACACATGTGCATATTTCACTCTGACCTGGAGGCTGCTATATATTTGCATCATGGATATTCATTTCCAGTTTACTCTTTTAAGATCCTTTGGTAAAATAATAAATGAAATCATAATAAAAAACATAATGACAGCATCTACCAGGAGGGGCATTTGCGGATTAGAAATTAGTCTTGTAATATTGTCTCCATAATATTTACTGATTAATTGTTGCAGGCCAAGTAACTTTTATGTTTGTGTTCTGTTGCATCTTCAGTATTTCATTGAATATTAGACTTACCCAGAAAAATACTCTTTTTACACAGAACTTTCAGCCCTCATGGAAGCCACTTCTGAATATTTTTGAGGTTAAAAAATTATGATGCAAGTTTTTTCTCTCCCCCCGTAGACCTGTTTATGTCTTTTTCAAAACTTGTGTCATTTTGGCAGTAATGTCAAATGTGTATCCATCTTCTGTTTCAATCTAGATGACATGGCGTCCTCAGTACCGTAGTTCCAAGTATCGCCATGTGTTTGGGAAGCCAGCCACAAAAGAGAACTGCTATGATGGTGTCCCCATCACCCGGAGTGTTCATGACAATCACCTCTGCGCCGTCAACCCTCGCTTTATCGCCGTCATCACTGAATGTGCAGGGGGTGGGGCCTTCCTGGTACTGTCCATCAATCACGTGAGTGAAACACGCTCATATCGTGACTACCACTGATAATACTGTAAATGCTTTTAATACCTTCCTGTTGTGTTTGCATTATTTAGACCCACATTCATTTTTCAGACTGGTTAACTTTATTTCTTCTTGAAATTCTTTGAATATTTCTCATTTAGGGTCATGAATGTACAGTAAAAGACGAAAAAGGGTTTTCAAGCATCAAAACAATAAGTGTAATACTGCTTTGAATTGTTATTGTTTTTCAGTACATTAGAAAGTGTCCTGTTCAATTAAATAGTTTTTTCTGCGCAAAAAAAAGAAGAAAAAAGAGAATCATTCATTTTTATTTACAGAAAACACTAAAATGTCATTCAGTGTAACAATCTTGTCAGGCATATTTACACAACAATCAGTTTATGACATTTTAAAAGACTAATTAGTTTTTCCCCAAATACTACTTACTTGTAATTTTTTAACTTTGCCACTATTCCATTTTGCCCATTTGTCAGCAATATTTGTTATTTGTTGTCATGTAAAATGCAATAAAATCACTTTTGTAAAATTTATTTTGAAACACTTGCAAAGTTTCAACATACACTACATTTTTTGTTACCGCTTTTGTGTTAGGGTAAAATTGGCAAAAATGATCTTTTTTTTCACAAATTTGTATGTTTCATTCTCTGACAAGCTACAAAAGAGGTTTTCTTGTTTTATGTAAGTCATTACTGTTTTCGCAGTGTAAATGTTTGGTAAATTGGATGGAAACAGATGTAGGTCTATTGACCCGTGACTCAAAAGTTGTACCCAGTTTTTTAACATAATAGGAAGGTTAAAGGACAACCTGGCGAATTACATATGTTAAAGTATCTTCACTTTCTCTTCAGGGTAAATGAAGACCTTTTTAATCTGCATATTTATGAGCGTCTATTATTTTACAGCCTAACATACAAAAATAGCTTCTTGCACTCTTTCTTCCTGTCACACACTCTCTCCTGCATGCTTACCTGTTCTGACACACTTAGCTCTCTGTGTGATTGTATTGGTCTGTTGACTCTCATGTTCAGTCAGATATTACCTCATGTCTCAAGAATGTCACAGGTTACATGAAAGCCTTGAGGCATCTTTCTGTATTGTCTGTCTCTTCTCCTCTCCCACAACATTAAATATTGTCTAAAAAAGTAGTGTTATATTATTGTTAACTTAAGTGCACAATTAAATGTGCTTTTGTAGCAAACAACATATAAAATAAAGTGGTCTGACCACACAAAACAAGTTAATGCATGTTTAAACATTTCAACATTTTAGTGCCTTCAGCCACAACCAATGCCCACAGTTGATATGAATAATGATAAAGTCAAGTTTCGTCACCTGTTACCTGAGTCATTTGTGTTACGTAATTGTTCTTTTGGCTACTAAAGGATGTTCTCCTTGTTGAGACTTGTGTCTTTCGCAAACACATTTCTATGCTATGATTCTTGGTCAAACTTGCAATGACTTATCAATAGTTGTAGTTTTTTTGTACTACACTACAAACAGTCTAATCTGTATCTTGTTTTTTAGTGAAATATCTAAATAACTGTATAAAAAGTAAATTCAGAAGCATTTTGGCTTGTTTTTTTCTGAATGTTGAATGTATAATTGAATACAAGTGTTCTCACCAATGTTGTCACTAGTTTTAATATAAATTTTGTGAGATTTATACTTAAAACAGGCAAAACAAGAACACATATAATGGTAAAGCTGAATGTTTTATATACTTTAGTGTCACATGATCCTTCAGAAATCTTTCTAATGTGTCGATTCAGTGCTTAAGAAACATTTCTTATTATTAATGTTGCTGAATTGCTTCTATCATTAGGTATTCTTTGATAAATATAAAGTTTTAAAGAACAGCGTTTATATAAAACAGAAGTCTTGTGTAACATTGTCTTTTCTATCACGATTTAATGTGTCTTTCTTGAATACAAGTATTCATTTCTTTTACAAATCTTACTGTCCCCTAATTTATTTTTTTTGAACACTGAAAATAATATTAACCTAAATAAATAACTGGTTTTATTCAAGTCAAATATATTATTTAACATTATTATTCAACTTAAATATATTAAGTTATAACATTTAAGATAATCGCTGGTTACAGCTTTTTTACACTGTAGATAATTTTATCAGCAGGCCATGCTAAATATACTCCAGACCTTGACCCCATGGTTGTCTTCTCTATATTTACGTAAATAATGGTGTGTAATAATCTGTGTGTCTTCTCAGACTGGCAAGGTTGACCCTCATCATCCGAAGGTTTCTGGTCACAGAAGCAATGTACTTGACATCAAATGGAATCCCTTTAATGACTTCTGTATAGCATCTTGTTCAGAGGACACCACAGTAAGTGTGGACATATAGTGTGCATACATTCACAGCACAAATTCAGACTGGTGCATGTTCACATTTTACTGGCTAAAATGGATCTGAATATCTCATATCCCACTTTCTTCCTGACTTCACACAGATGTTCTTGATACATTTTAACATTGTTTTCACATTTATACAGCTTATCATTTGTGCCCATGTTTGTTGTTCAGGTAAAGATCTGGGATATCCCTGAACATGGAGTTTTGAAGAACATCATAGTGCCTCGGAAGGAGCTGCAGGGTCATTCACGACGTGTCGGACTCATTGAATGGCATCCCACCGCCAACAACATCATTTTCAGCACTGGCTATGACTACCAGGTACTTAAACTATACACATACTTTCTCATGGAATGAAAGCAGACTAAATTTCTGTGAACTGGCCCCCAGGTAGACATTTAAAATATTCACAGTGATAATAAGCTCTTAGCACACATCACCATTTTATAATCCTAAACTTCCTTTCCAGTGGCCAGAGTCCAAATAGTTGTATGGTTGTGAGCGAAACAAATAAAATACTCACCAGCAGCTGAGTTTTGGTATATTTCATTTATAACCTGAAAGAGTCCCAAAAATCTGCAGTGACCTTATTAATATTGGAAGAGAGGTTGAGGGATCTCTTAAATAAATGATACAGCAATTAGTTGGACAAGCAGTGTTCCAAAAACACTAATATATATATATATATATATATATATATATATATATGTATTAAAGCATTTTATTATGACACTTTTATTGAAAGTATATTTTTCTGAAAGTATTTTTCTGTAAGCTTCCATTTATCCTTAAGTTTTGTTTGTGGCTTATTTTATTAAACATGTAATTAAAAACTTTACAAGAAATTTAAAAAGCCTAAACTCAGTATCTAGATTTAATCTAGCTGCCTCATAGTATGCAGTGTTCAGCATTACATCCTGAGGCAGTTTTTTACTGAAACTTGTTTGGTCAAGAGAAATATTTTTTTTTATAATAGATGTTTATTTTTTATATTATACATTGAGCTCTAATATTACCCTTTATGTACTGTATTTGTTGTCCTTTTTAGAGCCCTATGAGTATTTACTTTTATTTCAGATCTATACTAATAGTATAATGATATAATATAATCAGAATAATTAAATATTTGTTGACCCTGGGTGTAGATTTAAATTTTATTGATTCTTTTTTAGGTTAATTTAAAGTTAAATTAGATTTTAGTTAATCTAAGCATCTGATGCATTTTCCTGTCTGGATGTGTTTTCAGTCCATATTACAGTACATTTCTTGAATGCTCGTAGCCAGACTGATTCATTGTTTCTAAATTGTGATTTCTTGTCAAAGTAAATTTACACTGACTTCCCATCTCCATTTGTTGCCCATTCCTCTCCACCCAACCAGCCTTAGAACAAAAGTGGTTTTAAGCATCACTGTTTCCCAATCTTCTTATTCTTGGTCCCTCGCCCTTTCCTTATATATATATATATATATATATATATATATATTTTTTTTTTTTTTTTTTGTGCTGTCCTGAGGCAGTGAAGGTGGGTGTTGAGCAACAGCCTTCACAGCGCATATGCACAGTCACAGTATCTCACATTCCTTGCACTGTTTCTGCAGTAACTGTAGGATTCTTGTAAAATGCCTCTACATAAAATGATAGTGAAAACTGATTCAAGAATGAAAGGTTCTGCCCCAGTCCTAAGCTGATTTTAATCAATAAGATCTAAACTTTGTGTGGAGGAATAATTTATATTCTTTAAAGAAAAATACAGCTGATTTTTTTTTTTTGCAGTGGTGCCATACAGAAGTTTAAGGTTAGTAAGATTTTGATCGTTTTTGAAAGAAAAGACACTATTTATTATAATCAAGAATACAGTAAAATGGTAATTGTGAAATATTCTCATGATTTAAAATAACTAGGTTCTATTTTAATATATTTTAAAATGCAATTTATTTCTGTAATGGCAATATTTTCAGCAGCCATTAGGCTACTCTAGTCTTCCGTGTCACATGATCCTTCAGAAATCATTCTAATATGCTGATTTAGTCCTCAAGAAACATTGCTTCTTATTATTATATTAATGTTGAAAACAGTTGTGCTGCTTAATGTGAAAATGTGTGAAAACTGTGACAGATTTGTACAGAATTATTTGATGAATAGAAAAAAGCATTTGTTTAAAATAGAAATCTTTTTAAATCCAATCGTTATATGCATTAGATGTCAGTATATGTGGCTTAATTTACCTAAAGTGTGTTTGTTTGTGTGTTGATGAGTAGGTTATGGTGTGGAAGCTCGATGTTCCTGAGCAGGTGATCAAGAACCCTGTGCGGTCCATCAGTGTGCACTCAGATGTGGTTCTGTCCATGTCCTTCAACACAGATGGCAGCAGGCTCGCCACCTCTTGTAAGGACAAGAAGATCAGAGTGATTGACCCACGTACTGGCACCCTTTTACAGGTGTGTTTCCTTTAGCCTGATGTTCTTCTGTCATGCATATATATTTGAGGCTCATATTATTATTATTCCATGCAACTTTAATCCAGTAATTAGTCCTACACTTAATTTCGATTATGAGCTGGGACACACATGGCATATCATATGTGCACAGAAATGCACTTGCCCTTGGCTGCCCCTCTGACACCACACATCCAAAACTAACACCTTTAAAACCTTCACACAGAGGTCAGCATCAACTCAGAGTCTTACATTCACACGGCAGTGTCTCTTCATGTGACTCAGATGAACACAAAACTTCAGTTCATGATTTATGTCATTTTATAGGACATGGCAGATTGATTTTTTTCACCAAGTATATTTTTTATGACGGAGAATGTGCATTAAATCTCACTGAAATGGAATGTGTGATTTCAGGAGACCAACTGCAAATCACACAAAGCCAGTAAAGTGCTATTTCTTGGAAACCTGAAAATGCTCCTCTCCACGGGCAATTCACGCTGGAACCATCGTCAGATTGCACTTTGGGATCAGGTAGGTGGTTCTCAAAATAGGCTTCTTTATTTTTCTTTATTTGTATAAAAAACAGCATGTCTTCTTTTTAGGGCAAATTTTTCATTCATTAATTGAAATAAATTCTCGATCGGAGCAACTACGGCTAGCCTGTCACCTATAAAACAACCATGTCTTGAACATTATGGAACCATTTCCCCATAATGGTAGAAAGTATAAAAGAATAGAATGGTAAAGGAAATAGTAGGTCTAATTCTAGTAGGGAAATAATCATTTTGAACCATATGCAAACAATATTTTAAAATATGAACTAGTGCTAGGCAACGATTAATTGCATCCAAAATAAAAGTTTTTGTGTACATAATATATGTGTGTGTACTGTGTATATTTATTATGTATATGTAAACACACACATACAGTATATATTTAGAAAACATTTACATGTATTTACATATATATATATATATATATATATATTTATATTCATATAATTTATATTATATATAAATATATTTAACATATAAACATAACATATTTTTTTTAAATATATACATACATATGAGTGTGTATTTATACTAAAACACTAAATCTTATTTGTATACCCAATATGTCAAAAACGCAAAACATTTATAACACACTGTCACATTCAGTTAGGAATTACATGAATCACATAAATGATACCAAAACATATTTGTCTGTTTATGTGTAATAACATATTTCAAAACATAAAAATATCAAGCAGTTGCCCCTGATCTACCTAAATGCATCTATGTTCGTGCGAATCATTCGTGATGCAGCCTCACAGAAGAAGTAAGTATAAGGTTCTTTTATGAATCTTTGCAAATCGCCTTTCCTTATAACGTGCTAGTTAGCAAGTTCCGTGGCTAAAGCAAACAGTATGGCTTGTCACCCCACAGAAGAGAGGGATGGGGTGAGCAGAGCTCATTAGCATTTAAAGGGAAATGCAACAAAACAGGTTGCTGATTTTGAAAAGAGCTGATTTTAACAAGGTAAAGTGTTTTTTACACTACCATTGAGACATTTTAACCAAAGAACGTTATAGACTTTTCATTAAAACCCAAAGATTCATATCAACTTGTGGAAAACGGGCATCTGATCAAAATCATACTGACCTACTGACCCCAAAAATTTGAAAAGTAGTGTGTGTGTGTGTATTTATATGCAATACAGTTCATTATATTATTTAATATTTTTTACTAGTAGTGGCACTGGTGTGTTAGAGATAAACACTCCAAATTTTGACTTTTCACAAACAGAGGAATTCACTATGGGGGAGTTATCTGTGTTCACGTCTAACTTTTGGTGGCATTTTTGCCCTAAGCCCTGGTTAATTTCTGACTGTTTGGAATGGGTCTGCCGTCTATATACAAGCTCTGTTCTGACACGTTCATCCTCAGACAGACATTTCTAAGAAGCAGTATAAGTAATGAGCTAATCATCACTTTAGATTTCCCCCTAGTGTTACAATCATGACATAGCAGTTATTTTACTGCCCATTACAATGCAACCCATCTATATTCCTGAGATGAGTTAAATATGGATGTAATAACTTTACATTGATATTTTTGGCTGGTTTTGCTTAAAAATAATAATAAAAAAATTTAATCTAACAGTATTAGATATGTTAAGTGCCAAAATCACATGTGCGTGTGTGTTCTGCAGGAGGACCTCTCTCAGCCATCTTATTCAGAGGACTTGGACGGCTCCTCTGGTGTTCTCTTCCCGTTTTATGACCCTGACACACACATGCTTTACATAGCTGGAAAAGTGAGTACATATAACCTAAACTACCAGATTAGCAAATCGTTTTTTTTTACTGCTGTATTGATGATACAGGTTATTAATGGATAACACAATCCTCCTTTAATCTTTAGGGTGATGGAAATATCAGATACTATGAAATCAGCCCAGAGAAGCCATATGTGCATTATCTGACTGAATACCGGTCTCTTCTACCACAAAAGGGAATGAGTGAGTACTATATAGTTTACATGTATACACGCACAAAAACATACTTATAACAACATCATAAATCAAAGAAAAAAAGAAAGAAGATCAGGCCCTTTCTCTCGGAACATGCAACACAACTCCTTGTTCAGGCTCTTGTTCTGTCTAGACTTGACTATTGAAATGCTCTCTAGGCTGGTCTTCCAGCCAATTCTATTAAACCTCTACAATTAATCCAAAATGCCGCTGCAAGATTAATTTTAATGAGCGAAAAGAACGCACGTCACGCCTCTGTTCATCAATTTGCACTGGCTACCAATAGCTGCTCGCATTAAAGTCAAGGCATTAATGTTTGCCTACAGAACCACCACTGGCTCTGCACCCCTTTACCTAGATTCATTACTTCAGACTTATATGCCCTCTAGAAGCTTGCGTTCTTCAAGTGAACGATGCATTACCATGTACCATCCCAAAGACACACATTATGTCCTCATTTGTAAGTCGCTTTGGATAAAAGTGTCTGCTAAATGACTAAATAAAAATAAATAAATAAATCTATTACCCCATTTCAACGTTCCTTTGCACAAGTAGTCAAAACATCAGCACAAATCAGCGTCTACAATCATTTGAAACTGGTTCATCCTTGTTGCACTTTTTTTTTCTTCACTTGTCAGGTTTGGTAAGTAATTGGTTTAAATACTTTAGATGTCAGAGAAGTACTGTACTATATTTTACCTTCAGCTGGAGCAGACACACACACACACATATTTATACTAATTGTACATTTTTAGGACGTCTTTATGAACCCGAAAAAATGCACGTGCCACTTATGTGTATTCAAAGAGACTTTGTAGTAACGTCAAATAAAGAGTTAAATGTTCATAATCAAATAATTGTTTTAATAATCGTACTTTGTGTGTTGGCAAACATAATTAAGCTCATTCAAAATACTTGATTGTAATTTTAACTGTCGTGTGTTATTTGAAATTACTTTTAATATATTAATATAAATGTAATATATTTTAAATCAGAACATGTCTTTGCATTCTCTTCCAGGTGTCATGCCAAAGAGAGGTCTTGATGTGTGTTCCTGTGAAATCTTCAGATTCTACAAGCTAGTGACAATCAAAAGTCTCATAGAACCTCTTTCCATGATTGTTCCACGAAGGGTATATACACAATTCTGTTCACACATGCATTCAAATACAAAACAAATATGACAAAATGTAGAGCTAGTTCTCACTTGACTATGCTATCCTTGTTGATGAGGATCCCTAGCAGTCGCACAGATGTTATTGTGTTCTGTTCTGCAGTCAGAGTCCTATCAAGAGGACATTTACCCCATGACAGCTGGGAACAAGTCTTCCATGACAGCAGATGAGTGGATTGGTGGTCTAGACAAAGGTTAGAGTCAAATAAAAATAAAATATTTATATATTTATTTATTGGTTGTATATTTTGGGTCTCTTATGCTCACCAATGCAATTTATATGGTCAAAAATACAGTAAAAAAAAACTGTAATATTTTTAAATATATACTAATATAATATTTCACATTTTATATCTGCCTAATATTTTTGTGGAAACTATGATAAATCACGATTCTTTGAAAAATAAGAAGTTCCAAAGAACAACATTTATTTGAAATATATCTTTTTTTGTAATGAGTTTTTACTGTCACTTTTGAATCAGTTGAATGCATCCTTATTTAATTTTTTTTTAAATGGTTGTTTGTTTATGCATTATTGCTAATGTGATGTCATAGAAATAATAAAAAATTTTTTTTTTTTAGTGATTCAGAAAATAAAACATAATTACTTGCTCTGCAGGTCCTGTGATGATGTCTCTGAGGCCTGGAAGTAAACTGGACTCATATGTGGAACTGGGCTCAGGGAAAGACCCAACAGAATTGATGGAGACACAGCATTCTCGCAGTCGGCCAGGACTATCACTGCTGATTCAGGAACGGCTGGATGCCAAAGAAGGGAACGCACGCAAAGAATCCCCCCCTACCTCGCTGTTCCCATCCACAGATGAAAAGAGCAGCTCTACAACCTACGTCAGCAATGGACAACTAGATTCCACGCGCTGCTCGCCACCAAAAACAGAGAATGAGGTATGCTACATATAGCTTATAGCAGGTATCCCCCTTAGCTAAGGGGCTACTTGCATAAAAAAAGTTTTCATACTTCCCTCTAATGTGTGTTTATGTATGTGTTTCTGCATATAGCTACGACAGATGTTTTATAAGCAGCAGGAAGAGATCCGAAGGCTGATGGAGCAACTTAACCAGAAGGATGTGCAGATAAAACAGTTAGAACTGGAGATCAAAAATGTGAGAAACTCACAAGCCAATTTTTAAAAGAAACTGTAGTACATCACACTGTCAAAAGTCTTGTCTGCTTCACTAACATTCACATAAAAAAATGTTCTGCCTCATGAATTATGCTGTAAAGGTGTGGTCATAATTACAGAAGTCCAGTCATTTCTAGAGGAATCCTTGCAGTCGGGAGTTTTGTTTGACGGCAAAACAGTTCAGTCCTCGGAGATTTTGTTTGTGTTCAAGTTGGTTGCACGAATTTGAGCCATTGACCAATAGAAAGCTGCTTGGATTGAAAGTGGCTCTGTGCTTCATACATCGCTACACTTCTGATAATGGACAATAGACCTTTTTGCCAGCGAAATTTCGCTAATGTGACCGCGCCTTGAGGAAACACATGGGCTACATCCACATTTCTAGTGTCTCTTATGGAAAGTCATTCCTTGTATGCACGTTTTGTGCACATATATGCTGTACTACCTTCCTGGAAATTTTTATTAGACTTTAGCACTATGCAACCTTTTTTTTTAGCTTGTGATCAGACTTGTTTAAATGTTTAGTTTGTTTTTTTGTTTTATTACTATTTTAAAAATGGCGTAAATGAGCATACGTGTGTTTTGTTATATAAATTGTGTTATTTGAGATTTTGCTTGAATATAATTGTAATGAGATTTCTTTTTCAGATTAATTTTCTATTTAAATTTCTGTGCAAATGGATGAGTGATGTGGGATGAAAGTTTGATAATTATGCAAATGCTAAATTTTTAGAACAAAGGGAGGTACATTTGAAAATGTAAGTTCTACACGTGCATTATCATGTCATGTTTAAGATATTTAGTTTTCTGTGTGTTCAAATGCTGATAAGAGAGTTTACCAAATCCCAGCATGCACTGAAATGGTAGCATTGTGGGAACTGGCTGGGGTTCACAAAATATCTAAGGAAAGTCAGGTTTAGGTTCAGTAATTCCTTCAAGTGTATGGGCCATCCACTGACAAAATCCCATTCTGCAACATGCTTGCTATGAACTGCCAAACTGTTCAAAATGCATGAAAGTACCACCATTTTATTGGTTTACAGAGTTTAACTCAAAATGAAAGTTTTAAAAATAGTCGTCCATTAGGAGCCTTTCACAAATTTTAACAAGCCATTTAATCCTAAACTAAAATAAATACGATAATTTGGGCTATCAGATAAAATAGCCATATAAAGAGGCTTTTGGAGACTCAATAAGACATTCACTACAAATAAATGATTGCCACAACTACACTTGACAGTAGGTTTTATTTGTTAACATTAGTTAATATGAACTAACAATGAACAAGACTTCTACATTATTTATTCATCTTTGTTAATTTCAACATTTAATAATTATACATTTTAAAATGAAAAGATGTAACATCAGTTGTACTGTGTACTAACATGAAGAAATGCACAACTGTTTTATTAACAGACATTGCTGAAGATAATATATGCTGTTGTGTTACAGAAAAACATACGATGATTAAAATAAAATGAAATCTAAATGTGTCATGGATAAAACCTTGATGATCTTTATAAGAACCGACAAAACGATTTTATTTCATGAAAGAGAATTTAGTTGCTGGCTTCCAGTTTAATTTTAAATGGGCCACTATATAGATATATATTTTCATAATTTCTTTCAAGACTGGCCAGGTATTTTCGAAAGAATCCAGATTTAGGCTTGGGTATGTCATTTTCAATTGTGCGCGTACACATACACACACACAAAAACAGCCTTTAGATGCCTCTTCCATTCTTTTTTCACAAATTGTGGGAATTTCACTGGATTGTATCAGCCTCTGTTCCACCTGCCACTCATATTTAAAATAAATTGTGACTGATATCCATTTCCAGGCAGTTTGGGTGATATTCATACCTGTCTCTCAAACACACACAGCTTTGACAGACTGGTCCAAATGAGTTGAAAATATATGCAGTCTATTCAATTAAGTAAATGCTGTTTAAATGCATATTATTTCCATTCATACCTTTAAATTGCTAATTTGTCTTATTGTAACACAAATTCACACAGACACAAACACATTTCTTGTAATGCCATATTCAACAAAACTAAAGAAGTGTTGACATGGACAGAGTCTGACATTTATATCTAAGTATTAGTAGAATCAGTGTATCAATTATACTGTTGAGGGGGCAATTTAAAAGGTTATGGGAGTGAGAATCTAGAGGTGCATGTAAAGTTGCTGATTTTTATTGTTAAATTATTTCATATAATTTATTTGAATAATTTTGAAACATCTTCTGGCCCCTTTGGAAGTTTACCCAGGCACCCTAAAGTGGGTCCCGGGCCCTTGGTTGAGAACCTATAGGTGTAATTTGTAGCCTTGCCAGTTTGTCTGTGTTTATAAGAATGCTGTAGTCTTGCAGATGTGTCCTCCATGATTCCTTACCATAAATATAATAGCCCACTGAAAATGGCAGTACAATAGTAATAAGTCCTTAACAAACCATCTAAACATTTTACAATGGGTATATATATACTATATTATTTCTTGTAGGATGTTAAGAAATTCAACAGGACAAGTACTGTATGTGGATACCAGTGGGACTGTATTGTGACCTGTAGGATGTTTGTTCTACGTGATCCCTGCACACACAGCTACACATTTCTGTGTTAACCACTGACAGTTACCAAAAGATGCGGTGCCCTCATGTGCTGCGAGAGGAAACACAACCACTTCATTGTAGCCTTATTGTAAGACTCAAATTCATTTATATCTAACCACTCTCTCCACCCTCAATACCACGACTGAGGTGCCCTTGAGCAAGGCACCGAACCCCCAACTGCTTCCTGGGCGCTGCAGCATAAATGGCTGCCCACTGCTCCGGGTGTGTGTTCACGGTGTGTGTGTGTTCACTGCTGTGTGTGTGCACGTTGGATGGGTTAAATGCAGAGCACGAATTCCGAGTATGGGTCACCATACTTGGCCGTATGTCACTTCACTTTCACCAGTTACAGAAAGTGAAGGTAATTTGGAATTAATTTGTCTTCAAACCTACTTTAAACAATAAACAAAAAACTAAATCATAACTTCCATAAAAGGTTTCACAACTGTTTTACTGATCACATTTAGCTAATAAAGCTTTTAATAGCCATTTAATTGTAGGTTTCTTTTGTGAAAAATTACCCCACCTGTTACAAAAAGTCATTATACATGAACTGTATCTTTTTCTTCTGGGCAAACAACTGAAAATATTCTATAGCTGTTTTTACTCAAGGCATTCAGGTTTGGGTTTATGCAGAAACTGAATGAATCAAATCCTGGGAAATATCCACTGGAGTACAACTAGCCCCAAACTCCATTAGATTTTACAAAAATGTTTATAAACAATACCAGTTTTAAAGTGCATCATCAAAATATTGTTCAGCTTTTCAGTAATTTGTTTGGACTATGCTAATGTCCCATGAAATATGTCAAATATGACAGGATCATTTGTAGAACTATAGGAGTTCATTTCATTATAAATTGATACCATTTGAGCACTTCCTCCCTTTGTACATTAAATACTATATTTATCAGCTGATTGTTGATTGGATTTGATCAAACATTAACACAGATTTACCAACATGCATCTTCTGAGAACACTTGTGATTTGTTTTTAAAGAAAGAGTCTTTGATATTTATGACTATATAAGCTTATCACTGCATGTGACCTTGCACCACAAAACCAGCCCCAAGGGTCAATTTTTCAAAATTGAGATTTATACAATCTGAAAGCTGAATAAATAAGCTTTCCATTGATGTATTGTTCCATTGGCAATATTTGGCCAAGATACATCTATTTGAAAATCTGGAATCTGAGGGTGCAAAAAAATCTAAATGTTGAGAAAAATCGCCTTTAAAGTTGTCAAATGAAGTTCTTACCAATGCATATTACTAATCAAAAATTAAGTTTGGATATTTTTACAATAGGAAATCTACAAAATATTTCCATGGAACATGATTCTTAGTGTCCTAATGATTTTTGGCATAAAATAAAAATCTAATTTTGACTCATACAATGTATTTTTGGCTATTGCTACAAATATACCCCAGCGACTTAAGACTGGTTTTGTGGTCCAGGGTCACATATTACAAATTATTAGTCAAAGCCATTTAGACCTGAGCACTTCAAGACCTATGTTATATATATATATATATATATATATATATATATATATATATATATATATATAAAACAATCTCTTCTGACTTTTTTGTTGCTTTGATTGTATTCACAAAAATAAAATGAAAATAGAAAATAAGGAACTGCAACATGAAAACAAGCAATATTAAACTGTGCATCTATTGAAAATGATCAGCTGCGACTTTATTGTATCAGGCAATAACTGTCTTAAGACAGACATGGGTCTCTCAAATACTCATCGTCAGTCTTCAAATAAATGTTAAGACAAAGGACAGAGAAATAGGAGAGTGAGCAAAGCACAAAATGTTATTTTATTTACAAAGTTTTTGTCTTACAGAAAGTAAAAATGTAGCTACAACCTTGATTTGTGCCACAGGCTGCCACACTAAAATTATGGCCTGCTTGTCACACAGTTGCTATAGCAATCTTATTGGGAAATTTGGAACAAAAACTAAAGGGGGAGGAAATGTCAACAAAAACAAAAAAACAAAAAAAAACACTTTCAACAAAATATTAAAATCACAGACCCAAAACTAAATACCAGTCCCCAAAGTCCCCAGAGGTTTTGAAACAAACGGGCAGGGGATTGACAGTGGACTTGTGGAATGCTGAGTAAGCCACCGATCCAGAAGGCTTTCATTCAGCTCTTAGGCTCCATATGAACAGCTCCACCCGTCCGGTACAGTCTTGCCCCCACAGGGAGCTTAGCGCTTGGGTAAAGGGGGAGTTGTGGAGGGGTAGAAAGGTTGATGGGATAGCCAAGTTGTTGAAAAGGAAGGAAAGGGTAGGATTGGTAACGGTTGTTCACTGGCTCTTAATCGTCCTCCTCATCGTCGTCGTCATCATCTTCATCATCTGCTTCTCGTTTTCTCTTTTCACCTTTGCCTCCTTGCTCTTCTTCTGAGCGAGACGAAACAATTACTTCATAAACACACACACACCAAAGGATGCAAACCAAGTCATAAAATTTAAAAAAGTGGTCATTCCAATACAACTCACCTTCATCGTCATCGTCATCATCTTCATCATCCTCTACTTCTCCATCCTGACCAAAGTCTTCCTCCTGAAACCAACAAGCCCATGTAATTAAATCAGCTGTTCGGTGTTATTAGTTTCCATAAGCAACACATAAAACTGAACTTGTACCTCATCCTCTCCACTGCCATCCTCATCATCCTCCTCGCCTTCAACCTCATCTTCATCGTCATCATCATCTTCCTCTTCGTCAAACTCCTCCTCTCCATCTTCATCCTCCTCTTCTTCTCCTTCTGTATTTAAAGTGATATTAACGAACATTGCTAACCCCCCAAAAACTCCAGTTGTTCAAACACTGAAACATTAAAAAAAAAAAAAAGGCTGGCCACACCAACCCTCATCATCATCGTCATCGACCCCATCTCCATCAGCTTCTCCGTCAGAGTCCGACGCCTCGCGGTCATCCATATCGTAGCCATCTAGATATGTGAGGTGTGGAAGGAGCTTGAAGACGCTTTCCCGATAGTCATTCAAGTTTGTGACTTCACAATTGAAAAGGTCGAGACTCTTCAAATGGTCAAGCTTTTTCTGCCAAAGTGAACAGATCAACCACATAACTGTACAATTCCATTTTGTGTTATACTGTCATCAAAATTAAGCACAGCTAAATCATTTCATTGCACACCTGAGGGCATATCATAAGATATTTTAAATATCATCTTTTCAATCGCAGAAGTCAGTCTTGCAGGTTTGGAATGACATGAGGGTAATTTCCATTTTTGGGTGACCTGCTGCTTTAACCCTGTAAAGCCTGACATATAATAAGTAATATATATATATATATTTTTTTTTTTAATGAAACAGTTTATTATACCTTTAAAGACACTATTTTTTCTTTCTTTCTGTTGATACATCAGGCTTTTATGGCTCATTTAGTATAACAGAAGACCACGGAGCTCATACTCCAAAACACACATTTTATTTAGAGACCCAAACTGCACAGAAATATTCTATTTGGTGCAGTTGCCAATATTTATATGACCAAAAGTTAGATGAACTTCTAACAGCTTGTACTGTAAATCAATGAGATCTTTATAACAGTCTAGCAGATTAATTATAACAAAAAAAAAAAAGATATTTACATGCATTTTATATCTCCCCCAATAATGTCTTAGTATAATGATATTTAAATGCTTTGCTTTATGCTCAGTGCAATAAAATGTATAAATGTTTGCATAGTATTTAACACTCCAAATTTAACATGATATTTCTAAAACAGTATGTATGGATAATCAAGTAAACCCAAGTTGCTTCAGTCCAGTAAGTGTTCATCTAACAATATTCATAAGAGCATAACATTTCTTCTTACACTTACTTTATTTAAAAAAAATCTATAAAAATACATAATAATAATAATTTAAGATTTCAATGCACAAAATACACTGAAGACCTGAAGTGTACAACAGGTTTTTTCAGCAGTTTTTGATCACATTGATAATTAGAAATGTGCATATAAAATATTTTACAGTAGGCTTTATAGGGTTAAGCTGTAAACTACATGCAAATTTATAAGACAGGAAGTCTGTACAAACCAAGGGTTCCAATGTGCTGATGTCTTTCAGTTTGTTGCCACTTAGGTTTAGATGTGTGAGATTGGGGAGTTTTTCAGCTAAAGCATCAAGGCCACCAGAGATTCTGTTGTCACTGAGTTCCAACTGAAAATGAACAAACGCATATCAGAACACAACTTAGATAATATTGCACACTGTTAACAGAGACTAGAACACACACTGATTACCTTTTTAAGTTTTCCGAGTTTAGGGAGGTTGGAGACCGAAAGAAGACCAACATTTATCAAACTTAGAAACTCAAGATTAACAAATTCTGCTGTGAGGCCTTCAATTTTCCCTTCATTTGATCTGCAGTTGTCAAGGACAAGTTCTCGTACCTAGAAACAACCAACATAAGAGGAAAATATAAATACTATTAGAAATGTGTTAGCAATGAGGTTTAACAACAACAATACGGAATCATAAGAACAACAACTCAAACTGTTGCAGGCAGGGGAGTTGGACACGTTGGACAACATGGGCGTTACTCAATGGAGGCGACAAACTATGCTGGTTAAAAAAAAGTTTTTCAACTGAGGAAAAAAACAAGGCGGTGACCCTTTGAAATACATTTGTTTTTAAAATGTTTTGGGGCTTTTAAGTTGCCATACGCGGTCGACAAGAGTTTAGTCAAGAAACTAATCTGAAAAGCAGTGTATAATGTTTGCTAAGCGGTTCTGCTGTTGTTGTATGGCCCTGTGGCTCTGACTGTCGCAGAGTCACCAATGAGAAAACAGCAGATTACACGCCGACAGCCAGACAACATGGACATATCCTAAAGACACCACGGTCTTTTCTGACATTTTGTGTGACAAACTGCAAATGGAGGGTATTTATGAGCTTGTGTAGGATGGGAGCGATGTGTCCATGGCGTATTCCTGCTGCGAGAGACGAAGCCAGAGCGGAAATTAGTGAGACGAAAATGGAGAGTTTCTTTCTCTCTTGACAACATGGCGCCTCCTCAGAGAGACTAACTTACATGGACAGAAAAACTCTACACATTAACCAAAGCTCAACGCTGCGTTTGAAAACCTGACTCTATGCTGTTATTCATGGCACAGGATAATATTTTACGCGACGTTTACTAGATCTTAAAACTGAACTTAAACATTTCCGCCGGATTGATCAACCAAACTAGCACATGTATCGTTAGCTTCTATTTACTTCGTCTCTCCTTCCGTCTTAGCACACGTTATGTTACACATTATGTCTTAAAAACGTTGGGAAATCATCAGAGCGAGTGTTTATTGAGTATAAGCGTTAGTTTAATCGGTAGTGGGGAGTAATGGCGGGAATCAGCGCCTCACAGCAGCGAGTAACAATAATTCAACACGATCTTATTAACGAATAACGTTACATGTGATAAATACTATATGTTTAAGATGACTTTTGAGCATCTCTTCGCAAATTGGCAAACTTTTATTTATTTATTTTAAATCTCAGTTTATTTATATAACCGGAAAGCCTCCGTGCCCTTTAGAATACAATTAATAATTCGAGTGTATGTTCGTCAAATTATATATTTACTCTATTTTTGAACGGGTGGTCTTATTATTACTATACCAGAACATCCTAGCAAAGGAGGATCTGTGTTTTATAGTGATGGAGACCAAAATGTGACCGTATTTAAGAAAATGTGTTAGTGTATGGCTATCTTCAGAGTATAGCTGGTTTATTACTTTAAGTGCCTGTAATAAAGGGCGCCTCATGTTAGCAACAAACATGGCCACCACAGTGAAATAAACCATCCATATCTATCACGCCGATGTTAAAATAAGCGAATATTGAGCATAAACGCGAGCCAGATCACGAACACACACACATCCAGCATGGGGGGCTTAAAATGCTGCAATAATGGCTTAAGCTTTCCAAACTAACTACTCAGTCTGGATCATTTCATATCAAAACAGACGAATGAACATAATGCTGTGAATATAAACGCAGCACTTTCTCGTCTAACTCTGTACCAGGGGTATTACACCCATGTGCTTAACATTAAACTACACACAGGTCAGTGGAAGTAGAAAGTAGCACAGCTAGCATGGCTGGGCAACAAAACTAAAGGTTTGGCTCAAAATTACGTTACTCACATCAGATGGTGTCCTGTTCCTCAGCTCCAAATGAATCCTCTTTTTCATGTCCATATCGCCCCTCAAAGTTGGACTCTTCCCTCTTGGGTTCTGGAGGAATTTCTGTTCAGCTCAAAAGGTAGAAAGATGCCTTAATGGAGGGAGAATATGGGACTGTATAATGATCTGAGCCCAGCGCCAAGTTACTCTGGGAGAGCAGAAACCATGGAGGGAAACGGCACTGAAACAAATATATACTCAATAGCGCCATCTCTGGCCAACGACGCCCTCTGCAGTCACACAAGCACCAGATCAAACAGTGCTGCATTACAGTAGGCTATGAGACACCAAAAGTTTGTCTCAATGTTGTAATTCAAGTCAAATTTGTTGGAAATGTGCCATATATGTTTAATTCTATGTACCTTATTGTTTACATAATAAATAATGTATATTATATTTTTTAAAATGCATGCATCATCTAGGGAACACAGGACCCTGTTTTTATCTGTGTTGGACAAAATGACCTCGTCATTATTTGATGGTGTATCTGCAATAAAACGCGTTAACCTCAACATCATTGCATTTTCTTTGTTACATCAAGTTACACGTTATTCTAGCTTAGCCAGCCTACATGTGATTAATGCAAATAATATGTTTAAAAATAGACAGCAAGATATTCCTTAAACTATAAATGTTTCACAAAAGAAATAATTGCATATTCAGCTTTTTTCATATTGCCAAATGGAGTGTTATCTTCCCATCCACTATATTATTATCTAAAATATATATAGATGTGATGTCTTATTTTAATAAGACATTTCCCTATATGACTTTTTTATAGGTTATACATGAATTTATTTTATTAGGTTGATGCTTAATCTGTGTCTGGGAATCAAACCACTTTATACAGATTAAACCCACTATTAAATGATTCTAAATGAACAACATTTCTCTCTTTGAAACTAGTTTCATGTTCTTGCTATTCAGAGAGACAACAAACTCTTATAACATGCCACAAAACATTTTTTTTTAATGAGGGGTTTCTATAATTTATACTATTTAAATTATACATACAGTATATATTGCAAAAAATAAAAATATATTTGTTTTATATATTGTTTCTATTTGTTTAACCTGTGTTAATGTTATAAACATTGTGTGCTGTTCAACAAGTTCACTTGCTGTGTAGGAACTTGCCAGAAGAGGGCATCATTTTGTTTCTTGTTTCTGCATTGTCAGGTCTCTCTCATCCTGCAATCTTAGAGACAAAATTTATATGGAACTAAGGGGTAATAACTTATAACGGTTACAAAAGTATATGCAAAGGAAAGTCACATTACGTTAAACACAAACTAGCAATGAGAGCTATAAGCATCTTGAGACAGCGAGAACCAAAGGGGCCACACAGAGTCAACTGCAACTCTAAATGTCTTAAACTTTACATTTCTTAAATATTTCAAGAGAAACCATTTAGAAAATATTCACTCCATTTGCTAGACATGAACAAACTGACAAAGATGAACAGAGGTCAAAGCTCACCTAAGACACTCAAATTTCCCAGATTTGTTGGTAAATAACACAAAAGTACATCAAATTTGCACCTTTGAGAACCCCTTACCTGGTTTAACCAGCACTGTATGCCAACATGGTAGGAGATTTGTAACTGTGAAGTCATCTTATTTCTATCGTAGTCCAGTGACTGCACAGTTGCGTTCTGGCCAAAGATGAGGCTGATTGTACACGATGCATATTCTCTCATGATATTCCATGTGCTCCAGGATGACAACAACTCAAAATAAGCTGCAAAACATTTTTTTTTTTAACAGGGTAGAGTCAAACACCTTCCATGGCCTCTCTGACTATACTGACATCTTTGAACATGTACCTCATCCTACAAGGAACTGGAGGCTTGTCTTCATGAAGAATAATGCAATATCCCACACATGCTTCAACTGTTCTGTAGGCATCTCGAAATTAAAATACTGTTCAGTGTTGCTGTTATTTTGTTACAATGGTGGAGGTTAACCAAATTATAACAGTAGGAGAGAAGAAAACTAGGGGATAATAATCTGTCGTGAAAAGTGTAACAAATTTATAAATAAATGTTAAATTATTTTAATAGGATAAATTTTGAATGTCTGTGGTGATATTTAATTCATTGACCTCAGAGCTGTTCAAGGCTGTTGATGCACAGTATCTACTTAATGGTGGGAGAGCAGACCTCAATATGTTGTGATATGATTGTGAACGCCCAGAAAGTGAGCAGCAGAGATAAAATGGTTATGTATGAGTGGCCAGAGAGGGCAGGCACTTTGCAGCCCTTTTGAGTATTCAAATAACATGGAAATACCGAATGCAGAAACACCTTTAATGTCAGCATCATTTTTTTCTTTTTATCACTTTGAAAAGGGATAGTTTATTGTGGATGGGAAGTTTTTAACTGTGGTGTCTTCAAACTACAAAGAGTCCAACAAGGATTCATTAATATGTGAATAGACCATATGGGTACCATTTATTTTATTTTTAAATAAAATATATTTATTTTATTATACTGTACCATGATACCATTCTTTGCCTTGACCAATAGCAGATTTAAATCTAATGTTAATCTCTGTTAGTATTAGTATTATTATTTTTTTAATAATGATTTAGCTCCATGTTTGTCTATGGCCCTTGACCATATTAGGAATAGCGGTCATCTCTCATGACGACAGACAAACAGTCACATAAATGCAGAGCCATGACCTCCTTTTTTTACTTTCTTCTGTGAGTATTGTGCCAAGTTCTCCACCTTTGCAAATAAGATAAGAGCACAACTGCAAGAACTCTCCCAGCACTACGGTAATGTTTAACCAGATAATTATTCTCTTAGCAGCAGGAAAAAAAAAGGGGCAACATTTTTTCAGCCTTGTCATTTCAATAATTCATATTCATGTGACAGGACAACAAAATGGAAGAGACATTAGAGAAAGAGATCCCGCCATCTGAAGTAAAAGATTCTAATGAAGGTATGACTTTTGATTTAAAACTTTATAATGAATCACTTTTAAAAGAGCACGCTTTCTTGATTTTTTTCCCCCCATTATGAATTTGTTTGTCCATTAGTGACAGTAGATAGAAAAAAAATATAAAAATTTTTTGATGAAAAGTTTTGGATGAAACATTTTATCAGATGATAAACAGAAAACAGAAAAATGAGTAGTTCTTTAATTTGGTCTGCATTTTTAAAAATGACATTTATGTAAATTTTGTTACATTTTATTATCAGCGATTAGATATTTGAAAGATCTTGCAACAATGCTGAAGTTGGAATCCAGCTAACAGGGAACATTCTCAGAAGTTTGTTTATCGCTGTGGCAAGGTTCTCACAAAATGATGAGAACATTGGCACAATATCAGTAACATTGGCACAAACACGTTAAGAATACAGTACTCATGGAATGTTTTTTTCTAAAACGCTTTTAGTTGGACACTCGACTAATGTTTTTAAATGTTAATACTTAAGAACATTAAAAATGAACAAACCCATTATGTTTGCAAAATAATAAAATGGAATATTCCCTAAAAAACAAAAAAACTTAAAGATTAAAAAACCCAGGCATTTTGTTTGTTCAGAGAACCTCAATAAATAATGATTTTAGAACATAATGAGAACATTAGCAAAATGTTCTTAGAATATATTTTTGTTTGCTGGCAACAACCATAACTGACGTGATTCTTATCTGTACCAATGTATCTACATTTCTTCTGAAACATGCAATGAGGGACTTTACATACACTCATGAATTCTGGTTGGTTTTACCTTAGCTCATGTTACAAAATAAACTGCAATACCTGCAGCAGGCAAAGCGGCAAAGGAGTGAGTGATTTGTTTGTTTGGTAGGTGGAATTCGGCTGCGATTGAGAGACAGAGACCTGTTGAAGAAACGAAAGGCTGAGGCAGAGGAAAAGGCAATCAACCAGTGGGTTTATGGGTAAAGCTAGTGTTGAATTTGGCCAATAAAAAGCACTGGAAAAGGCCTAGAGCACTTATTTATTTTTCAATTCATATGACATTGTGATATTATGATGTAAATGCACACATTTGGATTAGTCATTCAAATAATGTCTCTTATTTTTGAATGCAGGGGACAAAGCCTTAAAAGAGTGAAAAATAAGACCAGTGGTACCCCAGGAAGGAAAGGTCGACCAAGGAAAGAACTGCCTGTAGTTATTCCAGAAGATCTCGGCCTGGCTCAGGAAACAGATCCTTCTCCTGTCACACTTCCTATCACAGAACCTGTATTACTCACAATAGCAGATACAGTGCCTTTAGTACCAGATGAGCCACAAACAGAGCTGATGCCTGTGGAAACATTTAGTGAAAAACCTCTGGAGGAGTTTCTGATCGAGGATCTAGGGCCTGATGAGGAGGAAGACATGCCTCAAAAAAGCCTTATCATTGATACAGGTATTTGCAGAAATGTCCATTTTGTTTTCAACAGGGGTCTTCATTAATTAATGGGTGGTTCATTAAAAAATTAAGCATTTTATTTATTTGTAAGAACAAATGAATAATGTCCATTGATTTTAGGTGATGACGAGCAGCCATGTGCTGACCTGAACAGTCAAGTCTCAATGCCAGCATATCCTCCAGCATCTGCTGCTTCTCAACCAGAGAGTCTATCTGAGAATTTAATCATCTGAGTGTCTCCTTTCTACAGAAAAATGAATTTGATCTAATTTACAATTCCAAAGGATTTCTAAACCCAAAACAAGAACAAATGTATATTTATTAAAAATGTTCATGTCTCCATGTATATATATGCCACTTATCAGTACTCTGTCAAATAAAAACCATTCTAGACATATTGTTAATAAAATAAAAACCTGAAATTGTTACAATATAGTACTTTTGTGTTCTTTTAAAGCAACAAGGACTAAGCCTGTATTATGACTAATCTTCTAGTTTGTACAACTGACTATTTTAAAATAAATTTGTTTTATATTTTGTCTTTGTCTACAGTCATCTCGTCACTGAATTCTAAAACATCATGCTCCTATGGGAATAAATTAGATTTTTTTTGCTAAAGGTGCAACTAGCGGTTGAAATGGGTACTGCCAGATTTAGGACAGGAACCAGTGCAATTATCAATGTAAGGAAACAAGCCTTTACACGCTGCGGTGCTGGGTAATTACTTACAAATTGTAGTCAGTTACTGATTACATGATGAAAACTGTAGCTGGTAATGGAATCTAGGTTACTCATTTTAGGCCTAATGTATTGACAACTTTTTAGATTACTTTATCTAACTTTAGTTTAAACTAACATCAAACATACCATATTCATATAAAAAAACAAAGAGAAAGAAAAGAGATTTAATTTGTTTTATTAACATCATGAAATTTATTAAACATTACATTACACCAGTGTTTCACTGGTGTAAAATATCAAAATTGAAAATAAAACTATACACTATGACCATTAACCAATACCAGAGAACTTTAAAGGTGAATCCCATTGTTAAATTATTTAGATATTAACTAAACTATTTTATTTTAAGGAGTTTGACTTACAAAAACATTTGGGAATCACTGCATCAATAAATTATGAAAAATTTGCTGCCATTGTGTGAATAATAATGCAATCATATAATCCATAAAAAAGTAACTGCAAACTCATTGTATTTTAAAATATAATATACTCTACTTAAAAGTACTTATTTGGAATATGATTACATGTAAATCAGTTACTACCCAGCAGTTGATTTATCTGCATTTTAATATCTCTCTCGTCATAAAGGTTTTAGATCAGGTCAGGTAGAATCTGGAAACTCTGACAGAGTTGTGCTGGCTTCCATCGCTGCAATATGCTGTGTTTTCTGCCAACTGGCCACCCAGGGTGTCAAAATAATACTAGTTAATCTGGCAGTGGGTGAAAGTCCCACAGACCGAAACAAAACCAGACTTTCTGACACAGAAGAGTCATTTCAAAGTATACAATAAATGGCTGCAGCATTGTTTTGTGGAGGAACATGTATGTGAGCTCAGCATCTTTCCTAAATACAGTATCTGCAAACATATCACGGTATTTTATGCTTTATTAATGTCAAAAAATACATACAACACTTTTAATAAACCCAGCACTTCACTGAAAACATTTAACAAATTAAAATGTAATAAATAATCATATACAAACTGTGAGATTAAACAAAAAAAAACATTATTGTTGGAACTATGAAATTCTAGCAATACAGTTGCTTGCTAAGGATACTATGTTAACATTTAAATCTTTGCTGTGAACCATAAAAAATATCTTAATGTGCTTTGTATTGAAGGTTATAAAATGATCTTTTTTAAAATAGTAAATTAGTTGAGGATACTGAATCAGTCTGGCTTGAGACAATATTTGTAATTTCCTGTTGCTATTAGTGCACACAAACAACAGACTAAATTTAGTTAATCATTAATCAATAACACAAACTGAAAGATAATTCACCCAAAAATGAAAATGACGTCACTAACTTTTTCTTCTGTGGAACACAAAAGCCCATATTTTGAAGAATGATGGTACCAAACAATTTTGGTGACCCCTGACTTCCATTTTATGGAGATAGAGAAAAATATTTTAAGGACATTTCTCAAAGAAAAAACACCTTTTATGTTTCACATAAAAATCAAGTCTTACAGGTTTTAGAAAGATATGAGGGCAAGTAAATGTTTACAGAATTTAAATTTTTCGGTGAACTCTCTTAGTATTTATTCTTGAAAATGCGGGAATTTGACAGAAATCTCAGATAACATTTGTGAGTTAACTCTGCATAGGTTTGACTCTTACAACCTCAGCAAAACCATCTCCAAACCAGCAGGTGATGTCAGCTGTATCCAGGGTGAAGAAGAACAGGCGGTCCTGACAATGTGTGCGACGATATACTGATCTAGGGTCAGCTGACAGAATGCCTTTGATGGCTGCTACTGCTTCTTCTGGTCCTTTCAAGAACTGGAACTTTGGTCTTGTGCTGTCTATGAATCAAAAATCAATTAGAAATATTACAACTGCCTTCATTAGAAAAAAACCCTTAGGCATCAGAAAGATCTAATACCTGTATGGTCGCAGGGAACAAACTCTTTGAGCTCTTTCTCAGCACTCGCAGTAAACCGCACGTCTAGGTTACAGACAGGAGGTGCCCTGACCCAGGCAGCGATAGTACTGTAGTCCTCACATCCAAATTTAAGACTGCATGAACTTAAACGGTTGGTTGACAATGAAGTGCATTCAGGAGAATCTGTCCATTTGTCTTCTGGACTTTCAGTGAAAAGCTGCTGTTGTTTGACATAGTTTTTAACCTCTGCTAACACATCAGTCACATCACTGGATCCAGACCTTTCTGACTGAGAGAAATCTGAAGGTCCAGCTGGACAAACTCTGAGCTCTGAGGATGGTTCAGATGATGTCCCGGAGATGTTTGGTTCTTCGTCTAGATCCATCACTTGGGGCATCTGAGAGTCTGTGAATGGTGATGTTTGTCTATATTCACTGTTGGTATCATCTCTTCTTGTTTTTGGAGAATCGTAGTCTGGGATATATGGCTTGATGTCTAGCACAGGTGTTCCAGCAATAATATCAATGCCTGACAAGTGAAGTGTATCCCCTTGAAAATCAAATGATCAAGTATTACTATTGCTATATCCAGCATGTTAAAGGGTCTTGCAAATTATAGGTTCCCTCAAAATTATTTAATGATCTTATGACGGTAAAGAACACTTTTTCATATGCTAAACTATCATACTGACTATGACAAACTTGATGTTACAATAGTTGTGCTGTTAAACTGTTTGAGATTGAGGCAAGTAAATTAAAAGGATAGTTCACCCAAAAATGAAAATTCTGCCATTAATTACTCACTATAATTACTTAATTACTCACCCTCATGTCGTTTCAAACCTGCAAGACCTTCGTTCATCTTCAGAACAAATTAAGATATCTTTGATGCATTCCAAGAGCTCTCTGACCCTTTCATAGACAGGAAGGATCCTTACATGATCAATGCTCAGAAACGTAGCAAGGAGAACGTTAAAATAATCCATGTGACATCAGTGGTTCAACCCTAATTTTACGAAGCTACGAGAACACTTTTTGTGTGCAAAGAAAACAAAAATAACAACTTTATTCAACAATTTGTCTCCTCCGCATCACCCTATAGTGCCATAGAGTATCACATACGTAAACTACGTATGCTGTTCTGTGTCAGCAGCAACGTCCGCTTTGATCTGAACGTAAACAACGTATCCACGTACATACATTGCATATATTATTTATGTATGTGATACTCTCGATTATTTTCGATCTCCTTGCTACGTTTCTGAGCCTTGATTGTGTTAGGATCCTTGCTGCCGGGGAGAGTCAGAGAGTTCTTGGAATGCATCAAAAATATCTTAATTTGTGTTCCGAAGATGAAGGAAAGTCTTATGGGTTTGGAACGACATGAGAGTGAGTAATTAATGACAGGATTTTCATTTTTGGATGAACTATCCCTTTAAAGCTAACAGTTAATAATAAACAAAAAATAATAAAGACAATCAATAATAATAATAAAAAAAAAAAACATAAAAAAAAAGCTAAAAGCACATAGCAAAATATAAATTACTTAAAATGTAATATAAAATTGCTTACAAAATTACTATAATAATAAAGGCTAATTCACAATATTAATAAATACAACAATAATCTAAGTGTTGTTATATATTATTATTATACAAACAACACATAATAATCATCTAATAGAGCAGTGGTTCTCAAAAAAAAACCTTTTTGACTCTGAGGCCCCCCACTGTCCACAACAATATTCAACGATCCCATGACTTTTCCAGCTGTTGGTGATTTACTACATAAAGACAACATTTTTACTATTTTTACTCTATTTACACATGATAAAATAATTTAGAGCTAAGCATAACTGAAATGTGTAATCAATATAAAAACTTCATTGAGTTGAGATTATTATAATTTTTATTTTTTTATTTTTAACTCGTATGACTTTTCCAGTTCTAGAAGACCACACTTATAAAATTAGGCTACTTTGCCTCATATATTCAGGTTTGTCAACACACTGGGAACCCTGATTCTTCAAATAAATAATTAAAATAATATCTATATTTTTAGTTGTTTTGATTTATTTTTATTTTTTTTAAAGGGGTCATCGGATGCAAAATTCACTTTTTAAGTTGTTTGAACATAAATGTCTGTTGGAAGTGTTGTACACATCCATCCTATAATAATAAAAATCCACCCAGTGGTTTTTTTTAAATCCCTATTTCTCAAATCAGGCTGTTCTGAGATTCCTGTCAGAATGAAGTAGTTCTGTACAGGCCCCTCCCACGATAGTTGATTGACACTAGCGTCTTACCTTAAACCCGCCCTGACTGAGCTGAGAGCTGTCCGCCATTGTGTCAGCTCCGTTGCAGGGGAAGACAAGATGTCTCCGATTAAGCGATTGAATTGTTTAGTTGTTGGATGCAATAATGAATATAGCAGTCATCATTTACTCCTGACATCTGAGCCGCTGAAGTCGCAGAGGATTAAAATTACTTTCACTTTGAGTGAATGCACCGATCCCCGGTCTACATAAATGCGTCTGTTCGCCCGAATCATTCATGATCCAGCTTTATCTACAGAAGAAGTGAGTATAAGGGTTTTTTATGAATCTTTGCAAATCGCCTTTCCTAATAATGTGCTAGTTAGCCAGTTTCGCAGCTGAAGTTTAGTATGCTCCATAGATATATATACCTAGATGCCTCATTATGGACTGTTTTTATGGGCCACGATACATAAGCCATCCGCCATTTTTAGAACGGTCTGCGCATTGACTGTGTGTATCTACAACAGCAAGTTATACGCTTGTATATCTTTGAATATTCATTGATTATTATGGTGAATGCGAGATGGCTGACGCGTCAACGTATCTGGAGCGGTCGAATATGGTATCTACACATATCTATGGTCTGCTTGTCACACCATGGATGAGAGGGGCGGAGTCAGCAGAGCTCCCTAAGATTTAAAGAAACATGGACTAGATCAGAGTGCTGAAAACAGAGCTGATTTTGACAAGTTTAAAAAGGTGTTTTTTACACTACCATTGAGAATTTTTAACCAAAGTATGTTATAGACTTTTCATTAAGACCCTAAAGAATCAAATCAACTTGTATAAAATGGGCATCCGATGGCCCCTCAGAAGTTTTCTGAAACCCGCTAGTGGGTCCCGGCCTCTTGGTTGAGAGCCGCTGTCCCAGAGGTCACTCAAGTCTTGTAAACATGTGGTACCTGTGATTCTTTCCAGCTTAGCCAAGGTCAGTCCCAAAGCATTAGGCCTGTGGGGGCTGCGGGTGGAGTATACCCCCACCCTCTTGCCATTCAGACGGGGTGGCTTTACTTTGGCTTTGTAGCTCATTTGCCCATTCTTATGGAAGAGGAAAACAATCCTGAGAACATGAAAGAAAGAGAGTTCACTTCACACAAATGTATACGGAACTTTCAATTGTCATTAATTAGGCCTGCTCACTTGTCAGACCGGTCTAGAAACCCATTCTTATTTGATTTGCCATAATCTACAGTCCCAAATGCTAAATGGCTATTTAATATATTTTTATAAATTATTTCAATTAAATAAGTCTCTCTATTGTCTTAACTGTCTGACGTTTACCAGGACTTGTGAACATTGTGCTTTTCTACTAGGGTTGCAATTGTACAGGAGTTTCATGGTATGGCAACTAAGAAAATATCATGGTTTGAAGGTATACATGAACATATTTCTAAAAACTATGCACATAAAAGTTACAATGACTTTTGACAATGTTTTTTGACTGAACATTATAAATGCAACTTAAAACCATTTTTTTTAATTATAGTATGTGTAAGAATATGTAAGTTTCCCATTTAAAAAAAAATCTGTGTATCTTCCACTTGGGAGTAAAAAAACAAGAGCAAAAAAGGTAGGCTACATAACCTTCAAAAATGAGATCTCTGCGGTCACATTTTCAGTCGGGAATTTTGCAAGGAGAAAGTTTTTCCAATGCAGATTTCAAAACGGGTTCAAGTTGGTCATGTGGCTTCTCCACAGTGACCAACAGGAAGCTGCTTGGTTTAATAGTGACTTCTGTTTGAACTGTGTTTTACACATTGTTGACTTATTGACAATGGATCAAAATTTTGCAAATGTGACTGTGTCTGTAACTGTAATTTGCTTTTAAACAACCTAAATAGGAGAGGAAAAAGTGCAGGCCCTTTTATACATATATATATATAGGACTTATTATTTTATTCCTGAGGCCAGATGATCATATCAGCATGTATTTCTTGAGTTCTGTATGTGGTTAAAGTTGACAAATCTTACAGGAAGTCAAGGAGGAAAGGAGATGTGCACACACAAATGAGTTTCTTCATCCATTTGCTACATACCAAATATGAGAGTATTGTTCCAGGCCAACTAAAGAATGCTCAGGGTTATTGAAGACTGAGGGTTCAATCTTTAAGCTGGCCCGAGAAGAACTGCATATGGTGGGTTGTCGTGGAGTGCCATTTTTGACTGCGAAACATGAGCTGATGTATCCAATCGGTACCGTCTGAATGCGTCCTGAGACCGTAAAGACAGACAAATACAGTTTATTTCACATGAAAACTAAGCTGTGACCAAGGGGTCCTAGTTAGACTAGTTAACATGGCAACGACTAGATCCAAAGAGGGGCTCTTTCTTCACTGACAGCCATTTTAGTTTATACAAAGTTTTCTCAAATGATGACAAGGTACACAACATTTATAGCAACCTAAATATGGTCTACTAAAGTAGACTTCAGAATCAAAAGTGGGTCAATATAGGTATTAAATGTATTTTACCTTGCTCTAATAATTGATTGATTTCACAAGGGCTTTTGATCAGTGATTGTAATCTGTCTTCATGTTTACAGTCTGTCAGCATGGACTGAAGCGATGACATCTGCTTCTTATGTGCTCGTACGGCTCCATCCATCTGCTGTCTGTGTTTGATCAACAAACCAATCAATGAATGGAGGAAACTTCTTTTCAGGATAATCATATTCCGCAATCATTATGATTTAAAAACCTACCTGAGATTTTTTATCTCTCTTCTCATTACTGACGCCTGCTGTGTGAGTTTTCTGACTTGTTCAGCACAACCACATACTGGAGGCGACATTTTAGTGGTAGCTGAAAACCTTATATACTTTCGAGAATATTTGATGCTATGGTAAAATGGTTTGTTTGTTCCATCAGCTGCAGTACGAGCAAGTGTTTTGCTTTTGGGAGGAAACCCGTTGGACGACCAACTACTTTCACAGAATAACACTTCTTCTGTATGTTACTGGAAAATAGAGCACCATAATGACATACTGTCACCTACTGTTCACTGTGCAAACAACACGGGCCATTTTATATACGTATATTTAAAAAAAAAATCTTTAGTATTTTTTTTTTTTTAATTTCACACACATTTCTTTAAAAAAAAAAAAATAATGGTCGAGCAATTTTAATATTGACAATTTAAATAATGTAAATTTAAGTCAATTTAAATAAGGATTAAGTTCTGCATTGTAAGGTGCAAGGAAAATATTTTAGTACTGCACACTTTTTAAATATATAATTCACTGTTGTTATATTAGAACATCAATGTTAGCTCTACTAAAATAAACCTGCACATGTTTGCTTGTTTTATCACTCTCTGAGACCACATTTACATAATATGTCCTATTGTTCAGCCTTGCAATGCTAATTGGATGATTTTGTAAAAAGGCCTGTTCACCTGGTCATGAACTCACATTATCTGCGAACATGCCTTGAAGTACATCTTGTTTTACTGGACTGGATAAATCAATATTCAACTAAGTATATATATTAAGGTACCACTGAATGTGTTGATAATATTATATTTTGAGCTTGTTGAGTTATACTTAATTTTACAACACTGGTTGAAAGAGGTGGCAGAATATGCCTGTGAACCTTGCATATTACATGGATGAATAGAAACATACTGTTTTTGATTATTCACAAGTTTTAAATGTCGCTGAAGACACTGTGGGGGGAGTGAATGTCCAGCGCTCTCTCCACCCTCAATACCACGACTGAGGTGCCCTTGAGCAAGGCACCGAACCCCCAACTGCTCCCTGGACGCCGCAGCATAAATGGCAGCCCACTGCTCCGGGTGTGTGTTCACGGTGTGTGTGTGTGTTCACTGCTGTGTGTACTGTGTGTGTGCACGTTGGATGTGTTAAATGCAGAGCACAGTGGGTCACCATACTTGACAGTATGTCACTTCACTTCACTTCACTTCACTTCACTAAAGGCTACACCAGCACACTTTGCAGCAAGTGCAATGTCCACCTCTGCTTCTCGGAGGACTGCCTTTGGGACTATCATAACTGAACAGAGCTAAACACAGTAAATTCCAAAGTTTTTATTCAGGTCATCAGATTTTCTAAGTACAATATTTTTTCATTAAAATATGACTTACTGTGTGATTATTCGTGTGTAAATATATAGACTGCAAAAGCAGTACACCCTACAAATGAACTCTTAGATGTTCTTTACATTTGTTCAAAGAGTGAATAAAATTACTGAAATTCTGTTAGCCAAAAGGCCCAACGTTGCAATATTACAACATTTCCCTAAAAACTCACTAAAATGTCAAAATTGTGAAATCCCTATATTGGAGGACTCATACAGCAACATGTAAAAGTTCATATATATATATATATATATATATATATATATATATATAGGTGGCAGCGCAGCCTGCGTCTTGTAAATAATAATTCTGTGATGTAAATGGACTTCCTTAAAAATAAAGAAAGAAAGAAAGAAGTTAAGGGGAAATATTAAACTCACAACAGTTCACTAGGGAGCGCCGTGTACATGAAATGCAAATCACCAATAAACCAGAGAAGAAGAAGCAACGTGTTTACGTATGTGACGCGGTGGTTTTATCCAATCAGGTGATTGTGTTTTGTATTTTGAAAGTGCTAGTGGCGGTTAAGTCCATATCGCTTGTATTTACAGTACTCAAGTACGGATTAAAATAAACAGTAAGGTTCAGTAAGGTTCGCTTTTGAGACGCAAAGGTAAGAGTTAAAGAAGGAACACGCTTGAATTAAATCATTAATAATGTTTTGCGTTTGGCGATGTCCAGTTTACTTTATTAGTCTCATAAATGAAGACTGTTAGAAGTTATCACGCTGAGTAACGTTAACGTTACCAGTCTAAACAGTATTTAAGCAACATTTGCTATGTGTCTGTGATGTCTAAAGTGTCCTGAAGACGCAGCTGGCTGGGCGTTGAGACGCCAACAAAGTTGACATTTCTTGAGAATTGGACGCAAGCAGTGCCATTTATGTCTTACTGCTATTATATATTTTTAAGATATTAAGCAGCAAAACTACGTAAATCTTTACTTTCTGTGGAGAAGTGGACTAATCTCATCAGTTTGCAAGCAGATGTGTGAGAAATGGATATAACGTATAATTTTAAAATTAACCAATGTAACTTTGAATGCATGCAGCATTTTCATTCTCTTTTTATAAACAAATATCGAACTTTTAGAAAGTGATTTATTATTACGGTTAGTGTTGTTTACTTGATATAGAGCATATTTATATATATTTATCAAAATCTTTTTGAAAATGAACATTATTAGTAATTTCAGTCGAAAGATGCTGATTTATATGTAATGTAAAATTATAAAATGTTACCTAATTTTGATGCTTTTTGAAAAGTGTACCAGTTAAAGCTGCATAATATTGCAGTAAATCAAATGTATTTAAAATCACCTCCATTAACTGTTGTGTGTGATTGCAGATATTAATCTAAAAACATGTCATCTGTCCATGGATTGTCAAAGGTAAGTACTCCACATTCATGCATATTATATCTAGGGAAAAAAAAGTTCCTACTTTCTGACAGTTTGTGCTCTAATCATAGAGGTTTATGCCTTTTTCAGCCCAGATCAGATAGAGTTCCTCTCAGAGATGTACAGAATGAACTGCTGAATTTGCAGGACAGTCCAACTGTAATGCTTAAGCATGCATCAATGCATGAGAGGGACCCTAAAACAAAGGTATGGAGACATTGCTTCAATGCTTTCAGATCACTTTGTCTTTTTAACTTTCTGTGATTTCAAGTTCATATGAAAAAAATGTAAGGAATTTTGCTGTTACTTTGACCTCAGCTGAGATATGTTGTTTTCCACCAGCATGAAGTTGTCCTTGGTGAAAACCCATCAAGCTTAACTATCACAACAGACATCCATAGTGATGAGAAAGCTTTGGATGCCACTGATGAACATCAGGATGTAACATTAAAATCTTTTGTGTGTCTTGATGGAGAAGTCGTGGTTGAGGATGAATCTGTAATGTCAGAAGAGTCTGTTCTCATCAGGCGTCTGACACTGGAGGATAATGACCCACTTCAGAGTGACCCAAATGAAACCACTGAACCTGATTGCACAGAAGATAATCAGACCACTGAAGAGAATGTTGATCATCCATACTATTATAGGCACAGAACTACTGGTCTAGATGCTTCATCTATTTTGTGTCAGAAGGAAAAAGTTTCCACCTGTGAGCTGGGAAATGTCACATTCAAATCCCTCATGTGCCTAGGTGGAGAGGTTCAGGTTTCCGATAACTCCACCATCTCTGATGAATCCATTCTCCTAAAGGATCTAGCATCAGGAAATCACTCACAATGTAAAAATACTCCCATTTCTAAAGTGGGCACAGAGGCAGTATCAGTAAGCAGTCAACCTTTGGGCCATTCTTATTGCAATTGGAAGTCTTTGTGTGAAGATAGTAGCACCATCAGTACAGTTGATGCAGATGACGCCTCTCAGACAAATGTTGCACACATAGTAGGTATTCAGTGTACCCCTAAAAATACAGTGAACCTAAATAATCAGGATCAAGCTGATCTCTCTGAAGGAAGTCATGGTGTATCTAGCGAAGAAGGAGAAATCACTTTTAAAGGCTTGTGTTGTTCTGGAGTTGAAATAGAAATCGATGATCTATCCAACGTGTCAAAAATGTCTGTGCTTATGGACAATCTTGCCGAGGAACAAAGTCCGTCTTGTTTAAATGACACCAGTGAAAATGATGGCCAAAGCTTTGCTGATTTGACACCAGGAAGTAAGCATGTTGAGCATATTTACTGCCATGCTAAGGAAAAGCCACTGCCACTGGTCCTAAATATATTGACCACTGAAAATGAGGTCTGTTCCAAGTCACAGCTTTCCTCAGCAAGTCTTGTGGAAAAGCCTGGAAATACAGTTGGTAGTTTAATATCACCTCTTGGAAACAATACAGAGAAAATGTATGAATCATGCTGTGAAACAGAAGCATCAAAGACAGTTGCTAACCAAGAGTCAAACCAAAATTTGTCAGTATTGAATGGTAAAAATAATACGGAAAGTTCAGATGTTGTACCATTAAGCGACAGTGATGACAAATACAAGGTGCCCAAGGATGACTCTTCTGTTATGACTAGAAAGGATGTGGATGGATACTGTGATCAGCAGTTTCTGCTGGAAAGGAAAGAGGCAGTTTCATATTTTGAGGAAAATGTTGGCTTGGAAACCAGCATTCTCAAAGATAAGACACTGGGTTTAAAGGACGAGGAGATCCACCCAGAGATCGAAGTTATGCGGTTCTGTGATAGCTCTGGTGAAGCTGTCTCTGTTAATCAGGATCTTCCTAGTGCTATTGCTCTAACAGGTTCCTGCACTCCAAAGACGCCCAACCTAAGCAGGAGTGTTTTACATGACCACACAGCTGAGAACCCAATGAGCCATTTGTGGCCTGAGCTCCCGGAGAGCCCATTGCCTCCTCCACTGTTGAACTCCACATCCCTGGCTAATGCTTTTAGCTATACACCTGTTCCTCAAGACCCACCCAAGACAAAGGATGTGGAACATAAAATGGCTTCTGCAGACAATCAGAAGTTGTTAAATGCCCCTCCAGTTTTTGGTAACGGGCCTCTACAGGAACAACTCAGACAGATGGCTGAATTGTTGATGGTTGCGTCAGGGAAGATGGTTGTTCCTACTCCAGCACCAGTGACTCACCAAAGTGCTTTAGTGGGCACTTCTCCAGTAGTGATGCATAACGCTTGTGTCTGGAGCACCCCAGTTCAGCAGATGGAGCGGAGCGTTAATACTTCAGCAGCGGTAGAAATTTTAAAGGAGGTTGATGTTTCTGATGCCAGCACTTCAACTGACTCTCTGCTATGGAAGTAAGTAAGATAAGCATGAATTGTTGTCTCTCTGTTGATGTGATCTACATTGTCTCTGTATGACTCCCTCTTTGAAGCCTGATGCCTGGAAATATGGAGCATCTGTCTAGATTAGAGTTGGAGCAGAGACTGACATCTACGCTCATCATGGTGGAGGTTCTTTCCCAGCAGCTCACTTCTGCACGGGCTCATATTTCGAGCAAAAACAATTCTCCATCAGATCTCAGAGAGAAACTCGTCCAGACAGACCACACTGAGCTCAGACAGGTGACAACCCACCTCCATAGACACTGCTCCGGGTGTGTGACCACTGTGTGTGTGTGTGTGTTCACTGCTGTGTGTGTGCACTTGGATGGGATAAATACAGAGCACGAATTCTGAGTATGGGTCACCATTTTTAGCCGTATGTCACTTTCACTTTTTTGGAAGAAAAACTCTGAATATGTCTGGTATTGATTTTCTTTATCTTGTCTTTATTTCCCAGAATGGGACATATAAAGATTTGTATGGCACTGCTCTGGAGAGAATTAAGAGTCTTGAGCATGATCAGGAGGTTCTTCACAGTTTATATAACAGCATTAAAGCAATGAGGATTGGGATGGTAAGAGACACCTTATACGTTTTTAAAGCTACATTTTTCAGTTTTACAGGCCTAAAATGTTATCATTCTTCTATAGGATTCTTTTAAGTCTAGCACAGAGGATGTCATCTTCAAGATGAAACAGATTGGAAATACTGTTAATGTTGATCAGGAAACTTTATCTAGACAAGTAAGTCACTACTCAATTTCTAATGTATTTCATAAGCTTCATAGAAGATATTTGTCAAGAAATCACATCTCAAAAAAAGTCTGTGTTATGTAGGTCAGTCAGATGAAGTCTCTTTATGGGAGGCACAAGGAAACGCTCCAGAGGATGGAGCAGAAGATGAAGGATATGAGACATCGCATGGACAAGGCTCTAGAGGAGAAGGAAGCGGTTAGAAGACATTTTTGTTTTTTCTGAAGCTTTTCTGAAGGTTTTTTTTTTTTATATCCTATTAATCTTTGCCTCTTATCCTGTTAATTTGTTTTTGTGTGCAGGCCTTCAATGTAACGCAACAGTTGAGGGACTATCATGCTGTTCAGGTGGCAGAACTAGAGCATACTGTTGGGTCTCAACAGGAACTGATGTCAGCCCTCAAACTGGCTTACCCATCACTGGTCTGCTCCTATTGCTTGCATCCATACCTCAATTTATATGAAAATATAATTTTCACACTAGCATAATGGTAACCACAGACACTCTGAAAGTGAAGGCTTGCTTGACTGTGTTATGTGTCCTTGTATTCTGAGTGAGTTGTGTGACCTCTCCAAGGTTGAACTGAACAAGTCATACATGGAATCCATCTGTGCAGCAAATGACCATTTGAGAAGGAAGCACGAAGATCACATGAGCTTGTTAGCGGAGGTAAGACTTCACATTTAAAACCATCAGTGTGCAGTGTGTTTAGATATTGAAATGAAAATAGCATGCTAAATTTAGCTAACTCAGTCTTTATGGAGCAAAATAACAGTTTGCCCCCTTTCCTCAATGGGAAGCTGAGAAAGGCTCAAGAGCTGATTCAGAGGATAAACCCAGTGCTTCACCAGCTCCATCAGAAGACTACAACCGCTGTGGAGAGCAGCAAGCAGCATCTGGAAATGAGAGACAGAGCCGTGGAAGAGAGAGACCTGGTTAGACATTTACCACTGAAATTAAATTCTCTCATTATTTATTAATTCTCAGTTCCATGTCTGTCAAACCTTAAAGGAATGCAAAAAACAGTAAGAGACAATTCTTCTGAAGCCATATAATAGCTTACAAATTCTGTCTGAAGAACAGACAGAATTTGCAAGAAACACATCCAGAGATGTTATTTTAATTTTAAAATCAGACCAAAATCAGTCTAATTTCAACCAGATATTGCATGTCAAAGTGCGGTCACATGTTGGCAAAACTTTTTTTTTAATAGGAATTAATGCTATTTGAATTTAATGTCAGGGCAAAAGTTTGCCCCACGCTGATTCGTCACGTTGGCCAAGAGAAAGATACCTGGACTGAAAGTGTCATATAGTGTGTGTGATCTGGGAGAAAATCTGTTATTTTTGCATGTGAAAATTGTGAATTTTGCTAACATGACTGCACTTTTATAGTTGCTGATTTTTCACTTTATACTGGCATGACAGCTGCTTGCTTGTCTCATATCATTTGTGTGCACATGTACTAAAACAAGAACTAAGCCAAACTAAAAAGATAAGTGAATTGAAGTCTTATTTCTGACCAAATGCTTATGGTAATTTGCAATATTAAGAGATTGTTGTGCAACCTTTAGTTAGTCCAATTTGTTTTTCTGTAGGATTGACTGTCCACACTGTCATGTCTTTCATCACCTAAAGTAAAGTGTAGATGTCAGCATGGAAAGGTGCAGCCAAATGTTATCTTGCTGCATTGAATAATATTGTGTGTTGCACTTTAAGACGTTACAGTTAAAGTGATAGTTCACCCGAAAAAGAAAATTACCCCTTGATTTGATTTACTCACCCTCAAGCCATCCTAGGTGTGTATGACTTTCTTCTTTCAGATGAATACAATCAAAGTTATATACAAGAGAGAGTGGCGTTCCAGCAGATGCCGTAGGACGAAGGCTATGTAAGCTCCTGTGAGAAGAATATGCCAGTCTCAGGAGAACCAAGTTTTGTTTACTTGAGTAAAGGAAGCAAAATATCTTTTTTTTTTAGCAAAGGAAAACCAGACTCCTCTTGGATTAAATCAAAATCCTCTGACAATTTATTTTACAAACTCTTGTTTTGTATTTCTAATTTGTGACTGGTGTTTTCTTTTGTTCTCTCTGTTCTTCCGTGTTCATCACTTTTTGTATTTTAATTTTTTTTATGATTGATGCACCTTATTGGACTTCTATTGCACTGTTGAATATCATTATCAACAGCCATTCACTGCCATTATAAAGCTTGGAAGAGCCAGGACATTTTTAAAAATAACTCTGATTGTATTCGTCTGAAAGAAGAAAGTCATATACACCTAGGATGGCTTGGGGGTGAATAAATCATGGGGTAATTTTCATATTTGGGTGATCTATCCCTTTAAGTGACATTTTCAGAAATAATTTAAATTGCATTTCAAACCAAATATTTAAATGCCTTGGATTGGGTTTACAGGAATCTATTATTTAATTTTTTTCAAAGTTCAGACTACAGACAGTTAAACTGATATGCGAAAATACTAGATTTTTGTTGCCTGTCTAAAAATGTGAAAGAAGTGTATCTTTATCACCCATTAAACTATTTCACTTAAAAAAAGAGACCTATAATGTCTCTATAATGTGACTCCTTCAATCTCTTTACTTTATGCATTTACTTTAGATGCAGTCTGCCTTTTTAATCTCTGTTTCTATTAATCCCCAGACGGAAAATGAACTAGAGCACATGAGATCAAGCTTGCAAGATGCCAGTCAACAGATTTCAGACTTGAACATGCAGCAGACCATTATGACTTCAGGTGTGACAGTGATTTACTTTGAATTGACTCATTCTCTGTGTAGTCAAAGGAGAGCTTTTACTTGATTCTGCTGTGTGTGTTTGTTCAGAGATGTCAGTGCTGAGGGAGCAGCTGAATCAGGCAGAAGAGGAGCGCTTTCAGCTGCAGAGGCAGAGCACTGAGCTCTCAGCCACTGTCACATCTACACTGGCCTCTTACGCCTTCCTAGAACAGACTCTCGCCTCTGAGACCAGCAAGTATGCAGAAATCCACTTGTGGAATTTGCTTTTTATAAATCAATTTATTTCATATTGCTTTTTGGATTACTGAATTACATCCATTAATTTAGGGATACACCAATTTAGAGTTTTGACCTAGAATCATTTCTATTCTATTTATTTGCACGATTATCTAACAGTGGTTCTCAACCAGGGTGCCTGTAACATATTAGCATGCATGTTACTGGTCTGGTGTATTGGCTATTTATTAGTACTCATAATAAAGCACATATTAGTATGGAAACATGTGTAGCAAAATTCAATTTGCAATGTAATATGCAAAATGGCAATGCAATATGTAAAATGACAATGTATTTCTGTGGCAATGGCAATGTACATTTTCCCATACATATGTGAAATATTTAGTGCAAAATTAAAATTCAGTTATGTAATTTAAGTTTGCCATTTTCTACACTAGTTTTAATATGCATATTAAAAACATATTTTAAAGCTTTATAAGTTGCAAAATGAAAATGTATTACCCAAATTGATTAGATATGTTTAACATGTCCAAGCAAAAACTGTAGCAAAATTATCATTTTTAAATGCTGTTTTTCCTAAATGCATTTAGATTTAGGGGTAGGGCACTTGGGATCAGGGCTTGAAAACGAAAAAAAAAAGTCAATCGGTTCACTCAGCGGAATCAATATTTTAACGTTTCCGTTCCTGCGTTCCTCTGTATTATTACCGTTCTGAAACCGGTTCGAGTAGAAAAAATAACGGTTAATACCGTAATTAAAAAAAATTGTCTTCGCCTATAATAATAATAATAATAAAGTGCAGTATTTTCTTTACACAAAAAGAAAAAGAAAAAAAAATACAGAAAGAGATGGTATCTTAACCTGCTGCGTTTAGTCACAGCTAATACAGCATCATCTTTTCTAGATTTTTACATTTCTAAATGTAGGCTACTAAACAAAAGAAAAAAAATCTATTAATGCTTTAAAGACATTAAAGTATTTTTTTAAGATATTTAAAAATGTTTGCTGCAAATTGTAAAAAAAAAACCTCTACTTGTATAAAATTGCGTATTGAGGAAAAAGCAAAGGCTAAGCCGCATCGCATTTTATTAGGCTATTATTCAGAAATGTTGTCACGTTACGTCAGAGGAAGGGAACGAGGGGACAAGGAGTTCTTCACCAAAGTAATCTTTTAATGACCAACTTCAGGAAACGTGGAGCACAGGTAAGACAAACACTTGAATGACGATTAGACCGAACACAGAGGCAGGGAAACACAGGGCTTATGAAGGACAGACTAAACTAGATAATTAACAACACACCTGGAACTAATGAACTGATAAATACATGGAACGAGGACAGGAACAGGAAGACCAAATATGGGCATGAGAGGAGGGGAAACATGAGACACAGCGAGACAAAGTCTGACATTACGCCCCCCTCCGGAAGGCTCGTCCGCACGCCATACACCATCCAGTGGGAAGGGGGGGTGGGTGCTCTGGAGGTCATCAGGGGACAGGGCTACCGGCCTCCAGAGCGGCGCTCGTACCGGGAGCCATGTCGGGACGGGACTCGGGAGGCCATGGCGGATCAGGGGAGTCCGACGGCCATGACGGATCAGGGGAGTCCGGCAACCATGGCGGATCAGGGGGGCCATGGCGGATCCGGGGACTCGTGAGGCCATGGCGGGACAGGAGACTCCGTGACCCCCCCCCCCCCCCAAAAAAAAAATTTTCTTGGGGAAATTCCCCTCTGGGGGCCATTGAGGAGGAGCAGGCACTTGAGGGCGCTCTGGAGGAGCGGGCACTTGAGGCCGCTCGGGAGGAGAGGGCACTCGGACAGCGCGGACTCTTGGGGGCGCTCTGGAGGAGCAGAGCTGGACGGGACCAGCGGAGACGCAGGAGAGCTGGACGGGACCAGTGGAGACTGGAGACTGGGATGGGGTACAGGACAATAGGCAAACAGCATGCTGAGAAGGCAACAACTGTTGGCGCAATTATTAGAAAATGGAAGAAATTCAAGATGACTGTCAATCTCCCTCGGACTGGGTCTCCATGCAAGATCTCGCCTCGTGGAGTATCAATGATCCTGAGAAAGGTGAGGGATCAGCCAAGAACTACACGGGAGGACCTGGTCAATGACCTGAAGAGAGCTGGGACCACAATCTCAACGGTTACCATTAGTAACGCACTACACATCGCACTTTAATCCTACACAGGATTAAAATCCTGCAGCGCACGCAAGGTCCCCCTGCTCAAGCCAGCACATGTCCAGGCCCGTCTGATGTTTGCCAAAGACCATCTGGATGATCCACAGGAGGCATGGGAGAAGATCATGTGGTCCGATGAGACCAAAATATAACTTTTTGGTATAAACTCCACTCGCCGTGTTTGGAGGAAGAAGGATGAGTACAATCCCAAGAACACCATCCCAAACGTGAAGCATGGGGGTGGAAACATCATGCTTTGGGGGTGCTTTTCTGCAAAGGGGACAGGACGACTGCACAGAATTGAGGGGAGGATGGATGACCCATGTATCGCAAGATTTTGGGCAACAACCTCCTTCCCTCAGTAAGAGCATTGAAGATGGGTCGTGGCTGGGTCTTCCAGCATGACAATGACCCCAAACACACAGCAAGGGCTAAGGAGACACTAAGGAGTGGCTCCATAAGAAGCATTTCAAGGTCCTGGAGTGGCCTAGCCAGTCTCCAGACCTGAACCCAATAGAAAATCTATGGAGGGATCTGAAAATCCGTGTTGCCCAGTGACAGCCCCCAAAACCCGAAAGACCTGGAGAAGACCTGTATGGAGGAGTGGGCCAAAATCCCTGCTGCAGTGTGTGCAAATCTGGTCAAGAGCTACAGGAAATGTCTGACCTCTGTAATTGTGAACAAAGGTTTCTGTACCAAATATTAAGTTCTATTTTTCTATTGTATCAAATACTTATTTCATGCAATAAAATGGAAATTAATCATTCAAAAATCATACTATGTGATTTTCTGGATTATTTTTTTATATATTCTGTCTCTCACAGTTGAGGTGCACCTACGATGAAAATTACAGATCTCTCCATTCTTTGTAAGTGGGAAAACTTGAAAAATCGGCAGTGTATCAAATACTTATTTGCCCCACTGTATGTGTGTGAGAATTCCTGTTTATTTTTACATAGGCTATCTGTCAATCTGAGGTGTTGCTATGGGTTGCGTGCGCTTTGCTTGACTGACTGATATTCCACAGTCTGTTCAGAAACCATAGCCTCTCAAGCCATAGCCTAATAGCCTATAGTTCTTTCAGTGAGTGGGACAACGGAAGGAAAAAAATAAACCAAACAATATTTTAAACTTTTTTTTTTTTTTTCATCAATAATCAAAGCTAGTGTGTCGATGTAATTAAAAATCCATATATATTTTAGAATATTACATAATTCATCGTTTGTCATGTACAATACACCAACCAATCATGATCTGGCTCAAGTTCAGCATCGTTACTCCAGTCTTCAATGGATGGTCCTTCATGCTGATTTATTATCAGTGTTGGAAACAGTTGTGCTGCTTAATATTTTGTTTTTATTTTAATTTTACTTATTTATTTTGGCACCGTGATACTTTTTTGGGGTTCATTGATTAATAAAAAGTTAAAAAGAACAGCATTTATTCAAAATAGAGATGTTTTCTAACAATGTTGATCTTTACTATCACTGTTTCTATTAATTTAAAAAATCCTTGCTGAATAAAAACAAATTTCTTAAAAAAAAAAAAAAATACTGACCGCAAGCTTTTGAACGGTAGTGTATATTGTTACGAAAGTTATATATAAAAAAATAAATGCTGGCTTGATGACCATAATTGACTTATTGCAAAAATATAAAATATTTTATATTCATAATTTTAAGCTATAGTTTTTTTGTTTTGCATTTGATCCCCTACCCCTGAGGAACTCTCTGCACTTCCCTGTTCAGGTGCCACGGAACACGCGCTATTTTACGGATAAAAATAAGAGTAATAAAATATAAGGTAAGGTAGTAAATAAGTGTAGAATAACACTGTCTGTTTGTTTATGTACATCAATCCAAGTGTAAACGGTGAGAGATGTTCAGGCAGGTGAAAAGCGTTTGGTTATTGGTGAATATTGACCTATCGTGGGTCCTGACGCCGAGCCCCGCCTTGATGTAATGATTGACAGCTAGGGGTCGTGCTCCGCTCAGAATGCATTTTCAAATCCACAATGACTTCAATTATATTCATCGCGGGGTATTTAATGAAAGTGCAATTGAAACGTCATATATGTTAGTGTCAATGCATTTAAGAAAAAATAAAATACATTTAAATCACCATTTTGCTACCCTTTTGGCTCAGAATGCATTTTGAAACTCATATTGAATTTTGCTACAATTATCACGCGGCCTCACAATGAAAATGCAATCCCAAGTGTCCTACCCCTAAATCTAAATGAATTTAGGAAAAACGGCATTTAAATGATAATTTTGCTACAGTTTTTGCTTGGACATGTTAAACATATGAGAATGAGCTTTATTGGCCAAGTATGTTTACACATACAAGGAATTTGTTGTAGTGACAGAAGCTCCACAGTGCAACAGAAAGACAGCAACAGGACACAGATAATAAAAACTAAATAACAACAAATAGCCAATAACCAATGTACAAAGCAGCAAAAAAAAAAAAACATTATATATAATATAGACAACTATGTATGTACAGGTCAAGTGTGTGCAAATTAGAAATGAGAAAAATAAAAATGAAATAAGTGAGTGTGGTGAATGAATAATGTATTAGTTGTGTTCCACGTTTATTGTTGAGTGTTCATGAGATGTATTGACTGAGGGAAGAAACTGTTCCTGTGTCTGGTCGTTCTGGTGCTCAGAGCTCTGTAGCGTCGACCAGACGGTAACAGTTCAAAGAGGGAGTGTGCTGGATGTGAGGGGTCCAGAGTGATTTTACCAGCCCTTTTGCTCCCTCTGGATGAGTACAGTTCTTGGAGAGTGGGAAGGGTTGTACCAATGATTCGCTCAGCAGTCCGGACTACCCTCCGTAGTCTTTTGAGGTCAGATTTGGTAGCTGAGCTGAACCAGACAGTTATAGAAGTGCAGAGGATGGATTCAATGATGGCGGAGTAGAACAGTTTCAGCAAGTCCTGTGGCAGGTTGAACTTCCTCAGCTGCCGAAGAAAGTACAACCTCTGCTGGGCCTTCCTGACAATGGAGTCAATGTGAATATCCTACTTCAGATCCTGAGAGATGGTGGTGCCCAGGAATCTGAATGACTCCACTGCGGTCACAGTGCTGTTCATGATGGTGAGTGGGGGGAGAGCAGGGGGGTTTCTCCTGAAGTCCACAATCATCTCCGCAGTGTTAAGCTCCAGGTTGTTGAGACCGCACCAGACAGCCAGCTCCTTAACCTCCTGTCTGGAAGCAGACTCGTCACCGTCCTGGATGAGGCCGATCAGTGTGGTGTCGTATGCGAACTTCAGGAGCTTGACAGAGGGGTCTTTAGATGTGCAGTCGTTGGTGTAGAGGGAGAAGAGCAGTGGGGAGAGAACACAGCCCTGAGGAGCTCCAGTGCTGATGGTGCGAGTGCTGGATGTGAATTTACCAAGCTTTACTAACTGCTGTCTGTCTGTCAGGAAGCTGTTGATCCACTGGCAGACGGAGGTGGGGACGGAGAGCTGGGTTAGTTTATTTTGAAGGGTTTCCGGGATAATGGTGTTAAAAGCAGAGCTGAAGTCCACAAACAGGATCCTCACATAAGTCCCTGGTCTGTCCAGATGCTGCAGGATGAAGTACAGTCCCATGTTGACTGCATCATCCACAGACCTGTTTGCTCTGTAGGCAAACTGCAGGGGGTCCAGTAAGGGTCCAGTGATGTCCTTCAGATAAGCCAAAACCAGTCTTTCAAATGATTTCATGGCTACAGACGTTAGGGCCACAGGTCTGTAGTCATTAAGACCAGTAATTTTGGGTTTCTTTGGGACGGGGATGATGGTGGAGCGTTTCAAGCATGAGGGGACTTCACACAGCTCCAGTGATCTATTGAAGATCTGTGTGAAGATGGGGGCCAGCTGATCAGCACAGATTTTTAGGCAGGCTGGTGACACACCGTCTGGACCTGGTGCTTTCCTTCTTTTGTTTTTTCTGAAGACCTGGCACACATCTTCTTCGCTGATTTGAATTGTAGATGTGGGAGAGAGAGGGGTTGCTGGGGGTGTTAATGGTTGTGTGAAGAGGTGTTCAGGATGGATGTGGGGTGATCGTTCAAAACGACAAAAGAACTAGTTTAAGTCGTCTGCCAGGTGTTGATTCTCCAGAGTGCTGGGGGATGGTGTCTTGTAACTGGTGATATCCTTCATTCCTATCCACACTGAAGCAGCATCACTGGAAGATAATTTTTTCCTGAGCTTGTCAGAATAATTCCTCTTTGCCACTCTGATCTCCTTTTCCAGTGTGTATTTGGCCTGTTTGTACAAGACTTTATCCCCCTTTCTGTGAGCATCTTCTTTGGCCTGACGGAGCTGTCTGAGTTTGGCAGTGAACCATGGTTTGTCGTTGTAGAATAGATGAGTCCTGGTAGGAATGCACATATCCTCACAGAAACTCATATAAGATGTTACAGTCTCTGTGAGCTCGTCCAGATCATTTGCAGCAGCTTCAAAAACAGTCCAATCAGTGAGGTCGAAACAGGCTTGTAGATCCCGCTCTGTTTCGTTAGTCCATCTTTTAACAGATCTTAATACAGGCTTTGCAGACTTAAGTTTCTGCCTGTAGGACGGAATAAGATGAACCAAACAGTGATCAGAGAGTCCTAAAGCTGCTCGTGGAACCGAGTGATATGCGTCCTTTATTGTTGTGTAACAGTGGTCCAATATATTACTGTCTCTGGTGGGACATGTGATGTGCTGTCTGTATTTTGGCAGTTCGTGGGAGAGATTTGCTTTATTAAAGTCCCCGAGAATGATTAAGACAGAGTCCGGGTGTTGTTGCTCACTCTCTGTGATCAGATCAGTGAGTTTCTGTAGAGCTGTGTTCACGTGCGCTTGCGGTGGAATGTAAACACTCACGAGAAGTGTTCATGTATTACCCAAATTGATATCTAATCAATTTGGGTAATACATTTTCATTTTGCAACTTATAAAGCTTTAAAATGTTTTTAATATGCATATTAAAACTAGTGTAGAAAATGGCATAATTGTATTTTCATTTTCATTTTGCACTAAATGGGAAGTCGTGGCCTAATGGTTAGAGAGCTGGACTTGTAATCCAAAGGTTGCGGGTTCGAGTCTCCGGCCGGCAGGAATTGTAGGTGGGGGGAGTGAATGTCCAGCTCTCTCTCCACCCTCAATACCACGACTGAGGTGCCCTTGAGCAAGGCACCAAATCCCCAACTGCTCCCCGGGAGCTGCAGCATAAAATGGCTGCCCACTGCTCCAGGTGTGTGTTCACTGCTGTGTGTGTGCACTATGGATGGGTTAAATGCAGAGCACGAATTCCGAGTATGGGTCACCATACTTGGCTGAATGTCACTTCACTAAATATTGCGCACATGTATGGGAAAATGTAAATTTAAATACAGAAATACATTGCCATTTTACATATTGCATTGCAAATTTAATTTTGCTACACACATGCTTCCATATACAGTGGCTTGCAAAAGTATTTGGCCCCCTTGAACTTTTCCACATTTTGTCACATTACAGCCACAAACATGAATCAATTTTATTGGAATTCCACGTGAAAGACCAATACAAAGTGGTGTACACGTGAGAAGTGGAACGAAAATCATACATGATTCCAAACATTTTTAACAAATAAATAACTGAAAAGTGGGGTGTGCGTAATTATTCAGCCCCCTTTGGTCTGAGTGCAGTCAGTTGCCCATAGACATTGCCTGATGAGTGCTAATGACTAAATAGAGTGCACCTGTGTGTAATCTAATGTCAGTACAAATACAGCTGCTCTGTGACGGCCTCAGAGGTTGTCTAAGAGAATATTGGGAGCAACAACACCATGAAGTCCAAAGAACACACCAGACAGGTCAGGGATAAAGTTATTGAGAAATTTAAAGCAGGCTTAGGCTACAAAAAGATTTCCAAAGCCTTGAACATCCCACGGAGCACTGTTCAAGCGATCATTCAGAAATGGAAGGAGTATGGCACAACTGTAAACCTACCAAGACAAGGCCGTCCGCCTAAACTCACAGGCCGAACAAGGAGAGCACTGAAATGCAGCCAAGAGGCCCATGGTGACTCTGGACGAGCTGCAGAGATCTACAGCTCAGGTGGGGGAATCTGTCCATAGGACAACTATTAGTCGTGCACTGCACAAAGTTGGCCTTTATGGAAGAGTGGCAAGAAGAAAGCCATTGTTAACAGAAAACCATAAGAAGTCCCATTTGCAGTTTGCCACAAGCCATGTGGGGGACACAGCAAAAATGTGGAAGAAGGTGCTCTGGTCAGATGAGACCAAAATGGAACTTTTTGGCCAAAATGCAAAACTAACACTGCACATCACTCTGAACACACCATCCCCACTGTCAAATATGGTGGTGGCAGCATCATGCTCTGGGGGTGCTTCTCTTCAGCAGGGACAGGGAAGCTGGTCAGAGTTGATGGGAAGATGGATGGAGCCAAATACAGGGCAATCTTGGAAGAAAACCTCTTGGAGTCTGCAAAAGACTTGAGACTGGGGCGGAGGTTCACCTTCCAGCAGGACCACGACCCTAAACATAAAGCCAGGGCAACAATGGAATGGTTTAAAACAAAACGTATCCATGTGTTAGAATGGCCCAGTCAAAGTCCAGATCTAAATCCAATCGAGAATCTGTGGCAAGATCTGAAAACTGCTGTTCACAAACGCTGTCCATCTAATCTGACTGAGCTGGAGCTGTTTTGCAAAGAAGAATGGGCAAGGATTTCAGTCTCTAGATGTGCAAAGCTGGTAGAGACATACTCTAAAAGACTGGCAGCTGTAATTGCAGCAAAAGGTGGTTCTACAAAGTATTGACTCAGGGGGCTGAATAATTACGCACACCCCACTTTTCAGTTATTTATTTGTAAAAAATGTTTGGAATCATGTATGATTTTCGTTCCACTTCTCACGTGTACACCACTTTGTATTGGTCTTTCACGTGGAATTCCAATAAAATTGATTCATGTTTGTGGCTGTAATGTGACAAAATGTGGAAAAGTTCAAGGGGGCCGAATACTTTTGCAAGCCACTGTATTAGTGCCTTATTCTGCCTGATCATATTTTATATTCCTTAATCCTAACCCATTCCTAAACTTAACAACCAAAAAGCCATAGTTAATTGGTTAGTAGTTATTTAGTAGTTAGGTAACAGTGAGAACAGGTCTCCAAAATAAAGTGTGACCAAAGATATTTCTCATCGTTATTCCCTCATCAAGATCCAGAGTTCCCACTGTCTTGAAAAACCTGGATATACTGTATGAAAGTTTCGAGTATCGATATATTTGAAAACTACATTGAAACTATGATCAGAAAAGCAGTGATTGGCTGGCAGAAAGATAGCAATGTAATGACATCATGTAATTGAGATTTTTTTTTTAATGATTCCCAATTATTTTTGACCACTAGTATTTGTACAGGCTTTGCATTTTTCAATGTCAGAAGTTGTAATTAGCAGTTCATTTAATTTTGAAGCAGATTTGTTATACATGACAGCATTAATGAAAATTTCTTAATCCATAAGATTAATTTTAAGACAGAACTGGCTGTTCAAATTAATTGTGCATCATAAAAGCATTTTGTGATTTGAGAAGTGGACTCCTAGTCCATCAGTCACATGCATAAAAATTCTCCGTTCAAATGAATGCACGGCTCAGTTCAACTGTACATAATGTGTGTTTTATTTATTTATTTATTTATTTATTTATATATATATATATATATATATTACACGCATACATACACACATACATTTACATACACATACATATACATACACATACATATACATATACATACATATACATATACATATACACATATACAGGGCTCACAAAATTTCAAAATCCCTGGTAGCCCTTCGGGTACTCTTCAGATTTTGGTTTTTAATATAGAAAATCAGATAGGAGTCTAAATGTCAATCAAAAATATTTTCAGTACACAAATATCAACAAATATGAAGGAAGGAATTTTATTTCACTATTTACAGGGTATCTGCAGAATCTTTTTATAAAATGCCACAAGGTGGTGCTTTAGGAGCGGCTTAATATAGAGGTTATTTCCCTCAGGGAAATTCCCTGTTAGCAACTGTACACAAAGCAGCTGCTTTATCAGGCATTATAGGTAAGATGAAATAAAAATGCCAACGACACGTTTCTGGGGACAGTCGGTTCCCTTCAGATACATTCACATAAAGACATCCGTGTCGTGTTTTGACTTTGAAATGTGCAGTGCTCATATTTATTCAATGACATCGTTGCCTTTTGAAGTTTAATCCAGCTGTATCGCGATTCTTGTCTTTCCGTCCCCAACTGTAAGACCTTTTGAAATTATAGTTAAGACATTTCTTATACCATTTAAAGTATTTAAAACTTTTTATGGCCTTAAGTTTGATGCAACTAAATTGAAAAGTTTTTAAAGACCTGTGGAAGCCCTGTATATTTAAGTAGCCCATCGGGCAGGAAGGTGATTAATTTTGGTAGCCCGACTGGAAAACACAATAGCCCCGGGATGTCGGGCTAGCGATTTTGCAAGCCCTGATATACAGTGCCCTCCAAAAGTATTGGAACAGTAAGGCCAATTCCTTTATTTTAGCTGTAGACTGAAAACATTTGGGTTTGACATCAAAAGATGAATATGAGATGAGAGATTAACATTTCAGCTTTTATTTACAGGTATTTTCATCTGGATCTGACACACAACTTAGAAGATAGCACCTTTTGTTTGAACTCACCCATTTTTCATGTTACCAGAAGTATTGGAACAGATATAATTAGCATAGATTAAAGTGAAAAAGACTTAATATTTAGTTGCAAATCCTTTGCTTTCAATAACTGCATCAAGCCTGTGACCCATTGACATCACCAAACTTTTGCATTCTTCTTTTGTGATGCTTTTCCAGGCTTTCACCGCAGCCTCTTTCAGTTTTGGGGGGGTTACTCCCTTCAGTCTCTTCTTTAGCAGGTAAAATGCATACTCTACAGGGTTTAAGTGTGGAGATTGACTTGGCCAGTCTAAAACCTTCCACTTCTTGCCCCTGATGAACTCCTTTGTTGTTTTGGCACTATGTTTTGGGTCATTATCTTGCTGCATGATGAAGGATCTCCCAATCAGTTTGGTTGCATCTTTCTGTAAATTGCAGGGATTAAAGATCTCCGTCGCTACGACGGATTTCCGTTAATTGCAACGAGTCTATGACGGATTTCCGTCAATTGCAGGGTTCCGCCTGTCCTTAATGTCTTAAATTCACTTTTCACAATTTTAAGGCCGTAAATAGGCTTACATTTCTCAAATAGTGTAATAAATGTCTTAATTTCAGTTTGAATAGGTCTTAAATTAAGGAAAGATGAGGTGTATTCAGCCTGCTGAGGGGCATGTGATCAAAGCCTGGAGTGGAGTGAAAGCATGTTCCTCTCGAAGCGTTCTGTAATCACTCCGCTCTGGATCCACTCCGGGTTTTCTTTTCCCGCTCACGGAAAAAGTGCTCCGTGTGTTCAATCCATTTTAAAAGTTATTCTAATGTGTTTATTTTTTGCATGTCAGGCTACAGCTGAGGTAGAACTGAGCAATTCCAGTTCCAATTCCAATTCTCATAAATTGTATTCTTTACCAATATATTGAACCATCTCTTTATATTTTTCTAAACCCCTTAAAATTTAGTCCAGATATCAGAAAAGTATCAGTCTATAAACCTGTTTTATATTTTAAATGAGGGAAATACACATGCGTTACGGACGTGACAAAAAAAGACACGAGTTTCTGGGAGACAACATATTTTAGACTTTCTGTGAATTACAATGCACAAACCAGAAGCAACAATATCTGCAGAATGGAGAAGGGTTGGCCATTTATAAAACCTAAAATATCAATTTTGTTTAAGTTTTCGTTTTTGCGTGTCAGAGGAAAAATCAATGTTACAGACGTGACATCTCTCCATTACGGACTTAATTTATGGAATTAATTTATTTCCGACTATGGAAACGCATATAAAATGCTTTAAAAACTTTAACGGAAACTTCTAGAGGGTGTTTAGTAGGGCTGCCCCCCACTAAGGATTTTTCTAGTTAACTAGTCGTTCGTTTAAGTCATTATTTAACTAATCACACATTTATATTAAGTCAATAGACCTATAATCCATAGGCTATTCCGCTCAAGCACACGCGTACAGTTTTCCACAAGCAATAGATTAAATTAATGATTATTAATGTATAGAAAAATGAGACATTTAAATTATTTATCAATAAACTAATGTTTTCTTGTCGGCTGCAAGATGAAATTCACAGTGTTCGTCTCCACAGTAGCCTACTGGACGTGCCTTAGAGATAAATGTATCCTTCATACAGATTATATAGCCTAATCAGGGAGTATTTCATTTAGTTTTTAATTGATTCATTTAAGAGTATACATTTCAAGCTATAGCTGTTTCTCTTGTAGCCTATGTGAGAGAGTTTTGTATTATTTTTTGAGACGCGCTCCAGTTCAGTGACAGACCGCAAAAAGCATATCCTGTTTGTTTTCATTATTTTACAAAATCACGTTTTTTTTTTTTTTTGTCATTATGAATTTACATAAATAAAATCAGTTTCGAGCTGATTTTAATTTGTTTCATTATCAGGAAAAAGTGCAAGTGATTGCACGGGCGCCTGCCTCCCTGTCATGCATGCTCATTGATATTCCGCACAAACACTTAAATATGGGCCAGAAATGTAGCACATTTATATAGGTTAAAGCTAGAGTTTGGAATCACATTAAAATAAATCTTCACCAATCTACATCTGAGACAGATGCAGTTCTAACCTGCAAATAGAAGGCTATTTGACATTTTAAAATGATCTAACAGACCAACGCAGGTCCAATTCGTTGATCAGTTGTTGATCAAGATTAAAAGGATGCCGCTGAAAAAAAATTTTTTTAATGACTTGCTTATGCATTAAATAACTAAGATAAAATACAGGTTAATTAAAATATGCTGAACGTATAATAGGCCCGCCTGCTGTACAAATATTTATGAAATAGACTGCGAATAAAACTGCAGATTCACGTTTTGCATCTGCATAAAGTGAATTAATTTAATATGCAATGATATGAAATTGAACCAAACAAGATATGTAATGAAAAAAAAAAAATTTAGACAATAAAATAAAATAAATAATAATAAACAAAGATATAGGCCTAACCGCAGCATGCTCACCGAACACACACAATCTTGCGCATGAATGCAGCGCAGATAGCAAACAAGTGTTATTTGAAACACATAAAATGTTTAAATAAGATAATATTGACAATGAAAATTAGGCCTATATGATATTTAAAAAAAATAATAGTTTTGGCGATTTGTCATCGGCTATACAGTCCGCCTGTGCATATTTATATGCAAATGCTTAGGCTATCTTCGCGAAGTTTTCGCAGAGAATGCGATTTCTAAAATGTTATTAAAATGGATTTCTTTATAAAATGTTATACGGTAAGCCTGAAACAGCAGTATAGCTTTATTAGTCATCAGCAACGAAGTAAACATGCGCGCCGGTATGCTATGAAGCATCCGTAGACTACAATAGATTTACAATGCACAAACCAAGCAACAATATCTGCCGAATGGAGAAGGGTTGGTCATTCACAAAGCATAAAATATACATTTTATTTTAATTTTCGTTTTTGTGTTCAAGCACACGCATAAAGTTTGCCACAAAGCACAGGCGATAGCCTAATGATTCTGAAAAAAATGAGACATTTTAATTATTTAATATACTAATGTTTGAGTCCTTGTCGGCTGCAAAGTGATCGCGAGCACCTCCCTGTCATGCATGCGCATTCTTTTCCGCACAAACACTTGCATATGAATAATAGTCTAGACTCTAGAGCATAGCCTCATGAACTTGTTTATAAATAAATCGCTTATGCATTAAAGAAAGATACAAAACAAGTTGTTAAATATGCTGAATATATTGTTCAAATATTTATAAAATGTGAAACTGTAGCTAATCTTATTCGCAGTCTAGCAATTTTTGCATCTGCATAACATAGTGAATTGTTTTTAACATGCAATGATACAAAATAAAATCAAACAAGATTTGTAATGAAGAAAAAAACAAATATTTAGACAAATAAGAATGATGTAGCCCACATCTCTTGAGCGTCTCACTCAGCATGCGCGTGCCGAACACGCAAAATCTTGCTCTGCATGAATGCAACGCAGATAGCGACACAAGTTTGTTTGAAACACATGAAAAGTTTAAATAAGATAATAATATTAACAATGAACATTATATGACATTTAAAATAGTTTTGGCGATTTTTCCTTCAGTCCGCCTGTGCATATAATTAATTTCTAAAAAGTTATGATATGAAAAGCCTGAAACAGTTCACAACAGTGTAGCCATGCACAGGCTTTCAGTCATGAGCAACGGTAAACATGCATGCCAGTATGCATCTGATTTAATATGAAGCGTCCGTAACACGTCCGTAACGCATTATTATGTTTGATAAGAGCAAATAATAGAGATGAGCTTTTGATCATAATTAGCATGGCCATAAGTTGGCTTTGTACAGAAAGTTTCAAGTTAATTGCATTAATAATTACTATATGAAATAAACCTAATCTTTAAAACGTTACGGACGTGACCCAGCGCTGAAGGGTCCTGACGTCATAAATCTAGCCCTTATAAATCCAAAAATCATTGCTGTTTAGACAAAGTGAGTGTATTTACTTTTCAGACAGGCCTCCATCTTTCTACAAAATACTTACTGCTGACATAAATTAAAAAATGGGCAGTCTTTGATATCTCATTTCAAAATATGAAATACAGTCGAATGAAAATGTATTTTTACTAGGCCTATAGGTCCACCCCTCATATGTGGTGGATACACATAGCGATTTCCTTCAAATTTCTATTAAAGCACGTTAATGCAGTAAAATACAGACCTAAACACACAACTTAAAGGTTTTGTTCTTTTGGTAAAAACGTAATTTTTTCATGGTAAGGTTGACATTTGCATGAAGTTAAAACATTTTCCACGCTATTGGTCTCGACTATTTAAATAAAGTGTTGGTTAAAGGAATATGACTTCGCCTGAAAAAAAATTTCAGTCAGAAGAATTTTTTTCACTTTAATCCCTGAAATTGTCAGACAAAATATTTCTGTTAATTTTGCTGATGCCATCATGTCATCATAATGAAGATTAATGAGCCTGTCCCAGAAGAAGCGATGAAAGCCCAAGCCATTACATTACTTGTGTAATGTGTACTATAATGTACACCTGTGTACACCGTGTTTCAGATGAGCTTGAATGTTTGGGATCATGAGCAGATCCTTTCTTTCTCCAAACCATTCCATCACTTTGGTCCATAAAACCCAGAATTTTTGAGGCTCGTCTCCTATTCTTCTTGCTAATGAGTGGTTTGCATCTTCTGGTGTAGCCGCTGTACTTTTGTTCATGAAGTCTTCTGCGAACAGAAGATTGTGATTCATTCACTCCTGCCCTCTGGAGGTTGTTGCTGATGTCACTAACAGTTGTTTTAGGGTCTTTCTTTACAGCTGTCACAATGTTTCCGTCATCAACTGCAGATGCTTTCCTTGATCTACCCGTTTGAGGTGTGTTACTTAGTACACCAGTGGTTTCTTTCTTCCTCAGGAGATTCCAAATGGTTGTACTTGCTATTGCCAGTGTTTGTGCAATGGTTTGATTGATTTTTTTCGTCTTCTCTCAGCTTCACAATTGCTCGTTTTTCACCCATAGACACCTCTCTGGTTTTCATGTTGGTTACACATCTAACTAACTATAAATGCAGTCTGCAAGGATCTGAAACTGAGCGCAGACATTCAATGCTATTTATTGTTTGAATCAATTAATAGGACACACCAGGGCAACAAAACACACCTGTCAGTCACATGTTCCAATACTTTTGGTAACATGAAAAATGGGTGGGTTCAAACAAAAGGTGCTATCTTCTAAGTTGTGTATCAGATCCAGATGTTCACAACGGTTCGGTTGGATACGACACTGTGGTGTCACGGTTCGGTACGTTTTTGATACGAGCGGCAGGGCAATTGGTTAATCTCAGTCAATTCACTATAAGCAGAAAGTGAAAGTAAAAACGGAATGGAGTAATGACGGAGCTTTCGACATCTGGCGCCGCTTATTCTCCCAGAGACAAAGAGAGACAGTCTCTCCTCAAATAATAGTAATTCTGTAAAAGTAGTAATACCATTATAATCTTCCCTGCAGAAAAAAAACACACAAAAAATCAGTGGAATCCCTCCCAAAACACAATAGAAAATGCAACTGATTTAAGGGTTATAATGGGAATTGTGTTGGTTTTAATGTAAACTATAAAGGTGTCTACTGGTTTTTGATGCATTCTATTGGTGGGATGTAATCTAGCAGTTGGCAACCAATAAAACAACAGTAATTCCTATTGGAATAATGTCCAAAACAAAAAGGAATTTTGTAATGGTTTTATGGAAACTAAGAATTTCTGTGATGGTTTCTATTGTTTTTTTCTTTTCTTTTTTTTCAGCAGGGTAACGATACTCATACTGTGCTGCACATTATTGACAATATTGAGCTGAAGCTTGACTTTGCAAATTTAAAATCGCAAATCAAATCCCAATATCTGTCAAAAAAAATCGCAATTAGATATTTTCCCCAAATCGCACAGCCCTACTATCTTCGATACAAGATCATCGTCTTTCGATGCACCCCAGCAAGGGGAGGTTATCAAGGGGCAGACAGCAAGTTGCCTGTTACATCATTTGGGCTGAGTTGTTGAGCGCAGTGGCACTGATATTTCACACATTTGAAGCTTTTATTTTCCAACCGTAATAGGATTAGTTAACGAATCGTTCGGTTTGTAATGCATACCGAACCGAAAGCCTCGTACCGAACGGTTCAATATGAATTGAATACGCATATCGTTACACCCCTAATATATATATATGTGTGTGTGTTAGTTAGTTAGTTCCTTCCTTCCTACCTACCTATCTATAATAAAATCTTATAACTCTATGGTCATTTTTATAATGAATATATTTTTTTTCTAGCTGTGCCACATTCTAAAATAATTTATTTGGTTGAAATTGTAAGCAAAACATTTTTAAATCCTTATCTAGTAAATCACAAAAAAACTCTCATAGGGCCTTGGAATATTTATTTTTGTGGGCATTTAGGGTCCTTGAGTTTAAATTCTCGGAAACCACTGCTCTAATGTACAGAAAGATATATTAAAATGCAGTACAGTAAATTGAACAATACTTACCATTAATGTGATGACTTCTATTTTCACCATTTTGCATTTGTTAAAAAAAAACAAAAAACATTTTATGAATAAGACTGGGAAATTACCACTCATAAATTATAATTCAAATGTGTTTTGTTTTATTGACCACAATATTAATGTTGTTAATTGTTGAGAGGCACTTTTTGTTAATTTTGAAAAGGGGTAGGGGCTCGAGTCCCCATAGCGCGCTCCCCCCTGCACTTTCCTGCCATATCATACCGCTTAACACTGAAAATTAGATTATATCTACATGAATCATTAGTTCTGGTGGGTGTCGTGGATGATTTATTTTTAACAGAGCATTCGGGTGGTGTTAGAGCTTGATGTTATCCATCTGGTGTTATACCAGATGGATAATTGTTTAATACATTTCAAACCAGGCAAATGAATGGAGACCTAATTATGAGCTAACTATTTGTGGAAAAAAATGAGGGAAGATGTATAAAAAATTGTTGATATGATGGTTGTGACAGAAAATATAAACAAATAAAACAAATGTGAAAAAATTCCTGTGAACTTGTTAAACTATAAAACCACAGAAAGAGGACCTTGACTTTTGATATTACACAATTTTCTAAAAGTTGACAACTATATGGAAACCTTCTAAAATGGTTAGTGATTAAAAGGGATAGTTCACCCAAAAATGAAATTTACGTACCCTGTATTGCTATAAACCAGTGTCATGCGTTTTTTTTTTCTCTGCAAGGCGTACAAAAAGATATTTAGCAAAATATTTAACTGTTTTGCCAGTGCATCTAACAACATTGGACCACACTGACCTACTGTATGAACAATAAAAAAAATCATATAGCATTGGAGCAACATATAGCAATTCTATATTACTTCATTTTTTTACTCTAGGTTGCAGCAGTCAATGTGTGATGCACAGCAAGCTACAGCGAGAGCAAACTGGTATATCTTCACATTTTAATCCCTCTTCTTTTGTTTGTTGTTGTATTAATAAATGTACAAAAATTGTATGTATATATATATATATATATATATATATATGTATGTATGTATATGTTTGCTTTTGGCAGGCTTGAGGAAGCACTGGAGACTTCCAGGAAGCAGCTAGAGGAATATGAGCACACACTGTCGCAGAGAGAAAGCCTGATTAAAGAGCTCCACACTGAAGCTGAGATTCATAGCCACGAGCTCGGTCAACTGGCTCAACTGAAGACTGAACTTTCCAGTGCCAAAGAAATGAGTGAGGTGATGAGATATTAGACTTTACACCAAAACATTACTTAACATTCACAATACTTTAGACATACCAGTTACTCCCATTATAACAGAAACGTGTTTTGTTCTATTAGTTCTTGCAGGCAGAAAATGAAATGGCACGGGAACAGATGGAGGAAAGTGAGCGATTGCTACGGTGCCACTTACAGGGCCTGAGAGAGAGAAACTTGGAGTGTGAAGACCTCAAACTAGCGCTGGAACAATTGCGGTACAGAATATTCTAGTCTACTCACTGTTACTTTTTAGAACAAATGTCTGAACAAATCAGAATTAATTAAATTTTTTTCTAATGGAAATCTCTTCTCTAAGGCTTGAGAAAGAGTCTCTTCAGGAAGAGCTGGACAGTACACGAGACAAAGCCCGCAGCATGCTGCTGGAACAAGGAGAGCAGATGGCTCAGGCATCTAATGATGCCATGCTTCTAAACCACAGAGTTTGCTGTCTCACGAGCGTCTTGAAGGAGTCCCTAACCTCAAAGGTCCCTATGCTTTACTACACTTGTCATAATTTACGTGCCGTGAATTACTGAAGGTTTAATTTTTGTTTTCAATTTTCATTTAAATTTTTCAAATTTAAAAGTAAAATTGTTGTTTTTCTCATTTATATTAGTTGTTTTTTTAATATTATTATTTTTAAAAATATTTAATCTTTTTTTAAATATGCATATTTTTAAAATATTTATTTTTAATAATTTTTTATCAGCTGTCATGGCAACATTTCTATTTTGTTAAAGTTGAATATTTACTTTTTTTTTGTCTTTAATAAACAATGATTTTTAATAGTTTTAGTCAACAGTAACAACACTGGTTTGCAGTTTGCAGTTACAGTGGAAGCTTTGTTCAATTACACAAAGTTTAAAATCTGAAATGTGCCTATAGGTATTTTTAGTAGTTTTTTTTTTTTTTTTTTTTTTTTTTTTTTTTTTTTGTTAATTTAGTTTTCTAAATCAAACTTTTACAGTATAACTAGTAAATGTTGTTGGGTTTACTTGTTTCTAGGTTTTGTTAAGTGGAAAAATTTGATGTAGAATAGTACAAATGAGTTGTTAATTGACATCACTCCAGTCTAACGGTTATAGTTTTGTTTTGTGTATGCTATATTTATTCAAGGTTATTTTTTCCTGAATTAATAACATTGTTTTGCATTTCTCAGGAGTCAGAGAACTCTGATAAGACAATGCAGTCTCATCGACATCCCTCCAGCTCTTTTGTGGATTCTATTATGGTGGCCATGATGAAGACCCAGGAACCTGAAACAGAGTCTCCTAAGGGTTCAGGTGCGTTAGTGTTTGGTGCTTGTGTTGTCTAGTTGGAAAGCAGTTCTAATCCTGCATAATGTATTGAGGATTCCTGTAGTGTCAAAGGTTTCTGGTTACTTACTTGCAAAATTTATAAATAATCACAGACATGTTTGTGTGTGAGAATGTAGTGGTGATCCCAAAGGTCTTAAGCCCAAAACACACTGCATGATTTTAGCAATCCTATAAGATCACTGCATGTCACACTGTGCGACATGGATCTAATAAACTTGGTTACGACGTGTGTGTAGACTGTACGATGATGACGCCTATTGACTCGTACGCTACGACGCATGTAGGGATGCAGCGATTAACTGGTTTTACTATGAAACGTGCTTTAAAACGTCACGGTTAATTAATCGTAAAGACTCCGCTACACCAAGTGTTTCTGTTGCACGGAACGGAACTATTGCAACTTGTGAAAAACGAAAACAAAGTTACAGGTCCTTCTCAAAAAAGTAGCATATTGTGATAAAGTTCATTATTTTCTGTAATGTACTGATAAACATTAGACTTTCATATATTTTAGATTCATTACAACACAACTGAAGTAGTTCAAGCCTTTTATTGTTTTAATATTGATGATTTTGGCATACAGCTCATGAAAACCCAAAATTCCAAATCTCAAAAAATTAGCATATTTCATCCGACCAATAAAAGAATGGCCATTATGTTCATTTATGCACTCAATACTTGGTCGGGAATCCTTTTGCAGAAATGACTGCTTCAATGCGGCGTGGCATGGAGGCAATCAGCCTGTGGCACTGCTGAGGTGTTATGGAGGCCCAGGATGCTTCGATAGCGGCCTTAAGCTCATCCAGAGTGTTGGGTCTTGCGTCTCTCAACTTTCTCTTCACAATATCCCACAGATTCTCTATGGGGTTCAGGTCAGGAGAGTTGGCAGGCCAATTGAGCACAGTAATACCATGGTCAGTAAACCATTTACCAGTGGTTTTGGCACTGTGAGCAGGTGCCAGGTCGTGCTGAAAAATGAAATCTTCATCTCCATAAAGCTTTTCAGCAGATGGAAGCATGAAGTGCTCCAAAATCTCCTGATAGCTAGCTGCATTGACCCTGCCCTTGATAAAACACAGTGGACCAACACCAGCATCACTGACTGTGGGTACTTGACACTGGACTTCAGGCATTTTGGCATTTCCCTCTCCCCAGTCTTCCTCCAGACTCTGGCACCTTGATTTCCGAATGACATGCAAAATTTGCTTTCATCCGAAAAAAGTACTTTGGACCACTGAGCAACAGTCCAGTGCTGCTTGTCTGTAGCCCAGGTCAGGCGCTTCTGCCGCTGTTTCTGGTTCAAAAGTGGCTTGACCTGGGGAATGCGGCACCTGTAGCCCATTTCCTGCACACGCCTGTACACGGTGGCTCTGGATGTTTCTACTCCAGACTCAGTCCACTGCTTCCGCAGGTCCCCCAAGGTCTGGAATCGGTCCTTCTCCACAATCTTCCTCAGGGTCCGGTCACCTCTTCTCGTTGTGCTGCGTTTTCTGCCACACTTTTTCCTTCCCACAGACTTCCCACTGAGGTGCCTTGATACAGCACTCTGGGAACAGCCTATTCGTTCAGAAATTTCTTTCTGTGTCTTACCCTCTTGCTTGAGGGTGTCAATGATGGCCTTCTGGACAGCAGTCAGGTCGGCAGTCTTACCTATGATTGCGGTTTTGAGTAATGAACCAGGCTGGGAGTTTTTAAAAGCCTCAGGAATCTTTTGCAGGTGTTTAGAGTTAATTAGTTGATTCAGATTATTAGGTTAATAGCTCGTTTAGAGAACCTTTTCATGATATGCTAATTTTTTGAGATAGGAATTTTGGGTTTTCATGAGCTGTATGCCAAAATCATCAATATTAAACAATAAAAGGCTTGAACTACTTCAGTTGTGTTGTAATGAATCTAAAATATATGAAAGTCTAATGTTTATCAGTACATTACAGAAAATAATGAACTTTATCACAATATGCTAATTTTTTGAGAAGGACCTGTACACTAGCGGTGCACCAGCTTAAAATGCTGTGTTTATCAGAGACACGGAGGCTACTAACATTACACACACTAGATTAACTATGACAGAGGAACCAAACAGCGATCCTTTATTTCCACCAGAGAAATGACTGAAGTTGATAGTGTGGGACCATTTTGGGTACACCAAGAATGACCAGGGCGTCATTTATATTTTGCCGTAAAATTCGATAGAGTATACTTAAGAGATAATGCACGGCTAGCAAACCTGTTCTCGTTGTGAAATAAACTATTTTAATGCACAACGTGAAGGCAAGGACCACCTGACGCGAAGTTCGTTAGCTCTAGCATTCTGCCCGCTTCAGACAGAGATGAAATAGTGCGGTGAGAGAGAGAGGTGACCGTTGCGTGTGTGAATTAGCCTACCTGCATCTGCGCGTCACTACAAACAATGAAGATTTGAGTTTAGTTATTGAAACAGTCATTTTACCCCCTCTTTGCTGATTAAAATAATGTAGCGATCCAGTATCTAAGCTATTTTATTAATGAAAGTCGCTGGGCAGCGTTGACAACAAGTTTCTGTCCTCCTAAATGTTTGTGTGGGCAGCTCAATCTCGATCTCACAAACCAAAATAATAGACATGATTTTCTCAGGCCATATGTAAAATCAGATGAATAAAATTCTTAAAATGAATAAGTATGGATGACAGTTGATTACAGTAATAGTTCAGTTTATTCCCCTCATTAGTAACAGTGTCCTCTGTGGGATAAATACATTTAATATTAATAATAATTATTAATAATACTTAATTAACATTGTGATTCATCAACCCTGTTATAGTATTATTCATAAGTCCAAGTTCTGTACCTCAGGTCTAAAAGAAATGTAGAAAGAATATGCAAAAAGAAAACACCAAAAACATTAGTGATCTATTTCCATTTGGTATTTTCAAAAGGGAAATACTGACATGGATGTTTACAGAGCAGAGGTCACCTTTTTTAATTCCAATAGGAGAGATGGACTTTTTTTTTCATTAGTATTATTTTGTGCTGTATTATTGTAACTGTTATTTCGGTTTTAAAAAGCAGCAATACATTTTAATAACTTTAATATCTAAAGAGTGTTTATGTAATTTTATGTTGTGAAATGAATAAATGCATAATAATCGTAATAACCGTGAAACCGTGATTATTCCTCAGACTATAATCGTACCAACAAAATCTATAATCGTTGCATCCCTTGACGCACGCTTCTATAGAAGAATAAAACGTCATCAGCACGCGCTAGTGGTAAACAAAAAGAGCATGATAAATCACAGTTTAGCAGTTATATTTATTATGTGTGCTGAAAAAAAGTGGAAGCGGCGAAAGAGGAAGGGATAAGAGCTTGAGGTAAGCAGTTTTATGTTTTAGCGGCATGTCGCATTGATTTCATGTCGCATTTTTAATGGTTGGTCAGCAAATGTGGATCATACCAGTAAACACACTGTGCAAGGATCATACGGTATCGTAGGCTATTTTTGGTCGCAAGACCGCGACAATGGCCGTCTTTGAACCTCACTCACTGTACGACATAAGAGCACCTTTTAGGAGCCACGATCACAGAAATCGCCACGATTGTTTCACGATGTCAATCTTTCGTCTGGGACAGCCAAAAATCATGCAGTGTGTTTAGGGCTCTAGAAGTAGTTTATAGGACTATGGATATGTACACTTAAGAACATGGAAAAAAACTCTTTTAATGTCAGTTATATTTAACTTTTATTCATTTTTTTAATGGTCAATTACATCAAAGGAAAATTGAATAGAGATGTATTCATCATAACTGTGCAGCCCTCTTATGTTGTGTAATGTTTTGCAGAAGAGGGGGAGGTGCAACAAGATGGCATTGGCAGTGAAACCAGTGCTTTTACCCGAATACCACCAACTGCGCACACAGAAGTGAAAGGTACATTCCTTACAGGCTGAAAACACATTCATATATTAGTACTTATGTTCGATTCAATCTCGTGTGTGTGTGTGTTTGTTTGTTTGTTTTTATATTCCGGTGGGGACTTAAACCTGAATACACACAGACTCATGGGGACTTGTGTCACGGTGGGGACCTAAATTGAGGTCCCCACGGGTAAACAAGCTTATAAATCTCACAGAATTAAGTTTTTTGAAAATCTAAAAATGCAAAAAGTCTCCTGTGAGGGCTACGTTTAGGTGTAGGGTTGGTGTAGGGCAATAGAATATACAGTCTGTACAGTAGAAAAACCATTACACCTATGGAAATCCCCACAAGGATAGTGAAACAAATGTGTGTGTGTGTGTGTATATGTGTGTGTGTGTGTATATGTGTGTGTGTGTGTGTATATATATATATATATATATATATATATATATATATATATATATATATATATATATATATACACACACACACATGTATATGTGTGTATACTGTATGTATGTGTGTGTGTGTGTGTATATATATATATATATACACACACACACATGTATATGTGTGTATACTGTATGTATGTGTGTGTGTGTGTGTGAGAGTTATTTCTGTGTTTGTCTATATGTGAGTGTAATAATATAATTAATCCATATAGATAGTTAGATGGTTATGAAGATACTCTCTTGTATACTCAGTGGAAAGACGGAGCCGTATGTTGGAGCTGTTGTCTGATTTTAGTGAGACCATCTCAGATCTTCAGCTCACCTTAGACCAATTGAGAATCCAGAAAGACACGGAGCAGCAGACTCTGAAGCAGACCATGTGAGTTACTCAAACTCTGGTATCCTCAGTAATGCTCATTTGCAATGGAACAGAAGAATGGCTGGTTTTTCAGTTATATATTTGGCTTAAACGCGGACTGTTTGTAGTTTGTCCACTTGGTTTTTACTTAACTTAAAGGTATAGTTGAACCAAAAATTAAAATGTACTCCTCCTCATGTCATTCTGAAACTTATGACATTTTCTTCTTCAAAACACAAAATGAGACATTTTAAAGAACATTGTTAACCAAAAAAAAAAAGGTAGCCTTTTTAAGTTTCATTGTATGCCAAAAATTTTAATTTTAGTTTTCTGGTGAACTATTCCTTTTAATATAGTATATATGAGTACACCACACAAACCACAAATGACACGCAAATAGATTCCAAGTTTCATATCTGAGTTAAACATCAAATCCCTTAATCGTACCTGAACAGGTCATACCTGAACATCAAAGTACTAAATATTTATCATTTGTTTCATTTAGGATTTTCTTTCCTCATATTTATTAACAAATTTGTTCTTGTCTGTATGAGTCTGTATTTATTTTTATTTTTTTTAAGACATTATGTAGAAAAGTAATCTTTGGATCATATTTAAGTGAAAAATAAAATTTTCGGTGGGGGTCAGTTTTATATTTTGTTTCAAGTTAATCAGAATCAGAATCAGAATGAGCTTTATTGGCCAGGTATGTTTACACATACAAGGAATTTGTTGTAGTGACAGAAGGTGATTTTGCTCCACAGTGCAACAGAAAGACAGCAACAGGACACAGATAATAAAAGAATAACAACAATTAACCAAAAGGCAATGTACAAAGCAGCAAAAGCACAATATATAATATAGACAACTAATATATCGAAATGAATCTTTGACAGCTCAGGCATAATGAATTTCACTATCAGTTAGTTGTGGCTAACCCCCTGATCAGTGACATCACTTTTCAGTGGTAAAATATGACTGAATAACAAAACACTTTAGACAGTGTTTATACTGTTTGATGTGGCTAAGAGATTTTTCACTACAAATCTAGTTTCATTACTACTACATTTTATGTTCTAACAATTTTAGTCTTTCTGTTTTGCAAAAGAACTCTCCGGCAATTAAATATTGCTTGTAGTCATAAAATTCAGATTGTCGTTAGATTTTGCACATGCATGTAAATGGCCAGGATTGTAACACAGAAAGGGAGTGCTATTATTTTTACCCAAACCACTTTTACTGGTATACATTTAATTTAGGTTTTAAATTAGTCATTGTTAAAGTCATGTCACACAGATTTTGTTGCAGAAAATTATTTTATATTTATAACAACAAAACAACATATACAAAAACCAAAGTATAGTATTCATCATGCTATTGCCTCACCTCATTTTTTTTTACCCTGAAATTTTCCGTTTTCTGACAACCTGCTGTTTCAGATGTGGCCTGCAGGAGGCGCTGCAGGAAGAATCTCAGGGACACAAACTGGAAGTCTCAGAGCTGAGGCAGAATGTAGACCGCCTGCAGGCTCAGGTGGAGAAGGATGCTGTGGTCCTGCAGCAAAAAGCCCAGGTAAATGTTCAACTCGTTGTTTATAAGCCATATTTCATAGAAATTTTCAGGATCAGTTTCCCAGCGGCAAAACTCTTTAATTTAGCTCTCAAGGATTTGGAGCATAAGAGGATTAAATATATGATTACATAAGTCATTTGTCTGTCATTTTTAAGGATGAAAGAAACTTGAGGAAACTGTGCAGTGAGATGGAGGAAAATTTGGAGGCGGCACACAAATACAGAGCAGAGAATAGTGTAAGTAAACTTTCACAGTGCAATCACTGCCCACAGACATGCTGACTATATTTTCATACACGTTTTTAGACTGATGGATCATTGATGGATACATTTCTGTGGTAGTCGATGCTATTGTTAGATTGTTGTATAACTAACTAGCCTTTTCTCTGTTGTGTGAAACAGGAGTTGCGTCGAGAAGTTGCTGATTTGCGTCGGCTGGAACAGCAGGCACAGGTGGAGACTCAGGTCTTGAGGGAGGAGCTTAGCCGAACGGGTGTCCAATCAGCAGCCAGTGCTAAAGAATTAGATGAAAAAATCAAACTGCTCAGAGAGGTATGGCAGTCTGTCCAGTTTTTCCTCTGTAACTGGCATGAAACAATATTATTAAATAAAGTGTATACCCCTTGACTCTCAAACGTTCCAAAACATAGTTTTGTGATCATAAAACAAAAATCAAATATTAGTAAGTTCACTATTTTAAGCAGTTGCCAATAGACATTTCATAGACTCAAGATTTTGAGATGTTATGTTTGTATTATGTCTAAGGCATATTACATTATGTATTTTAACAGTGTTGTTCAATAAAACTATGTAATTACTTGGTTTTGATATTTTATTTGAGCCAATTTTTATTGCCTCATCGTTTGTTTGTATATAAATAGTCATACTAAAGCCTGGTTTTCACTTAGGTCTGTTTGTTATTAAAAAATATCAGATTACTCAGTTGTCAAAATAATCAGTAGATTACTTGATTACCAAAATAATCATTAGTTACAAGTCTAGATTAGTTAAAATATTTCTAAATACAACAGCATTTTTTTTACTTTTTGTAATCAAAAGACAAATATTTTTTCATTTGAAAAATGTCTTATTAAAATATTGTCTCTTTCTAGTGAACCAAGTGTCTGTATTTTGTCTCATCTCGTGAGCTAAGTGTATTGTCACACCCCTAGTGTCAATAAGTAGTGATATAGCTCATAATTTTCCAAGTGTATGATATAGCTTTCCTTCTTCAGGTCAATGATATATTCAGGAAAAAAATCAGTTTGAATAAGGAAAGTTTGCCATAGTATCCCTTCAAATGTTAAAGTTGCCACAGTCATTGCATGTGTTGCCCCGCCCCCAGAAAAAAGTTCAGGCTTGGGATTTTTTTTTTTGCTTTAACCCCTGCATTCTGTTCTTAGGTTGAGAAGCTCAAGGCAAATTTAATGGAAACTGAGGAAAATCGTGCAAAGGTCTTGGAGAGGGCAAAACGACATGTAAGTCTTGCCTGCATTATTATTATTGGTATAATTGTACAGACACAGTTTTCCTATAGCAATTGACCCTTTGCAAGGAGGTTGATTGACAGGTGATCTGACCAATCATAACTCAGAATCTGTCATTTTGTCTGACAAACAAATCAGACAGAAGAGTAGATTAACTTCGGTGGACTTAAACTTAAAAAAGTGGTGTGTACTGACATCTTTCCGTGGTTGAAATAAAATTCCTTCCGATGTTTATTAATGTTTATTTCGTGCTTTAGTAAATATGAAAAGATGATTGCTTCACATGCTGCTTAAACTGAGAGGTGTGAGAGCGTCAAGGCTTGTTGGACATAGCAACAGTAACTATGGAAGGCGGGTCTTTGCGAAGAGTCAATTGTGAATAAAAAACAGTCTTTGTCAAAATCATGCCTTTAAGGACTGTAAGTGATAAGACAAAATACTTGTTCATTTAATATCACGGTGTAGTATTTTGATATTATTTTAATTATGTATTAAATGAAATCTGGTTCTGTAGCAAAGGGTCCATGCCATGAACCAGAGTAAACTGGAGCGAGAACTACATCTGCTTGATGATATGATTGAAAGAGTAAGACAGGTGAGAGGAACAATAATAAAAAAAAATCTATTTAATATTATGTATGTATAAGAGAAATATTAACAAATGTACTGTTTTCTTCCGTTCACAGACATTGTCTTCTATTCCTGATCTTGTCAAAAGCTGTCCTGAACTTCAAAATCTTGTAGAATTTCTTGAATGAGTTATTGAAAATTCAGAAATGTCAGTTTAGTTTTTAAATGCATAATTGTTAAATAAACAGTTTTCTTTTTCTTCTCAAAATATGTTCTTATTTAAACTAGAGAATGATCTTCAGAGATTCTGTCTGGTGAAGTTGTAGGCCAATCAGCTCATTTTGTAAGATTCTTTTATATTTAATTTTGTAAGTGATAAATTAGTGTATGGATACGCTTTGTTTAAAAAAGTTATTGTCTTAATTTTAAAGTTCTGTACGTGTATTAGACTTAGAATTGTTATCAGGACATCAGTAACATTTGTGTTTCAGTGTTTTAAATTCTTGTATTACAGATTGGATTGAAACAGAAACTCTTGATTGAATGCTTTTTGTTTTGTTTACTCGTAGTCTGAATCATATATATAAAGGCTGATTGATGAGCAGGTAGTCCAGTAATTAATCATAGTTATTCTAATCATGCCAGTGCTTGTGAAAACCTGGTGAACGATGTGATGTTTTAATCCTCCCATTCAAGCACAATGTTCAGTGATGTGTTCTTCTGCTTCACTGATACTCAATACCTCCTTCTCTGCTTTGTCCTGTCATTTAAAACCTACGCAGTTGACTGCTAAACTTTCCCTTCTCACCATATTAGGACTTATCATCTGTCTCTTTTTTGCCTTTTGTTGAATAAATGCAAATTCATTGAATTCATGACTAATACAGCAAGACAAATACGTTGAAAATGTTCATTTTAATCTTAGTGCAAATACTGGCCACTTCATAAGCTTGTCAAAAATGCCAGCATTACACTCTACTCTTACTCTACCCTGATCCTTCATATATATATATATATATATATATATATATATATGAATTACATCCTTATATATGTTAAATATCTTTACATGCCTTCAGTTTTATTGTTGGGTTTCAGATCCTTTTTGGATACTGCTAAGTGATTTTAAAGTTTAAAGTAGTTTTATATTTTTAACCTGTTAGTTGTTATCGTTTATCATTACCAACACTAAATTATTCTGCAATATTGACGTCACTGTTGTTTTCTTTTCTTGTCACAGCACACATCTGGTCTAGATTAGTAAGCATAAATGTATATTTAAAATCACCCTTTTTAAAAAGGTGGAGAGTGACAGGACAAAATTAGTGGCCAGTGTTTTACCTATTTGACTGAAAGCTTGCCACAAAAGAATGCATACATCAATATCTTAACTAATATTTTAATATCTTAACTAATTTTTAAAATAAATTTCAGCTTTCATTATTTTAGTGCTAGATATGAAATTCTGATTGTTCTTTCAAAGTACAAAATATTAATGTGCAATATGTATTAATAAGAGAAAATAATATTTTTTGGCATGACCTTTTTTTGGAAATAAGTGCAATTAAAATAAGGGAAATCAGTTAACATTTCTGTAAATTTAGGTTTCTGCTGAAATGGATGTTTGCTTTAGAGCCTAGTTTTCTTTATATATTCACCATTAAATTTAAAATATTAAATGATTTCTCAGAACTCTTCATTCTCTAAAGGATATAGCGAGACAGCCTCTTGTAGAAACATTTTTATATCACTGAATTAAGCAAATGCAGTATGTTATTTCAATGAAAAGTAAATCGAAGCATTTACTCTCTTACCAAAGATGACAATTATAAGAAAAGTGTATACAAAGCATATGAACACATTTCACTCAATTAAAGAAAAGAAAAAAAAAGTTTGATCTTTGTAAACATTTGTTTTTAACTTGTTTTTACCATGTAGAAATAGGAAAAGTCTGTACATGTGTGAATTGAGATTATCAACATTTCCATTTACTCAACCGATGGAATCACAATAAAGCTGTAACATCAGTTTAAATATCACAGTTGTTTTTCACAATGTTTTTCATATTCACTAAAATAGTCTCTCCAAAGGTTCTTGTGCATCCGCGTTCTTGCAATGGAAAAATAACCATCAATGAACTTGTTTAGTTGGCAGTCACAAACCTGTCCATGTTACTTGAGTAAGACGGATGCCTGAAGTAGGCTCCTGAGCTTACTGGACCAGAGTTATTGTACTGAACAAAAGAGCCCAGCTGTGCAGGAGAGGTTCTACCATAGGGGTCCCCCACAGCATCACCAGCAATGGGAGACAAACTGGAGATAGCCACCCTCCCTGTTGGCCCGTAGGCCTGGGTGCTGCCTTGTGGATATGATACCTGAGTCTGTCCATGTCCTGGGGTGGAGTAGGTAAAGGCCATGTTGTTTGAGGAGCTTGAGCAACACGACAGCACCGTTTCCCCGCTGTAGGACTGATGCTGGAAGCCCGGTCCTCCCAAACTGCAGGAGCCACTCTCAGGACTGAAACTGCGGCAAGACTGCTGAGGCATCATCTCTGCACTTTGGCTCATCCTGCCAGGTGACCCAATGAGAGAGTTGATTCTGAAGACCCTGGACTGACCAGCACTGAAGCTAGGAGAGGAGGACTGGTAGTAGGCAGAAGGCAGCTGTTGTGCATATGGCGGACTCACGGCCATGTTGGAGTAGACCGAGTTGGCGTAGGCTGAGCGCGCAATCTGGACTGGCGAGAAGATGGGAGCCTCGTGAGCGTACGATGAATACGTAGTGAAGTCGCTGCGTTTGAACCGTTTTCGCCGTCGCAGAAAGCTTCCGCTCTCAAACATGTCTTCAGCATTGGGGTCCAGTGCCCAATAGTTGCCTTTTCCGGGTCTACCGGGCTCTCGGGGGATCTTGATGAAACAGTCGTTGAGCGTCAAATTATGGCGGATGGAATTCTGCCATTTCTTGGAGTTGTCTCGATAGAAAGGAAACCTCTCTGTGATGAACTTGTAGATCCCTCCCAGAGTGAGTTTGCAGTCGGGCGAGTTGGCGATGGCCATGGAGATCAGAGCGATGTAGCTGTATGGTGGTTTGCCTCGCTGAAGGGGCCTCTTCCTCCGGCGTCCTCTTTGCGGCTCTGCTCTCTGACTGTCATTCACTGGAAGAGTGGTTTCAGAGGGAGAATCGCTCTCCACTTTAACCACAGGCATGACTCTAGTTAGAATGACTCCCAACGGTAGCTCAGCTTGCAAATCACGTTAGTCTGTCACGGTTTTGGTTGACTTGATTCTTTGTCAGGTGCAACAAGTGCTCTTTGCTTGCTGGAAATATTCTGGTGAAAAAATACCAGTCATAATGCAGACCTTAAAATCCCCAACCAGAAATATCAGTTCCTTTGCATTTCATCTGGAATGTCAGGTGTGTCCTTGCACTGTGATGCCCTAAATTCTAAGCAATTCTTGCAGTACCAAGTTTAAAAAATGGAAGCACTCACATAAACAGCCTTATTTGATGGTAGTCTTTGTAACGATGAAGAGAGAAGTGAGCAGTCAATAACTGGCTGTGTTAACCAAGGAACAAACCACCTGACGAGTTATTGGCCCCACCTCCTCAAGCAAGTTATCTGTCACGTGGCTAAAAGCACATGCCTCTGCAGATTTGTATATCTTGAAGTGCTCTCTCAATTGTTAACATTTATTTACTTAGATTTTTTTTTTTTTTTTTGGAAACAAGAACACTAAAAACAGATGGCCTTTCAAAGCCAACAAATAAAACGGTTTCCTCTGTATGCTAAAATTTTGAATTCTATAGAATGGTGTAATTATTTTTCAAAAACTGAATTTTCTAACTCTCCAGCAAGTAATAGGAAAACAAGTATGTTTATATTTGTAGCAAGCAAAACAGATTGAGATTCATTTTGGCTAAAGTGGGGTATTTTAGTGCTCTAATAGCCCTGTTTAGTGGTAAAACAAAATCCATTGCCTCCGCAGAGTATTTTTTTCCCTTCAGTGCCGTGTCAGGCGGTTTCATCTGTGTGAGAAGATGTAAATATGTTATTTTAGGCCGCAGTGTGTGCCTCCCTCTGTTTTAACAGCATGCAAATCTGGGTCACATTTTGGTGTGTGGGTATAGACAGGCTGATACCTGGGACAGGTAACCTCTTTCCATGTTGGGAAGATGTTTAATAAAGGAAATAAAAATGCAATTGATTATACAGTGTTATTCCCATAAGCTTATGTTTTTTTAATGGGAAGTAGGTTGATTCTCGTTTACTGGTCATCTTGATTTAGGCAAACTATAAAATTCTGTCCTTAAACAACCTCTCTTACCTTCCACACTGCTCAGATGGGCTTCTTGCATTTGTTTCAAGCTAGTACTTAGCACATACTCAGGCAAAACCTCTTATGTGAGAACCTGCACTTGAGGGGTTTGAGAGGTTATGCTGAAATGAGTTGCTCCTCGGACAGACGCCAAGACAATGAGCCTTTCTCTAAAGGTTAAACATTGCTTGGGCTTACAAAGAGATTCCTCACCTGTCATCTGAGAGTAATCTCTTGTGCTTGGCGGATTTATATAGGATATTTCCTAAGGGCTGCCCACCCTTGTGCAGTTGGCAGAAAATGCTCTAGAGATGAGTCATAAAAGGTTGCTCTCTGTCATACAGAGGATTTTACATTTAGGAAAAAGAGTTTACCTTAATACCTTGTTTCGTTCATTCTATCACCGACGTCATCAGTCAATAAAACATCAAGGTAAATCAAAACACCAGAGATGATAAAAAAAAAAATATATGGTCCACCCCCAAAGAGCGTCAAAACAATTAGTCTTGTAAAGAACATACACCAAGCACTCTTAATTCTACATTTTACAGTGTTGAGTTGATTAAACGCAATAGCTCTGTCTATACAATTAATAATCAAAATAATAATTGTGTAATTGCATTCATATTTTTTATTTTTTTAAAAGACAATTTATAAATTGGGTTTTGCTGACCTAAACAGGTCCTGTAAATTTTTGGAAAACTGTACGGACAGAACAGGGAATGTTTTAGAATACATTTCTTTATCTTTAACAGGAAAGCTATTCTTGAAATTTGGGTCATGAAATCTAAATGGTATTGTATTCTGTACATTTGCCACACAGCTAAATGATAGCACAAATATATGAAGCTATTATTGTTTGTTCATTTATTGAAGCAGTATGCTTTTTTTCTTGACATACAGACTTACAGCTGAAAATGAATGACAACCAAGTAAACAATACATTTTACTAAAGATATCATATTGAACAGAAAATTACAAAATTCACCACTGAGACAGAATCAACCTATTCCTTTAAACATTTATATTCAAGTATATTTAAAAAGTAAAACAAACATTTTAGAGTAAAATTTATAACTTTTTTACATTGTGACCCCCCCCCCCCCTCCCTTTGCATAATGTTCTTTTTTTCCCTATATACATTTTTAATGCTTTATTTGGAATAGCAGTGTTTTCTGTATATGTAATCTACATTGCTTGCTACATTTGCCAAAATTTACAGCATACAGAAGACTTTGCTGCATGAAATCCTGCGGCTGATAATGCCACATGCTCTTAACTTGACCTGCAATTTCCAGTGTGAAGAAGAACTAGAATAACCAGAAAAATATCAGCAAAGCTCTCACTCTTTATATATATATAATCAGCACACATAATTGCAAAGATGAGAACTGAACACTGCTGATTTATACGTGGTGTTAAAGTCGTCCTGGAAACTTTGTATTTGCGAGTTGGCAAGTTGTAATTACGACACACATGACTATGGAGCACACTGCTGTTTATCATGTCATTTTATACAAAGAGTAATTTTAAGCTACCCTAATGTTATAATATCTGCAGAATTTATAAGGGTTATTAAATCAAAACACTTTTTTGTTTGTTTTTTGTTTTCGGGACTCATTGTAGATGAAAATCTGTGGAACAGCATAAACAAGACACAACGGCTGGAGGATGTGTTTAATTTTGTGAATGACAGGAATTTTAATTCCGTGGAAATCGCCAGCCCTTTCCTTGGAGTTCCACAGTCACGGATTCCAACAGCCTTAATGACAAAATAAACAAAAAAAGGACTATTTGTGTATGTATGTATCTGCGGTTTACTTTTAATGTCTGCCAAAAATATCTAAAAATGTATTTAAAAAATCATCTAAAACAGGAAATTCAGTTCACAGTAAAATAGATCTGTTTTTGTTAGAAGCATTTTGTGTGGTGAAATAAAAAATTGTTCTGCACAAATGAAGTATGTATTCCAGTGTGAATAGAACCATGTTTTTTTTTCAGTATTGTACAAACCGGCATGGTCCAAAAGGCCATCCATTAAGAATGATGTAAATTAGAGTTTTGTCATTATAAGCCATGCAAAAATCTCTGACATCCCCCTCATGGTGAAATGGTGACATGCAAAAGAAAAGTTCAGTATTTATTTAGAAAGTCACTTTAGATTTAGTTTCATTTGTAAAAGACTTCACACACACAGCTTTCCTTCAAAACACAAACATTGTTTTCTTGTTCATTTCTGCCTGGTCACAAATGCATCTGAAATTATTAATGCATTTTAGGAAATCTCTGCTGTTATACTATAATTGGTAAAACCTACTGTTCATTACTGTTTCTCAGCATTATTATTATTATATTGCATTTTTAATACCCCAACTGTAATTTGATTAAGAAAAAGCTAGTGCAGTGGACAGACAAATCTAGCGTGTTATTCGGAGTGTTTGGCATTAGCGCGTAGCTGGCGGCTCTCTAAATAACCCTCTGGTCCTGTGCTGGTGACAGTTTATTTGTGTTGGGTTGCTCTTAGTGTTTCTCATGCTTGCTGGTTTAGAATAATAGACATGACTAATTGCGCAGGCTTTCATTGTGTAACAGGGCCACTCATTTGCTCCTGTCACGGTCTGTGTGTATCCCAGTGCGTGTTCTGCATTTCACAAGCTGCTAAATTTGGCAGATTCTGGAGGTTTTGCTCATTTCTATATGCTTTTGGTGTTACTTGATCTTGAATTAATAATGGTCATTAGGATCTAAGGATTTAAATTCTTAAGACTCTGCGACCTCATATGAGGACATTATATTTTAGTGAATGTCTCTGAGACTATACATGCCACAGTTTTAAGTCTGGATGTCCTGTACAGAGCACATTCAGGGTTTTTCAGATATACTAAATGATTAGATGTTTCACCATGACCACTCCCTCTCTTTGGTCTTCAAAAATGTCTGATATTAATTTAGTGACACTCTTATGGAAATATGAAAATATTTTGTAATTATCATTTAAATCTGTCTAATTTTTAAACTGTGTGTTATAAATCAACATCTCAGGAAAATGTTATGGGGGGTCAAATCAAAATATGACTTTCTGTTACGAAACAGGACGTTGATTTCATACATGTCCTCAGTTGAGGACAGTGGGACTAAAAGCATGTTTATTAGGCCTATGCATTTTGGGAGACATAACAAATGAATAGGGAAAGAAATTATATTTCAATATTCTATGAAATATTATATAAAAAAATCGTGTCAATTATTACTCCCATTATTACACTTCTTTTTTAATTTCATGTTGCTCCAAAAACATTGTATATAATGAGAAAACCTGTTTATTTTAACACACATTTTGCAGAAAGAAAAATGGTATATCAAATCATTCTGTTATAACATAGTTGAGAATCATCTTTATACAACGTTTGGTAAAACAAAATCCTGAAAACTAAAAATGTATCAGTGATTTAAAAAATCTATTGTTTTTGCCTATGCATGTTCATTCATGTCTTTTTATTTTTTTAAAGAAATTGATTCCCGATGTCCTCTACCGAGGACATTACATAACTTATGAATGAAATGTCTTTTTTTAAATGCTCTAAACAATGTAAAGACATAAAAAAACTCATTTTTTCCTAAAACTTTTTTCTTAGGTCTCAGGAGGTTAAAGTAGTAATTACTAGCTGCTCTAAATCACTTTGAATAAAATGCATTTGTTAGCTTTCTGATACGATTTATATCTTTAAATATATATTTAATGATGTCTGTGCAATATATATATATATATATATATATATATATATATATATAACAATAAATAAATGAAATGTTTTCAACATTGATAGTAATAAGACAAACACTTGTAATGTTGTTAAAAAACTGTTGTTAAAAAACACACACACACACACATATATGTACAGTATATATATATATATATATATATATATATGCAGCAAAACTGTTTTTTAACAAATTTACAAATGTTTCTTAGCACCAAATCACCATATTATAATTTCTGAGGGATCTAGTAACACTGAGGAACTAGAATCACTTCTTGGAAAAAACATTAAAAACATCCTAATTAATCCAAAGTTTTGACTGGTTGAGTATATTATATTTATATATTATTATTGGTGACATGCCAACTGTATTGTTTTTGTCCAAATAGTTCTTTCTATGAGCAACAGCTCAGGTGAACTCCAAATAGAAATAAACATGAACAGATTATTTTATGCTCAGTCGAATGTTATGATATGGAATATCTGACCCATTGTGTTCTTCCTTACAATATGTGAAATGTTTCAACAGTTCTTTGATTCTCAGGGTATTAAATGTTGCACAAGACATAAATCTTATCATATCATATATCATATCATATTGTATCTTATCCTGTAACTTGCTTATTAGCATGCATATTACTAGCATATTGGTAGTAAATATTTAATAGTGAGAATTGGACTTTAAAATAAAGTGATAATAAATCTTGTATCTTATCTTATTCTCTTTTATGTGTCGTGCATTAGTCTAGTTATGGTTGTGTGTGTGTTTATTTGTGTGTACCTGAACATGTATATTGTTTGCATTTAGCCTGAACCTTGTCAGTGGCAATGCAAAGTCCCAGTGCCGGTTGACTGGTTCTCAGGCCTGGCCAGTTTACATAACTGAAGCAGAATGCTGCCTCTTTCGGCTAACGTTCACTCTTTATGACAATCCACAAGGCAGCCACCTGTCTGTATTGACACGGCCAATCAACACTGCTCTCTGTACATTCGCATTAGAATTACCCAGTAAAAAAATCTGTCTGACAAGGCTTTTCAAAAAAATAAATAAAGTGACTCCAAAGAAGAAAGCATCTTACCAAGCATTTTCTTTAATAACAGCTCTCAGTGGAGTTGTTATTCACAGCATATTCTGTTTTGGGGACTGTATGACTGTTCTAACTCATCTCTTGAAATATTGTCTTCATTGAAGGTATTTTTTTTTAATATGTTCTTAAAGTACCCACTTTAACGCTATTAACACTTTAACTAGCATGCATATTAATAGCATATTGGTAGTTTATTAAAGACTTCTTTTGCATGACCATATTTTAGATCCCTTAATCCTACCCCATACCTGAACTTAATAGCTACCTTGCTAACTATTAATAAGCAGCAAATGAAGTTTCTTGCCTTAAAGTATGACTGAAATATTTGCTCCAAATTTTAAAAGATGGTAATTGAACAGCCTGAATGGTTACAATGCACACCAGTTTCATGGCTTTGCATTGGCTCCATGTGTCTGATAGTATACATCGGCCACCAAGGTACTTTTCCAATGTTTCTGCAGACACATATAGACTTATTTTGGCTCAAAAGCTCGTTTTCTTTCCCCCTGCCTGCTTCTGAATGGGTTGCTCAATCCAGTTGTATTGTGAGTGTGAAGGTTCAGTGTTCTCCATGGAATGTTTTCTCTCATTAGTGAAACTGGTTGTCTAGGAGGACAGATGTGGCCACACCTCGCTGGGACTTGACGATGAAATGAAGTTCCACAACCTTGAGATTTATTTCATTTGTTTATATGCCATTCATGGATATTGTGTAAAATGACAGAGTGGTGATAGAAATTATTTCAAATGGCCTTGGAAACCATAGCATGGGTTTTCCGAGTAATCCAGATGTATGTGTGTCCGTCTTTTGCTTTATGAGTTCATGCATGATGTCTAATGTTCTGAACAGCCAAAGCTCTGCATCTCTCATGAATGTCAATCAGCGTCTGATCTTTCAGCTCCAGCAGATTTAGTTAAGTGTTGGCAGGATTTTGGCTGTTTAACAGGTTGAACCTTTTAATATAACAAACACGGTTTTGAAATCTTATTAAAACATCTTGAGCTTAAGAAATAAAATATTAAGGAAGAGAAGATCTCAACTGATCTACAATCTATCTATCTATCTATCTATCTATCTATCTATCTATCTATCTATCTATCTATCTATCTATCTATCTATCTATCTATCTATCTATCTATCTATCTATCTATCTATCTATCTATCTATCTATCTATCTATCTATCTATCATCAATTCTTTAAAAGTGAAAGAGAGACAGAGAGCTAGTTTAAGGTTGGCATTTGGGGATGCCTGACAAAAACAGAGAGAAAAAAAATAGCATGGTATGCAGTTCTTTTCCAGTGCCACCTGCATGTCTGTTACTGCAGGATTTTTATCTCCTCAATCACTGACACAACTGGATTACCTGTTCTTAAAGCAAAGAGCCAACGCAAGCCACATCTTGCGCACAAGTATTCAAGCTCTCACACACTTGATTTTCTTTGCTTTGTGGGATGGATTTACCCTATTATTACTGGCAGTAGTCTGATTATGATTTCATGATATACTATGATATACTAATTTCCTGCTCTTTAAACACTGATTAACCACTCTCAAATGCTTATAGAGTTCATTTTTTCTTTTACTTAAAACTAAAACCTCGTTTTGGAGGAGCTAATGCTAGAAACTAGTTACAGCAGCAAACAATAAAAGCACAAAAATGCTTTTTCTCTGTGGATCAGATCCAACTAAGATTCACTACTTTGGTTTTATCGACTTTTGGTTCAAAGGTCGGGTGAAAAGGTGAGTTATTGTCCTAGAGAGACAGACTCACCCTGGATAGGGAAGCACTTTGACAATCAGACTAATCTCTATCAATAAACAACTCCCATTGCCTTGGGTTACACTACAGCAGGTGCATTCTGGGTTTAGACTTGTATGCATGATCTGTCTATGGGACTTTCTTGGAACACAGACTTATATTTCAAAAACCTTTCTTAGGAGTTGTTTGCCACTTTTAGGAGCTATGTCAAAGGAAGACTACGCTTTATTCTCTATTCTCTTTCAGAAACTACTGCTTTTCTGTGATTTTGGTTTAAAATGATCATAGAAAGGCACATATCCAAGCCATGTTATTCTCATTCTTTCTCTTTTGTTCACAGAATTCATAGGTAACTAAACACATATCTCTTTGCGATACGATCAAAACATGTTATGTTTGACTGAAAACCAAAAAAACCTATTCCACGTTTTTTTAAACCTGTAAACACATCAGTAAATTTCAATTTATATATATGATATAAATGCAAATTCCAAAAGTCCTTTTTTTTTTTATTTGTTCTTGTCATGCTTATTTGTGGCTTCCCCATGCCATGTCAAAGTATATGTGTGTGCGTGTGTGGCTTTATTTGCATATACTAGTATATTTGCACAACAAATGGTGCCCTCACTGAGCTGTTTTGCATGGTGTGTGCCTGCTTCTTTAGCTGACACTGAGGGTGAACGGCTGTTTTGTTTTTTCTGAAGCTGCACCCAAATATGTGTCCACCTGTCACTCATCCCCACTGCATTTCTGTCAACCATATTCTGTGTTAATACGCTGCATATATAATAAATGTGAAATTAAGGTAAAGTAGTTTAACACCCAGTTTTTAAGAGCAATACATTTGTAAACTTGAGGAGGATATATTATATACTCTCTCTCTCACACACACGGACACACACACGCACACACACACACACACACACACACACACACACACACACACACACACACACACACTTAATGTTTTTTAGCCTTCTATTAATCAAAGAATCCTGAAAAAAGGAATCATGTTTCAACAAAAATTCTACTACAATAATAATAAGAAATGTTACTTCAGCTACAATTAGCATATTAGAATAATTTCTGAAGGATCCTATGACACTGAAGACTGGAGTAATATATGCTGAAAGTTCAGCTTTGCCATCACAGGAATAAATTTCCTTTAAAATGGTAACACTTTAGTATAGAGACCAATTCACACTATTAACTAGTTGCTTATTAGCATGCTTATTTACATATTGCTTGTTTATTAGTACTTATAAAGCATTTATTCTACATTAATTTATTCTACATCCCTAATCTTACCCAATACCTAAACTCACCGTAACAACTACCTTAATAAGCAGCAAATTCGGAGTAGTTAATGGTTTGTTAATAGCGAGAATTGCAGCTTAAAATAAAGTGTGACTAAAATTAAAACAAAAGAAAAACAGTTATTTTAAATTGAAATATTTCACAACAGTATTGTTTTACTGTATTTAAAAAAATGCTGGGTTGTTTCAACCCAACTTTGGGTCAAATATGGACTAACCCAGCTGTTGGGTTAAATTTTTAACCCAAAAGTCAGGTTAGTCCATATTTGACCCAAAGTTGGGTTGAAACAACCCAGCATTTTTTTGGAGTGTAACAGATTTCTTTAAACACATATGACTCCAAAAGTTAGTCAGTACATATATGTACACACACTTTTGACTTAATAATAGTTCAAATAGTTATCAAAAATATTTAGTGGCATCACATTTTACTACATGTTGAGAAAATTGATATTTAATTTTAGAATAATATATATTACCGTGTTTCAATATAATTGCTAATTTATACCTCCATGAAATGTATACAATTATATTTCATGTAATTATATTATGTTATTGTGTGGAATATTGGAGGGAAATTCTCTCCACTTTTTGCTATCTGACCCCTTATCTAAATTCCTCAGATCCTGATTGACTGGAGACATGGCACAGATTTGGACATTCGGTCATAAAATAGGCTCCAGGCCCACTTTGAGAGCATCGGTGCAGACAAACACTTTACCAGACACAATATTAAGAGAGCTTTCTCCATCTTACACCCACACACATTCCTACTGCCACTTCTGGCCTTCACCCTTATCGTTTTTTCCCCTTCCAATCTAAATCTTACCTGGCACTACTAGTGATTTACAGATAAACAGCTTTAGATGATTGATGCTATGAGAAATTAGAGTACATATGAAGAGTTCAGATGCAAACGCTTCTAAGCGCCATCTGAAATTTTCTTCTAAAATGATCATTTTTATCAGGCTGCTATGTTTATGATCAGTTATTTCACTTTAATGGCAACGAAAAGAACCTATTCATTGGCTTTAAAGTGAAATTATTGAACCTTCACATAGGAGCCTGATAAAAATACTAATTTTTGAAGAAAATTTCAGATGGCACTTAGAGGCTTTTGCATCTGAACTCTTCATATCCTCTCTGTCTTTTTTGTTGTAAAGCATAATTTACTAAAACAGAAATATGTCTCTGAGGAATGCATAAAATAAAAAAATAGGTGAAGTCGTCATCATTTTTAAAAGTTTTATTTAGGAAGATGCAGGTTTTCAACAAACTTCTGGATTCGTGCATCGACACACAAACAGTCATGTTAGCACACCTGAGCTTGTTGCAGTCTGACCTGTCTTACCGCCTCATTTGTCATCTCCAATCACAAGCTCTTTTGAGGGGAGCTGAAAGACAAGGAATTATCAGCCCTTGCTTGGTGATGAGAGCTCAGCCTGCTGCTCAAAAGAGAAAGTATGTGAGAACACCAGCAAGTTAAACATGTAAGAACACAGGCAAACACACTCTTCTCTGTCAGTCCTCCGCACCATCCAAAGAGTGACTCATGCAGTTTGCGTTAAATATTTCTGACATTTAAGCAATGAACAGCAATGTAATCTGATTACCTATTTTTATGCATGTCACAAGACAGATTTTATGTCTTTGATAACATCTATAGGAGAGATTTAAGACAATGCAGACAATATATATATTCTATTTAGTCAATTACCAGTGATAACCAAATCACTTTTTTTATTGTGAGTACAGCCTTTTGAAATTTGAAAAGTGCACTAAACCATATTCAAAATTTTGATTTAAGATCAAATGACAGATGGCAATGGCGCAAATCACAACTTCAGAGATCTTTTGTGTTATCCGAGGTGTAAAAATATTGGTAGCACTTAAGATTCTATTTCTTAACATAAGTTACTAACAATGAAAAATACAGTATATACATGTTATACTTTATGAACAATGGCAAAGATTTCAAAAGCATTTATTAATCAGTTAATTTCAACATTTACTAATATCAGATTAGACTGCCACAGGCTAGGTAATAAATGAGAGATTCTGCATCAGATTAACAATATTTTAGGATAACAATGTATATGATATATTGTATGTATTCATAAATAAACAAAAATGCATATACATGGCACATTAGCATTAAGACATGGAGTAATAATGACCATTGTCCCAGGCAACACTGAACAAATTATCACTTGTCAGAAAAAAAATCTGTCTTTCCTTCATATTTGGTTTCATACTGGGGTCCTTATCCTGTCAGGGTTTGTTGCGTGATAATGATTGATTGTATTCTATTATACACGTATTTCATGTCAAAAATTTGTCATGTATATAAGTAGATTTACAATTGTATACTTTCAGTCACAGTATCTGCAAGGCACACTGTTAGTCTTTGGTGTGTTTGCCGACACGCAGTGAGTCTGGGAACAGAGTAAATGTTTGCATTGTGGCCATGTAAGAGTGAAGCTTGCTGGTTGGCTTGTGTTCATGGAGGGGTGGGGTAGAGCATAGGGTGGATATGATATGCCTCGCTGACTGTAAGTACAGTTGCAGTATGAAGTGACACATCCCTGGCGTGCCAGTGTCTGGGCGGGCCATGTTGGGGTGGAGAGTATCCGTGACGGTGAAGCAGTTGAAAGCATTTGGTCAATGCTATTAATATGTTCAAATCCCAGTGAATGGGTGCAACATGGAAATCACCACAGTTTGTTATTTATATTGTTTCAATCTAGCACCATTATTATATTATTGTAACTGAAATTATATGAAGTAATAATTTTTCCAAAACAACTTACTGTAATGTTTTTAGTAACAGAAATGAACAAAGATTTCCTTCAGTAAATAATTACCAGCAATAAATAATTTATTTCGATGACACAGACTGCTCCAGCATGTTCCACTTTCCATGTGGTACTTTATCAAAAATAGACATACCTGATGTAGATGGTGTCAAATGATAACCTGAAATGTCATTTTGACTTCTGACCTCTAATTGGAACAGAAAGAAAAACTTGCTAAAAATTCAAAATCTCTCACAAATATTCAAGAAAGTTTAATGATCCCATGGGCAATTACACAGTGAAATTTGTTCAGAATTTGATGTCGCTAATTTCGATTTTAGACAAATTATTATTATTGAGATAAACAAGGAAAAATATTCAGTCCGTGTTGTGGCAGCATCACCTACTGGTTTGTCAAACAAAATACACACTCTCCACATAGCACCATTAAAGGATTTCTTTTTTTTTTTTTATTGTAGTTTTTTCATTCTCAGTACAAGCCTAACAATTCAGATGAGTTACTGAAAATGCATGCTGGAGCTGATTTGCAGTGCTTTCTGACTAAACAATCCCCCAGCACTTTAATAAATATCCAGTGTCTATTTTATATCTAGTGGTAAATGCTTTAACACTGATCCAAAAGTAACACATGGTACTATAGTTACATGACTATACACAAATAGGAAATAAAACACAAAAATGACTATACAGACCTCACTGAGGATAAACAACAATTGAAAAAATATTGGAATGTCCTGCCAATACAAGATACGCTCATTTTTATTTTTTTTTTTAAATATAAAGGGGATCTTAGATTTGACAATAATAAATACATCAACTAAACACGCTTAGGCTAAATCTTTTAAGAATACATAATCTTATTCTGTCTGTGGAAATATTAGGCCAAATTATACATCATTTACAGTCAGAAATTAATCCTTGCTTTAAATCAGACATTAGGTGATGCGTGTAATTTTTGTGATGTTAAAATATTTCCAGTTTAACATGACGAGGGGCAACAACCATGTGTTGATCAGATCCTCAAAGAGTTTAAACACTGTTGCTCTGTGGCACTTTCAAATTCAGGGTGGGACTGTCTGTGTTTCTGAAGCCATTTCTTTACAGTTCTGTTTGTTATGATTATTAGCACAAAAACTACACACTTCACCTTTACAAATGGAAAAGAAAAATGTTTGATATGCACAGTTTCATGGGTTCAGATAACATACTCAGGCATATAGTAACACACACACACACACGCACTACTTCATGAAAGAATTTTGGGTTGCCTTTTATTGACCAGTTTACCATCTATGGTACCATCTATACGGAAGCTTGAAAATGCCCACTGGATTCATGGACCATATAGAATGTTACATGACAGATAAATGACACTGTAACACAAATTATTTGCTTAACTTTCCTTGTCTCATTTGTTTTTCTTTGTTGCTAAATATTAATCTATTTAAATAGTCAAATCTACCACTTAAAGACTAAAATTTATTTTAAGACATTAATGGAACATTTCACACTATGAACAGGAAATATGTATTTTTTTTGCAATTATTGCAATTTCAAAGAAAAAAATCCTTAAAATGTTTAATACTTCAAATCACCGTGATGACCATTATTCTTCAAATAATTTTTCATAAATACATGATGCTAAGCCATAAAATACATTTTCTTATTTTATTGCAGATCTTTTTTTTTTTTTAAAAAAGGGTTTGGAAAAAAGAGACCAATTCAAGGCTTGTTGTTGCAAATGGAAACAGGCAAAAATGAACATAACGTCTGAACATACAGGAGGAATAGCAGCAGGCAATGCAGAGGCCAGATCAACCTCAAAAATTTTTAATTTATACAACAAAGTGGTGAATAATATTTATGAAAGAGCACTCAAATGTTTTCGTTGCTTATTTTCTATGCACAAATACCACAGAGCTGTTTGTGCTGTTTGTTTTGGTTATTTTCTCTTCTTGCAGAAGAAGTAGTTTGATTGGTTGGGTCACAATTAAGGTACATGCATAAGACTTAGTGGGGTAAAGCAACCAGGATATCTACATAGTTGACAGGGAAGAAGCCAGATTGCCCACCGTTCACTCCTTCATACCAGTTGTCATCAATCTTGTTGGTTAAGGTGATGATGTCACCTTCCTTGAAGCCTAGCTCACCCTCATTTTCAGGGTCGAAATCATAAAGTGCCCGACAGCAAGGCTGGTCCATTGGAGCTGAAACGGGACAAAAATAAATAAATTCTTTACAGGACAGAAAATGAAATCTTCAATTTCATAGATTTAATTATATTTTTGCCTTACCTGGTGACCTGGAAGGGCCACTGTGCCCAATATTCCCATTGTGGTTCTCACTAAAATCTATGGAAGTGCGAGGTTTGGGGACATACTCTCTTCTTGGCTTATTAGAAGCCTCTCTTATTCTGCAAAAAAAAGAAAAAAAAAAAAAAAAAATGAAAGAAAAGGATACATTATAAAACTAGGCATGATAATGTTTTTATAATCTCAAAAAATGCGATAATGAAAAAAAAAAAAAAAAATTAACATTGAATTATTTTTATTACAAAATAACATTTAAAAATGAACAATTAATCATTCATGCCACCAAACATGTAAAATAATTCATTTTTATTTCAGAAATGTTCCACCTTTGGAGTAAACCTAAAAGCAAAGCATGTTTGTGTGTATTTCCATAGACTATCATCAGTTGCCACTACAGGCAACTAACGTGCTTTACCAAACCACACCTATCGAGAACAGTTGGGGTCATTCACACAGGATGTTTTCATGTTCAAATACAGATGGAGCGCAACAGAATGGAACTGGATGTGCTGAACTATTTTTAACTTCACACAGTGTCTGAAAAAATGTGACAATCTTGATACGAGATGTGATGCAATACAGCGAGATGCACCACAATACCCAGGTGCAGGTGGGATACGAAAATGCATCCTGTGTGAAGGCCCCCCCCCCCCCAGGCTACCTCAGACAGATTGACAAACTCCAAAATGGACTGCTATGAACTGTAGGCTTATCAATTATATGTTGCTGAAATAAAACAAACACAAGACACTTTTTTTTCTAATGACTATATTCAGTGCTTTCGTCGGTCACATACATTTTTTAATTATCTTCATTAAAGGCTTTTCTCAGCAAAGTGATTGGCCTGTGCAATTAATTACAAATATTTGATCAAATATCATATGTAATTCACCTGATAACATTTTTCTAATTGATTGCAAGATCTTCAAAGTATAGTCATTTAGAAAATACAATTGAACATTATTGCTATGGTTGTCTCTTTTTTAACAGTTATTTGCACTTTAGTATGGTTTGTGAGTTAATAGTACCACTGAGTGTGGTACCTAATCTTCAGACCAAGTCTGCAAAACTGCAAACACATTACTGCTTTAGTTGATTGTAAGCAAGCATTTTCAAAAAAATAAAAAAAAAACTCAACTGTTCTCTACATTACACACATCATTTAAAACGAAGAGCTGTCGTGTTACGTTTGGAAAACACGGACATTCAAAATGCCACACCAATTCACCAATTACAACTAGTGCTCATGTGTGCAAACACTTATAGCTAATTTACGCCCTTAGAAATAATTTCTGTTTACAGTGTAAATATATACCGTATAAGCATACATAATGTACAGTATATACTGTACAGAATTTGTACACATACAAAGAAGATTGTAGTGAATGCAAAGAAGATTGTAGTGTTTTACATTTGTCACATCCATGTGTATTTGGGGTGTATAAGAGGAATTCATTTAGCAGTTTTTGTGAAGAGTTATGAGGCAAAACACCATTTTACGGAATCAGTTTCAGAAATCGTATGCAATTGTCTAAAACTATAAGAACAAGTAATAACATGAAATTAATTTTAAAATGAATTTTCATAAACATACTTTTAACTTTAAGAAATAATGCCTGTAATTGCATAGTTTTTTGTGAGAAGGGAGATTTTCCATTCAAACATTTAGATTTAGGATTTATTCCAGAATACAGACCTGTCTTCTAACTTGCTGGACAGCTGCTGAAGGATCTCTGCGGCCTGTCTGTGGTAGTTCTCCTGAGCTTGGACCAGAGCAGAAAGCTGACTCACTTGTTCAATCTGCATAAACACAGTTAGAACATCATCAGCTATTATGCATGAAATCAAATAATGCCTTACTGATTGTATATGAAGGTATACAAACAATGGCTACATTTACATGCACCCTAAAGGCAGTATTGAAGTACTGCAAGCTTGTGTAAGCACTGATGATAATTACGTTTATATTTAGAATAACCATGAATCAAAGTAAATATGTGTTAATATGCTGAGTATTGCGGTATTAATCTGACTATATGCTCATGCATGGGTTCGAAAACATGCTGGAACAGAAGAAGCCGCACTTTATTGGCATCATGCACATTGATGTTCGGAAATGTGCCTGAAGTGTGTCCATTCTAGTGTTTCCGACCATCAATAAAACTGTGTGTAAAGCTATAATCATGAACTCAGTTTCCTGAGCTCCCCAGAAGTGTGGCTTCTGCAAAATGAGGGAGACCATGTACCCTAGAACTGGCAAACAGGTCCGTGTAAGCAGGAATGCTTGAAGGCTGCCTATTTTAAAGTAAAAACATCCCACCTTTTAGCAAATAATCTACATAATGGCAAGTATCATGTAAAACGGGACTAAAAATGTTTGCCCATGTAATATAAACATCTTATACTACGGGGCCGTTGAATGCTTGAATCTGATTGGCTGACGAACGTTCTGAGGTGTGCAATTATTTTCAGGGAAACGCACGGCGAACGTAGTTCCAGGCAGCTTTCTTGACCGCATTACAGTTCCATATCACTTCGCATCGTTGTCAGCGCTGCCCTGACGATTTTATCAGTTAGCCTAGTGTAGCAACTTAAAGGCTACACATGACATTTCTCACTAGCGAGGTAATAACAGCGCTGCATCTTAAAGCAGACTTACAGTTTAGAGACGGTGCTTCAGAACACTGTTGAGGGACACACAGAGGTAGCCTAATTCATACAAGCTCTCTCTCTCTCTCTCTCTGTTTCTCTTTCTCTGTCTCTCTCGCTCTCTTTCTAATAACTTCATTATTAACTGCATTAGTCTGCTATCAACGGCTCAAGCCTCCATTGCCAGCTTTAAAATGACGTTTTGGAACTAGCAAAAGAGTCGTTGGATGAGATGCGGAAGAAATAATCCTACTCACAATAGCGATTTAAGTAGAAAAACCGGACGAATCCCTTGAAATATATAATCTGATCGATGTCTTGAGGTGTGGCAACCGTAGTATAACCGTAGTATCCGCTTCGCGTCGTGGCCGCATCACCACCTCGGGTGTGCATTATTTTTCTAATAATTCAACGGCCCGTCGTCAATTATTCCTTACTTAATTCTTAAATCGATTACTGGTAGCAATCAGCCTATTAAACATGTAGACATAGCCATTGTGTAAGATGAACTGATCAATGGAAACAAGTGAATCCTATGATTTATTGTGGGTTATTGCTTCAGAACAAAAGGAAAGGTGTAGTGGGAAAGACTCGTTGGACATTGGGACAGATAATTAAAATGAAACTCTACAGAAGCATGAAATGGATTGTGAACAAGGGCAAGCACCGGTCAGATCACAGATCTTACATCACTCTCCAGAAGGTTAAACATGCTTTGTTCGGCAACTTCCTTTGAATCATCAAACTTCTCCAAGGCCTGTTTCATCTCATCTTCAGTGACTTTTCCCTGCCTTTTCTTCTTATAGTCAAAGTCCAACCGTCGCCCTTCCAACTTCTTCAGGTGATGCTGTCATAATAGAAAAAGATGCAATGTTCAGTTACTGACCTCTAGTGACACATTCAGTCTCCATCAACAGCTGTGACAACAAAGTATGATCAAACACCGTATGAGTTCTACAAAGCCATTTCAAATGCTGCTAAATATTCTCTCAAAGAACATTTAAATCTAATCTAAATCTGAAAACTGTAGCCTCAACTGAAGTTTATCCAAAATCATTAAATATCAGTGCCTGGCATGAGTGAATCAGTGGTATTTAAAGAGGTCATAAATACATTCTTATTGTTTATACTGACTTAAAATATTGTTAGTATAGTTATTAAAATCCAAATACAGTTATAACAGATTTTTTTATGTCCATTTGTGTCTCCTTTCTACGGAGCCCCTTAGAGCTCATGGTGGTGGAAAGATTTCGGGGTGGGTGAAAAAAATATTTTTCAAATCTTTTTGAAAGATGTTTGCTTTGCGAGAGAACGCAAAAGATTTGAAAAATAATTTTTTTCCACCCACCCCAAAATCTTTCCACCACCATGAGCTCAAAGGGGCTCCGTACCTTTCTGACCTTAGAATTAAAAGAGCTATTTTTGCTGATGTATGTAAAATGAGATTTAGCCTTTTGACTCTCAAGCTGCTTCCAGTATATTTTATAACAAACCCATCCGTCATCCAACAAACCTCTTTTTGTCAAGTTCACGAAACAATCCACACTTAAATCTGCCACTGAAACTGTTAAAGTGAAATGATCAGTGACATTTTAACTACTTTCCAGTAGTGGTAATTGCGATGTCTTCTCTAAACTGCCACAATTAATGATAAGCTATGACAATGATTGGACTGGATTGTGGAAGGTTAGTGAATAATACCGATTTTTACACTGAAATACCGCATGCAACACAAGTGTGAAATTTCCGTTAAGAGTTCATAAGACAAAATGTTGGAGGGGTAATCATTTTGTCTTACACAGGTTTTTTTTTTGGGGGGGGGGGGGGGGGGGGGTCATTGCAATAATCTCTTATATCTCACCTGGATTTCTTTTAAGTCTTTATCATGCATATTCTGCAAGGGATCAATAAAGTTTTGCTTGACCTCCATGTCTAGAGCATCTTTAACTTCACCTAGTTCTCGCATGGCTTCTCCAACATCGATCAGAGCCAGACCTGTAAGACACAAGAGTACAGTATATCTCTCTCTATAATATAGCTTTATCTTTTATGGCAAATCAGTGAGAATCCAATGCACTGAATTAAGTTGTTTTTAGTTTACACAAAACACAAAACTAAAAGATCTGGTTATGGTAATGATTACTTGATTTTAAGTTGGTTTTAATTTTTTCTGCAACCAACAATCACAGCCATTTCTTAAAACGTCTTCAAAACACTTAGTGCTGGTCAGTTTTTAACAAACCATCTTTTTATTTTCCAGAACATACAGTCAAATGGTTTTCAAACATGACAAACATATCTTCATACAACTGCACTTATAAATGCTTCCAGTGTGTTAATATTTGACTGCAGTTATCACAATTCTTTCGTGCTAATTTCCACATTATTAGACATCAGCATGTGCTGCAAACAGTTTGTCACTATGCACCAATCAGGGAATAAAATTATTTGCATATCCTCAAGCTTTGTGTGATGATTAAAAAAGGCAATGAGGTTTTGAATTGCAAAACCTTTTGTAATTTAATCTGATTACTCTACCAATTAAATGTCATTTAATTACATCCAAGCAAGCAACGTACACAGAAGACTAAATCGCTATCATAAATTCTAAGAATATAGGCAGATTATTTTAATGGGAGATTGAGAGCAAGCATCTATTTTTTTTTAGCTGCTTTGCTAAACTGCTCTTTACATGAGTGCTATAACTGATCTCTTGCATCATAGACAGATTCATTTATTATAAATGAGAGTATTCTGATTTATCGTGCTGCATTGTCCATGTGGTGCAGCCACAAAAACAGCAACTACATTGTCAAAACAGTCTGGATTGTGGTTGTGGGTCATTGATAACCTTGTCATGGACCAGAATTTGCCTGCTGGCAGGATGTTAAGCATCCATGCCATACAGTCAATTCAGCAAACCACATTAAACGCCTTAAAGCATGCACTTGAAAACTTGATAGCATGCAAAATAAAAATGTTTGTGCTGATGCTAGTGAATCTCATCAGTTTTTGTGGTCTGCATTTAAACATTATGAACTTAGAATAGCACACTATCAACTGCTACTTCTGCCATGTGATTAGGAGCATACTTTTAGGCATTTTTACATCTGGCTTGTTTGAATCATTTGTTTTGGAACCTGGCACGTTTTCTCCCCTGGTTTGATTTAAGCATATATGAACACAGCAATTGCAGTCAGATCTGCACCAAAATAATCTGTCTGAGATTGCCTCGGCGTGATTGAAAACAAACTCTAGAAAAGGTTCAGTTGTAGTGAGACATCAATCCGACACAAACAACCAACAAATTAATCATCATAATTAATAATGGGAAACAGGTTATGTAAAAAGCAGCAGTGTCTGATTCCGTGGATGAGCGAGCTCATTACTTATCGCAGTTGAAACCAAAGAGCTCCTCTATCTTAATGTAGTCTAATTGCTCTTCTTCTCTTGACTCCCACTCTAACTGATCAATTGTAGCGGGAATGACAGATACATTGTATGTGCAACGACAGCTACAGAAAAAGCCAAAATAAGCCCACAGAGATAACTTGCCAATTCATCTTGACGGATGATAATGAACAACATGTATTCATGACCAGTGAGAGGACAGTATTATTTACATGTGACTTGCATAAACATTTTGGTACAATTTTGGAAAAGCTGCTGTGAACCAAGAAGAATACTTGTAACAATTTAAGTACCAAACGATCTAGAAGTCTGAAAGGAGCCTCATTGACAGACCTGGTTGTGCCTTGTGTAGAGTGGTGTTGAGATGGCTTAAACATTTAAATATTAACACGTTATTTTCCTTATGCTTAATGAACTCTTTTGCTCTTTACACATTAACATGAAGACTGAGTTTATTGTTTAATCTAGTTTGCAACTAACTAGGGGTGACCCCGAAGAGTCGATGCTTCGATATGGAGATAGGTATAAACGGAGGTCGGAGCCAGTTCCAAATGGGCGGGTCAGCTTCAAATGGGTTGGGCCTTGTTAATATGCCCTACACCAAACCCAACCCTAAACCTACCCTCCCTCTTGGAGCTGCCCAACCTACTTGCATAAGTCCCTCCCACTTGGAGGTCTCCGGGCTGCAGCAATATATACACTGTAAAAAATAATTCAGTGGCTTTGTAAATATCTATATATATATACACACATACATACATATATATAAAAACGGCTTTAAATTGTAAATTCCAGTGGCACAGATGGTAAAGTGCATGCTTTTTGACGCGATTGACGAGGGTTCGAACCCACCTTTTGCCAAACTTTTTTTCTCCCTTTTCAAATCTCAAATCACATCGTAAACAAAAATGAAAGAAATAACCAAAAAGTTGAAAATAAAGTATCGGGTAGGGGTCGGGAGGGCTTTATTGTATCAATAAGGTGGCATACATTTAATCATCTGAATTAAAATTATTAAAAATTTACACTCAATACGTTATTATTGCATACTGTTTTATAATGTAATACAATACTGAAGTGCAGATAATTGCCACTATTTTGCGAGTAGTATAAAGTATAAAGTAGTATAAATAGCAGAAAATCTTGCTATTTTAACAGTGTAAATGTAATCTATAGCTATTTGCACTTAGTGTAAATAACATATCGCTAAAAATACTGCTATTTTCACTTAGTGTAGATACAATCCATTACTATTTGAATTTAAGAAAAAATGAGCTCAATTTCAACTGAGGGGGGTCTTTAATCAGTCCGTGCCCAGGGCACTGGTGAGTCATAATCCGTCCCTGCCAAACACCTGCCCTGTTCTCCTCACATCAACTCAATTTGTCTCCTCTGACCGTTGTTCTGTCTAATCCTGGCCTGTCCTGCTCTCTTGGCTGCATAGCAGGCTCATCATTTTATCTGTGGTCCGTCATACGAGTGTAAATACACATTTAAAATTTCCTCAGCGTCCGAACTGTCATTGCGATCCATTGTTTTCCTGTGGTTTAAATGGACCGCTCTCCCTTTTGATGGGTCACTTCCGGTTTTGGCACGTTTCAGATGCGGAAGTAAAATTCTCTCACAAAAACGACTCCAGAAGCCTTAATAGCGTATTTTAAAGTATATTTTAAAGAAAATGTAGTTCCTACAGTATTTTTCTATACATCGACTCACTGGAGTCTCTAACCTGCAATATGCCCTTTGAGTTTCACTTTCCATAATCCGTGACCGAAAGAGAAGCATCTTGGCGGCAGAGATTTAAAAGACTCAAACTGACACAGGCAGAGTTAAAGACTGGATTTTTTCGATCAGGTGAGGAATAAGTGATTTCAAAACATGGCAGCCAGATTATATATTGTGTATTATTTTATCTCGCATAAGATGCATCACGCTGAAGTAAAGCGCTTCATTGTACAGTGATTATAAACGCGAGCAGTACAAACAACAATGCATAATATTGATAACTATAACTGGGACTGTCATATACATAACATTATAATGAGAACACTATTATAATAAAACGCTGTGAATTTGGTTGCCGTGTTTCTACACGTTGTTGCGTGAAGAAAGGAGTTCATTCAGAGCCGCGCAGACACATTCACTTCTGCATTCGGGGCATTCTGTGCAGATAGCCTGTAAGTCGTATTATTAACGTTATGTTTTATAAAAAACTAAGCGTATTCTATATTAGATAAATTAGTTAAATCCCACTGATTAAAAAACTGCTATCAAGTGCTATCAGAAATGCAGAACATTAATAACTACTGTCATATAGCCTACATAGCGTTATAATGAGAGCACTGTTGTAAAAATGTTTTGAATGGGTTTCACTGGCATTTAATGTTAACCATCTTTTAATCAAAACATAAAACATTATTTTTGTATCTGCGAGGTGTCCATTACACATTTTCCCTGTGTGTTTGTAATTGTTTTTCCCTGTAACGTCAGTAATTATGACTGTCTCTTGGTAATGTATTAAGCCCCGCCCCCAAACATATGATTCGACTATCAGTCCTTAGTCAGGGACATCCCTACAACTAACCATTTCATCAAAAGAGCTTGTTGATAAAAATTATTTTTGAATAAGGCAGTTTACATTGTGTATGTTAATAACTGCGCTATATGAGGAAGAGCTGCCCACAAGGCTAAAATCTCCGACATTGTGTATGTTTATAGCAAAGCTAGCATTACCAAAGTAGGATTCCTCCCCGAGCTCCCTGCCAAACTTTTGCATGGACTCTCCCAGGATGACTTCAGTCTGTGTGTAGCCAGGACCTTTATCTCCACCACGGATTTTAGACATGGAGCTCATCATACTCATTTTGGCACGAGTTGCTGCATAAACAAGCAAACAAACAAAAAAAAGCACAAAAACATAAACGTGATGTACATTAGTGATATTTTAATTTTTTTAAGCTAGGGATATACAATTACAAATTATTATTCACATTCACCTGGATTGGGCTGTAGGTACTCTGTTGTCTTGGTCATAATGTCCATCACCGCCCTTGTGGTGACATCAACTTTCTACGTTACGGTAAAGTTGAAAAGATACAAAAATAGAAAGGAATGAATGTTATTATTTCATTTATTTGTAATGCCATGTCACCAGCAAGGCTATCTTCATGGAGAAAACAATAAATATACCAAAAGTCAAACAATTAACAAGAAGCTATATATATATATATATATATATATATATATATATATATATATATATATAAGACATTTAAGGTTAATACTAGACAAAAATAACATTCATTCTTATTACCTGAATGTAAGAAAGAATTATACATTACACAGTTTCATGAAAGGGGCCAATGTCAAGTTATTTTTCCTCCTATCTGTATAACTTCTAAACATAGTAAAGGAATTTCATTACCTGCACTAACTATATTTATACATCTTATATATATCTTTTGTTGCCTACAGACCCCAGTAGTTGCTCATTCCTTCATTCATCCATCCATCCAACTGTTTTAATCTTTATAAGAGACACTCTAAAATACACATTTATAAACACACTCAATATATTCTCACCTAATTAGGTGGCGCTAGAATTTTGTCTCAATAGATCACCTAATTACACCTTCCAAAATTAGAAACTTCTAATAAACAACCAAACGCTCATTGGTATGCTTCTTGAATGAGAATCACATCTCTCTAGCTGCAGGAAACATACCTTTTCCATTTCCATGAAGTCTTCATCTAATTTAGTTCCCTCTGCCCCTCCGACCTTCTCACTAACTCTCTGCAAAATAAGACAGGACAGTTTTAGGTTGTGTAATTATTTCTTAATAATACATTTTTTGTGAAATCTTTTTCCTTTTCCTTCAAATTTGTCACGGACCCCTTAGCTTGAAAACTCCAGCTCTGTTGGACATATACATAACATCCTGTCTGGACCATAGATTTAGTCCAAACACATCTCAAACTTGTACACTGATGCAATATGCTGCATTATAACAAAAAAGAAAAGATGAAAAAATAAAAATAAAAATGAGAAAAACCTGAAACTGAAGTGTGAAATCTTCCAATCATATAAATTAATTATAGAATATCCAGGAGAATTTATAAGAAACATCTTTCATTATTAGGAGTCTGCTTGTGTCAGTTAGCTAATGCATTGGTTCCCAACCATTCCCCTGGAATACACTTAAGACTATTAAACATTAAACCATTAAACATTTCTACCTGTAAACCTAAAGAAATTGTGTTGTCCACAAGTCTCTAATTTGGAGTCAACAGTCAATATTCAAGTCAACTGGTTATGGGTCTAGGTCAAATCCAAAGTTAAGACTCAATTTAAAGTCTCAGACTCAAGTTTCCATCTCTGGAATAAAACATTTTAAAGGCAGAAAAGAAACTGAGTTCTAACGGCACAATATAGTACTTAGAAGGTGGGATGTACTGGTTGTCAGCAATATGAGCTACCATAAATACAGAGCAAAACAATATTTTGTGTACGGGGAAATACATGTGAGAGGCTCCAATAAGGAATATCTTCAATACCAATGTGATACTGCACATCTTATTGCAATAAAAATACTTAATGTATAGTATAACAAAGAATCATAAGAATGAAGGGATTCTGATGAAGTAAACTCTACAGAACGAGAGAAATAAGAGTCGAACATGCTTAAAAGGCATCTAATCAAAGGGCCAGGTAAACTGTAGAGCAACACTAGTGAAATTATTACTGGTGAATGTGAGGCCAGTGGAGACTGACTGCTATCATCAAGTCTGGTTGCTGAAGTTTGCTGAATGCTTTCATTGACTGTGAGCTACTTGACATGTAATAAAAATGAAGTAAATGTGGACATCTAGTACACATTAACTAGCCTACAGTGTAATAGTTCACATTAACATTACATGAACAATAGTATAACAAACTTAATTACGTAAATTAAAGTGAAGTACACTAAATACAATTATTGTACCAGTAAAAACACCTTAAAAGCAATTTCTACAATTTAAAGAAATTAACAGTTCACTTTAACTACAGTCAATTAACAATGAATTACAAACAAATTAAATCAGATTGATTCAGAAATTAACTTCACTTTAATATAAAAGATGATCTTTCATTTGGGTGAACTTAATTACCTGTCGAGATCTGGCAGTTCATAAATGAATGAATGAATGCATTTTCAATGGAAAGCATATTGTGTTTAATCTCTGTTGACCCGATACATTTCATTAAAAAGAAATGAACACAAATCAAGATACAGATGGATGACAGCACCGTACCAGTCTTTTATTTAAAATGATTACTGGCCTACATTTCTTAATTCATCATTAATCCTAGTCTGGTACTGTTCAGGGAATGAAAATGAACATTAAGCAGGTTTATTTGATAAATGCTGATTACCATGTGTATATATACAGAAATACACTAGTAGCTGTACACTTTACATAGCAACTAAACATCCTTTTCAAAATAAAATCTTAACTAGAATATGGACCTTAATTGGAATTACAATTCATTAGGTTAAAAATAAAAACTGATCATAGACTAAATGTTTTCACCTTTGCTTTATTGATCTTCATTTTTGAATAGTCTACTGAAGCAATTTCCTTTGGGTTCTATGAACCTAATTTCATTAGCATATATTATTTGCATATTTTATTTGTAATTAGATTCATGCCACATTTCAAAGTAGTATCCATAATGTACGAAATCACAATCATCATTCAGCAAACAATGATGAACATATAAAAGGTTTATATATCCAAGGAGGAAACGCACACAGCTCAGGCCAATCATTCAAGAAGCCAGGAACACTGAAAAGAGGACATACGATCATAAACCTCTGAGATACACTGACAGTCACTGATAACACACTGGAAGGTCTCCCTCCTCTTTAGCCCGTAGGACACTGCGTCCATGATTTCCAACAAGAATGTCAAATTTGGACTCGTCTGACCATTTTTCCACTTTGAAACAGTCCATTTTAAATGATCCTTGGCCCATAAGACACGACGGTGCTTCTGGACCATATTCACATATGGCTTCCTTTTTGCATGATAGAGCTTTAATTGGCATCTGCAGATGGCAGGGTGGATTGTGTTTACCGACAGTGGTTTCTGGAAGTATTCTTGGGCCCATTAAGTAATGTCAATGACAGAATCATGCCAATGAGTGATGCAGTGTCGTCCGAGGGCCCGAAGACCACGGGCATCCAACAAAGGTCTTCAGCCTTGTCCCTTACGCATAGAGATTTCTCCAGTTTCTCTGAATCTTTTGATGATGTTATGCACTGTAAATGATGAGGAACATTGTTTTTAAAGTATTCCACAATATGTTTACGCACTCTTTCACAGATTGGAGAGCCTCTGCCCATCTTTACTTCTGAGACACTCTGCCTATAAGACATCCCTTTTATAGCTAATCATGTTACAGACCTGATGTCAATGAACTTAATTAGTTGCTAGATGTTCTCCCAGCAGAATCTTTTCAAAATTTCTTGCTTTCAGCCCTTTGTTGCCCCCGTGCCAACTTTTTTGAGACTTGTAGCAGGCATCAAATTTGAAATGAGCTCATTTAGTGGATAAGAGTGTGAAATTTCTCCGTTTAAACATTTATGTTCTCTATGTTCTATTGTGAATAAACTATTGGCTCATGTGATTTGAAAGTCTTTTAGTTCTCATTTTATAAAAAAAAAAAAAAAAAAAAAAGTGTCCCAACATTTCCGGAATTCGGGTTGTAACAACCCCACGAATTACACAAACAAATAGTAATAAAGCTACTATTTGAATGGAATGAAAATGTACTGCATGTTAGCTTGCTTATTGTGGCCAAGGGCTTTATCTATGCAAGTCCACATATCACACTAACAAGGCACTATGCTTCTAATCATAGGTCAAGAGCTGTATCCAACCACACAAATTTGTGATGCTGTTTACAAATGCTTGTTGGAACTATGGAAACAGCAAATCATTGAACTACATTAGGAACTTTGGAACATAGTTAGCAAACGATGCTTTTAGAAAACGCACCCCTTTGTTATTTGTTAGGAAAACTTAGAAATGTGGTTCCTCATTTAAATTATAGATTTCAGAATGGCCAAGTTATCAGTGGTACACTCCAAATAACAATTTTATAACCCATTACAGTAAAAAGTGTAAATATCAAACAGGGCTTAATTAATATTTTGTGTTGACCTCATACAATTTAAATTGTCCTAATTTTAATATATTCAGGTACATGTTTGTAGACTATTACATATTATTACATAATATGTTTGTATTCAAAATCATTTCCATGCCGAGTTTTATCTGTTGCGTGGCTACAGTACCACAGATTAACCTCACAGACAAGTTATTTAATCCAATTCTTGCAGTAAATACAGTCTGGAAGGAAGTGTCACTGAATGAAGAGGAGGAGAGAGAAAATTTACATATACATGTAAAGGATTAAATTAGAGCTTGCCAAAGGTATCGGATCAACCTTGCTACCTGAAAGCAAGTGCTGTGCTGCTGACTAGGTGGATGGCAGTCACATGAAACCCAATGTGACAGCAGCACATGGAGAAGAGAAATTTCCACCCCCACCCTCCAGTCAGGCGGTCTTAAAATATTCCCCTGAGTCTGTGCCTCCTGGATTACAACCACCAAAGATTACTGATTTATAAATAGAACAGATAGATGGACAAATGAAGGAGGTTATGGGAGGATGTCCTCCCTTGATTTGTGACTGTCTGCATGGCAGAAATGGATGCGCATCCCTTGGGCTCGACCGACAGTTCCAGGAATGCAGCCTCTCTCTCTTATTGTTATAATTATTATTATTATGTGTGTGTGTGTGTGTGTGTGTGTGTGTAATTAAGGGCAGCTGAGAAAGCTCATGCATAAAGATGGCTAGAGGAGACGTGTGATGTGAATTCAGGGGAAATGGATTTTATGTGCTCTAAATGTAGTAGTAGTAATAATAATAATAATAATAATAATAATATCAAATAATTTAAATAAAATATTTTTTGTATCTTAAAAGAAGCCAAAGTAAATGTCATGAAATATATCACACTGGGATGAAACAAATAGACAACAAGAGTTTAAAAATTGTGTAACGTCAAATGCTTTGAACGTCAAAAAGTTTTCAATGAGAATTTAAATTCACATATGAAAGAACATTTCAGAACATTGTAGAAAAGAAAAGAAGGGGACAGCCTGTAAACATGTCTGAGGACATGGGAGTCCTTGCTGGAATGCATATATGACTTAATGCTGAGAAAGACAGGAGCATTGAATCCAGGATGACACAGCAGTGAAACAGCACTTTTTTTATGTGCATCATATCGTGAGATTCATATACATTAAAAGAGTAGCAAGAAGAGCACAGTATGGCATCAACCTTAATATTCATTAAATACCAAGGGCATGTGCCCGTGTCAATCCAGTGTTATTTTGATGCTGTGGGAAAACGGTTCTGTGATGATGTAATTTTTAAGCCTCGCACAGCTCTTGCGTAACAGCAGGATGAGCCCCTGTCCTGGCATGCGGTATCATCAGACTACAACTAAGTCATGATTGGTAGAACAGAACAGAGAACTATGAAAGGAAAATACAAGCAAGGTTGGTAGAAAGTCATGGTTATAACTTTGTATAGAAAATGCTATAAATCAACCAAAATTATCTCTCATCCAAAATTGTACAGGGATTGAACTATGAGCAAAGCAATTCCACTATCACTAATGCCTTTAAAACATGCATTTTCGTTAACATTATACACAGGACATCTGTGTTTGATTTTTTTGGACACACAAAGAAAGAACAATTAAATTCTTTTTAATGGCTGTTGACAATTCAATACTGTGAATAAGTAAGTGCAGGATTCTGCATGTTAATGTGCCTGGAGATTAACATGTAGTGTAGGTTAAGCTTAAAAAGATTCAGTATTTAGTTTGTTCCTAATAGAAAAGGGGTGTTTAAATGAATAGTTTACCCAAAAATGAAGATTCTGTCATCATACTCACCAGTTTCTTTCATCTGTTGAACAGTTCCCAGTGGCCATTGCCTTCTATAGTTTTTTCCCACATACTATGGAAGTCAGTGGCTACTGGCAACTTTTTAGTTACCAACATTATTCAGAATATCTTCTTTTGTGTTCAACGGAAGAATGAAACTCACAGTTTTGGAAAACTTGAGGGTGAGTAAATTATAGAATTTTAATTTTGGGGGTGAACTATCGTACCTGAAATCTACAAAGACCACAAAGAAAGAAACGGAGGGCCGGAGGCAGATGAGATTATTGATGTTTTCATTTGGAAGACAAATTAGTGTATTTCATATGTTCTATCAATTTACTGCATTTTAGCCCACAAGGCCTTAAACAATCATCTTCTCCTACCAGACAAAATCCAAACAATTGAGCATTAATTATAGGATTAGAATCTAATTTAGATATTTTACCACAAAACACAGATCAGTTATTGCCAAAAAATACTATAAACATATTAAGGTGCTTGAAGTGACATGGCTTTAATGTGTCCAGAGTGTTACAGATAAATAGAAAACGGTCTAAACATGTACACACAGTGCTATTAAAATGAATTTGTACTGACAGCTCACAAACCATCTATTAATTCTAAGATATTATTTTTAATCGTGACTGTCTGGAACATTGATGTTCAATGATTCCATCATTGATTCCATTCATTCATGATTCAGTCTAAAAAAAAAAAAAAACTTTAGATGTTTTGCTTTAGATTTTACATTTGACATCAACTCAAGTCAATATTATTTGTATAGCGCTTTTAACAATGCAAATTGTGTCAAAGCAGCTTTACATCGGCTTGATATAAAGCTGGGTGGTTTGTCGAAATAGTGTCATTCTCCTCTGGCCAGACAAAATTAGCAGTTTAAATCTAGGCTAAAGCTACAACAGCAACACAGTTTCAAAATGCTGATCATACAAAAGTAAACAAACACACTTAACATCAAACAGAGTAACAGGGCCAACAATATGCAGAATTTTTCACATACTTTTTGTTATAGTTTCTAAATGTCTCTGGAATTTAGATGGTCTCATACTCTTGGCAGTCAAAAATACACTGCATAAAGCACATGGTGGTCAGCACAAACTAATTTTTGTTTGTCCTCATTTCAAGATAATCTAAATGTGGTTTCATACCTTTTTTTTTTTTTTTTTAGCTCTATTAGGAATGAAAACCTACGAAGAATCAAAGTATGGCTGTGTAGTCTAATGTTGTAAAATAACAAATTGCGGGTGTTTCCAAGGATTCCAAGTTGCAGTGGTGCCTGCAGCAGTACGGCTGTATGCTCTGTCCATATGTGATCTTGACTGATCTGAGAAACATTTTATTACACAGTTATTATATACTATATGCTTTTGTGTTGACTGAAATAGTGATGCCAATCTTTTGTGAATTAGGGTAAACGTACCTTTTAGGCTCACCAAAATCTACATTGAAAATTTTTGATATTGGTAGATATTGGTTTCAGTACAAAAAGTTACGTTAAAATAAAATATTAAATCACAATTTTTTTTAAATTTTATTTTAAATGACAAAAACATTTCAATTAACATACACCGTGCCCTCCAAAAGTATTGGAACAGTAAGGCCAATTCCTTTATTTTTGCTATAGACTGTAAACATTTGGGTTTGACATCAAAAGATGATTATGAGATGAGCGATTAACATTTCAGCTTTTATTTAGATATGCATTTCATCTGGATCTGATACACAACTTAGAATATAGCACCTTTTGTTTGAACCCACCCATTTTTCATGTTACCAGAAGTATTAGAACATGTGTCTGACAGGTGTGTTTTGTTGCCCTAGTGTGTCCTATTAATTGATTATTCAAACAGTAAATAGCACTGAATGTCTGCGCTCAGTTTCAGATCCATGCATTTATAGTTAGTTAGATGTGTAACCAACATGAAAACCAGAGAGGTGTCTATGGGTGAAAAACGAGCAATTGTGAAGCTGAGAGAAGATGAAAAAAAAAAAAAACAATCAAACCATTGCACAAACATTGGCAATAGCAAGTACAACCATTTGGAATCTCCTGAGGAAGAAAGAAACCACTGGTGTACTAAGTAACACACCTCAAACGGGTAGATCAAGGAAAACATCTGCAGTTGATGACAGAAACATTGTGACAGCTGTAAAGAAAGACCCTAAAACAACTGTTAGTGACATCAGCAACAACCTCCAGAGGGCAGGAGTGAAGGAATCACAATCTACTGTTCGCAGAAGACTTCATGAACAAAAGTACAGAGGCTACACCAGAAGATGCAAACCACTCATTAGCAAGAAGAATAGGAGACGAGCCTCAAATTCTGGGACAAGGTTTTATGGACTGATTTTATGGACCAAAGTGATGGAAAGGCTAAAGTTTGGAGAAGGAAAGGATCTGCTCATGATCCCAAACATACAAGCTCATCTGAAACACGGTGTACACGGGTGTACATTATAGTACACATTACACAAGTAATGTAATGGCTTGGGCTTTCATCGCTTCTTCTGGGACAGGCTCATTAATCTTCATTATGATGACACATGATGGCAGCAGCAAAATTAACTCAGAAGTCTACAGAAATATTTTGTCTGACAATTTACAGAAAGATGCAACCAAACTGATTGGGAGATCCTTCATCACACAGCAAGATAATGACCCAAAACATAGTGGCAAAACAACAAAGGAGTTCATCAGGGGCAAGAAGTGGAAGGTTTTAGACTGGCCAAGTCAATCTCCACACTTAAACCCTGTAGAGTATGCATTTTACCTGCTAAAGAAGAGACTGAAGGGAGTAACCCCCCCAAAACTGAAAGAGGCTGCGGTGAAAGCCTGGAAAAGCATCACAAAAGAAGAATGCAGAAGTTTGGTGATGTCAATGGGTCACAGGCTTGATGCAGTTATTGAAAGCAAAGGATTTGCAACTAAATATTAAGTCTTTGTCACTTTAATCTATGCTAATTCTATCTGTTCCAATACCTTTGGTAACATGAAAAATGGATGAGTTCAAACAAAAGGTGCTATCTTCTAAGTTGTGTATCAGATCCAGATGAAAATACCTGTAAATAAAAGCTGAAATGTTAATCTCTCATCTCATATTCATTTTTTGATGTCAAACCCAAATGTTTTCAGTCTACAGCAAAAATAAAGGAATTGGCCTTACTGTTCCAATACTTTTGGAGGGCACTGTATATCATTAAATGCAAAAAGTCAGGCTGTGCTTAATGGGTACATTTCTGTACCCTTTAAGCACACCCTTGTTCCTATTAAGCTCACATGTTTGATTGAAAATTCTTGTTTATTTTAAACAACCTTTTAAAAGAATAATTGAAAAATATTTTATTGAAGGTACAAAGTCAATCACAAAAAAAAAAAAAAAAAAAAAAAAACAGAAGACTAAAATTAAGCATGCCAGCATTCAATTTGATCAGTTATATATTCATAGTAAAGTGTCATTTCAGCACATTGCAACATCTAGATTAGTCCACGTTCAGCAAAGTAACATATTCAAAAATCAAATAAAATACACCAATAAAACATTTAATTCATCGGGATGAACACAGAAACTAGCCTCATTATGAAGCCTCTCATTAAATGGATGTCAACTTCTCTATAGTCTCTTAAGGCTGGAATACCCTAAACGATTTTTGCCCCCATTTTCCACTGATTTACAGTCTGGAGAAGGTGGTGCTAGTTGCCAAAGATCAGAGCCAGTCTGCAGATTTGAGTTGACAGAGTCCATAGAAAATCGATTCACACTGAGCTTAATTAGAGCAGCAACAATTTTTAAATACATTTCATGTAATATTTATTAAAAAGACTAGATTTCGCAAGATTAATAATCTAGGTCATATTAAATTCATACATATTTTATTATGAACAACTATCATTAACACCATTTATGAAATTATACTTTTTCTTATTAATGTCACACGGAAACTGTGTGATTGTAATAGTAGTGCACCCTTTAAGCTCACCTTACAATAATATGAAATCTTTAAAAATGACAGCAGTATAAAACCACAGACCAGCAATAAACCGTACATTTATAATATTATGGATTTAAAAGTACAAGCCAGTAATGCCCGTGAAGTTATATATTAGTTTTACACAGTCTTATACAGCTAGTCAGCTAACTGTGTTCTGTAGCATCTGCGATATGTTGCTAAAACGATCTTTTGGATGTAATTGTAATTATTTCAATTACAAGTCATCCAAGTTCCAGGATATAATATGCAAAAGTCTAAACATTAATCTCTTAATTTTACAGTAAGTAGAGAAACTTACCCAAAATATAGGCTAAAACATCTAAAAAAAAATGCACATTTAAAGGGCTCCTCTTTTGGTGAAAGTTTTCAGACAGCTTTCAAAATGGCCGCCAGGCAGTGTGAACGCATGGATTCTCATATCTCAGTGTGCAATGATCTGATTGACTTGAAATTACAGGAGGTACGTAGTAACAAACACGTCAATTGGTTAAGACGTCAAGTATGAAATTATTTTTTTACTTTTTACAATCTGAGCTCAAATATGGAAGTGTGCTTAATGGTTACGTGATCTTAATAGGTACGTTTACCCTAATCTTTTTTTTTTTTTTTTGTCTGTCCCTTCTTTTCAGTGAATTAGCCAAACAGGTTTTGAAAAATGGTCTGTATCGATTCACATTCATTCGGACCGCACTCTCACTGCATCACCTGAAGCACTTTCTCAGTCAGTACAACAAACAGTATCAATATACTTAGGAACACAGAGAACAAACACTGCTGGATAAAAGTAAACAACTGAAACAAAAGCCTACATTTTCAGTAGTACCTGCAGCCACTGCTGCATCATCTGAATAAGCAGCCATTCATTAAAATCTGCTTTTCAGTTCTTTTTCTATGTGAACATGCACTATATGGGTGTCTTTGACCATTTCATTGCTTTGTTGTTTTCATGTTTTAAAATCTTTAAAACGTGCGAGTTTTGTTCTGCTCCAAGACTCTCACTGATTGTTTGGTCCGAAGAGTCTTACATAATCTGAAATAGAAGTGTGTAACAGTTAAATGAATGCTAGACACACTCAAGAAAAATGACATTTCTCTCAAACTTCACTTTTTAACATGAACATGCATTTAATTTATTTACTACTTAGTTAAATACACATTTTGATTATAAAACACTGCTGCCCACCATCTTCTCCTGAGAGGGTCTGACAACCAATTACCTTCCCTATAGACACTAGACAACTTGCTTGCACTGCATTCTTTAATTTTGTCTGTCCAACAATGCTTTTTTTCAGTGACTGTGCTGATTTAATCCTAGATACAAGATCACCTGTTTCAACACTAGAAAGGCATTCTATCCTCAAAGTACTATTTTAGGAGGCAGTATAATCTGCTTCCTAAATTTTCAGACAGCCTTCATGTCAGGGGCTTCATGACAGCTCACCTGTTTTATAATAGTTTTCAAATCAGGGAAACTGGTATATGTATTTTAGCAGTGATGTCCTAAAACAGGATGTAATCCACTACAAAACCATACATCAAAAGAATAAACCATATTTAATACTCATAAGAGAGAGAAGATTAAATATATTTATATATAGACCATTTCAACGGATATTCGGCGGTATAAGGAAGTGACGTCTTTGTTCCTCGGACGTTTCCGGTTAGCGTTTGAGCGCATTCAAAACAATAGCGGCAGGCGCTTGATGCACAGTGGGATTGCGATTAATTTATTTAATCCTGCTGTTTAAAATGTAGAAATTAAAACTAGATCCTTGTTGCTCGGTGCTTGGGTGCTCCCTCTGGGCTGGAACTAACATTAATTTATAAATAATCGGAAACTAAAGGGTTTAGATTTCCGAGAAACGCGCCTGGATTGCAGCAGTGAAGCGAAAAGCAGAATAGCCAACTAGCAGCTCTAGGATATAATGTACAGCACATTTCGATTCAGGTAAGGACACGTTCTTGTTTTTTTTCCATTTGATTCGTTGTATTTATTTACGTTAACTCTTCAAGTATGATGCAGCATTGTGTTTTCGTCATTGTTTACATATGCGCCTGGCATTTTGATTCTTTTTAGTGAAAAGGGTCAAGCTTTTATTTGCGTTTTGTTGGAAGCGTTATGTGGGCTATAATTAAACATGAGTTCTCATTAGTTGTCTAGCTATCTTGTCAGCAGATAAATCCAGTGAGTAACATGTTATAGAAATGTATTCTCTAAACTTGAATGTTGAATAGTGAAACAGTTAACGTTAACTGCAGTAGTTTACAAAAGCTAACGGTAAACATTTTTCATCACTTATGCTTGTCTAATGTTAATTCCAATATGTACTGATGTATTAAACAATAGTATTATTTGTAAATACTGTGTATTAAATAAAATAATTGTTTTTTTACTTTTGTCTTTAGGAAAGTCATCATCTGTAATGTAAGACACATAACCCAGTGAATGCTACAGGGAGACGGGACAGTGCAAAACCACATGAGACCATATGAACACCCAGATGTGTTTGAGAGCTTGAGGATGAAATGCAACGTAGTACTCAAAGCTGCTCATGGTTAGCCTGCTGCTTTTGATATTGATCACATGTTAATAAATTTGCTGGAAACAGTCTCTGTCTTTTGTTTATATGCAGTACTGGTCAAGTGTCTGGACACATTACTATTTTTTTTTATGTTTTTGAAAGAAGTCTCTTATGCTCATCAAGCCTCCATTTATTTGATCAAAAATACAGACAAAATCAGTAATATTGTGAAATATTACAATTTAAAATAATGGTTTTCTATTTTAATAATCTTTATATTTATTTCTGTGATGCAAAGCTGGATTTTGATCAGCCTTTTCTCCAGTCTTAAGTGTCACATGATCCTTCAGAGATCATTCTAATGTGCTGATTTGATATTTGGTTATTGTCAGTGTTGGAAACAATTGTGCTGCTTAATATTTTTTTCTGGAATCTGATACTTTATACAGGATTGATTGATTGAATCCTGACAGGGATTTTCAAAATAGAAATCTTTCCTAACAGTATGTCTTTACTATCACTAAACAAAAACAAAACAAAAAAATAATTTAATATCCTTGCTGAATAAATGTATTCATATTCTTTAAAAAAAAAAAAAAAAAAAATGACCCCAAACTTTTGAACAGTAGTGCATGTTTTTACAAAACATTTCTATTATAAGTAAATGCTGTTCTTTTATTCAAAGAATACTAAAATTATCTCTGTTTATAAAGAAATATTAAGCAGCACAACTTTTTCCAACACTGATAATATATCAGCATATTAGAATGACTTCTGAAGGATCATGTGACACTGATAACTGGAGTAATGATGCTGAAAATTCAGCTTTGCATCACAGAAATAAATTATATTTTAAAGCATATTAAAATAGAAAACCATTATTTTAAATTGTAATATTTCAAAATATTACTGTTTTTGTATTTTTGATCAATGAATTGCAGGCTTGATGAGCATAGGAGACTTATTTAAAAACAGTTAAAAAAAATAGTAATAGTGCCCAAACTTTTTACCTGTATATGTGTTTACAGTAAATGTGCATAAAAACATACATACCCACATATATACTGTATGTAGTGTGTGTGCATTTATTAATATGCATGTAGGTTATACTTTTATCTAAGAAAAAAAAAAAACAGGTTTATGTATAACACAGTAGCCAGCATTGAATTGCATTCATCTTGTTTATTTGTGACCACATGATGGCTCAGATAGAGCATTCAAATGCTTTCTAGCATTGTTCCACAGCAACAAACCTGACCAAACTATGCACACATTTTAAAACGAATGCAATCAGTAATAATGGCATGAAGTGATTAGCTTACTAGCATTCATTTAGCGCTGTAATAAACATGCATGTTCTGTAAATCTGCAGTGAAACGATATGTATTGTGAAAAGAGCTGTACAAATAAATATGAATATTTGCGTAGACATGCAGACTGACCCAGCAATGCAAGTGAAATGTCCACAAAAACCTCCCCGGACATCTTAGCACAAACCATGATAAGTTCGTAAGTAACACTGTTTGTCTTGCTTCGGTTTAACCGAACATAAGGCTGATGTCATCCATTGTACAAACAAATGATCCCAACTTTTCCGCTCAGGAGTTAATTGTAAGCATCTAGTATGCGATACATTTACTGCCATCTCGTGTACACCACAGCATCAATCAGAGCCGCTTTGATCCGTCCGGAAGACTTTTAATGTTCTTTGTTAGTTTGCACCTCAGTCATATTTAAAGGGTAATTCTATTTTTATTTTTTTTTAAATACCTAACATGCGTTTTCGCTAGATTTAAAAAGTACGCGCTGTAGGTTTTGATAGATCTGAGATTTAAAAATGGTGCTACCGGAAATGCTTCAGGACCAGACATGCGCAGAAGCGTTCCAACGCCTTTGTTATTGTTTACATCCTTGAAATGGTCTATAAAATGTAACATTTAAATATCTAACATATTTAAAAGATCTCAGTTTGCACTCTTTAATAAAGATAAAGTCAACCCAAAGGCATGGTCAAAGATGATTTCAAAAGCACTGGCTTGCCAAGCATGTACTATGCAGTATAGCTGACAAAAATGTAAACAGCGAAGTGCACAACAATAAGCAATGTCTAGAAATTGTAATAGAGAAAGCAGAATAAAACATCCGTGTTTCGGACAGATAAGCAGTGCCTTACAAAGAAAGCAAGGGATAGAGAAGTTGAAGAAAAAGGTTAGCCTACACTTCTATGTACAGTATTGTATACGACCAAAATAACAGAATAACTCATTCATGACGTCAGCTTGCAAATTCCACTTTTTATATATCCCCAAACACCCAACAGTAAATGGGAGGAGAATAATCTCTAATTTTTGATTCACATCCTTTTTACTACATGTGATAAAATGAAACATTTAGTAGACAAATGGCAATTGAACTTTATTTGCAGCTCATAACAACACTAAGTTAACGTGAACTTGAATTACAAGCTCATAAAATGTCTATTTTTAAACAACAAACAAAAATCTCTGTATAAATGGACATGCCGAGCAGACAATTTCCATGAAATCTCACTTCTTTATGTAACTACCACCGCGAGTGATGTGCTAAAACAAGTGTGAAAAAGCTTGATCTGTTATGAATGACTATTTTTGCATGATTTTGAGATATTTACTAATAAATTAGGAGTATATTGAGTATATTACATTAACTGCTTATTGTATCTCAAGGCCTAAGCAGTATTTATATACATTTTTTATTTTTTTTAGTAATTCCACATACTTGTGGAACAAAATATAGGCAAATATTTACTATACAAGCAAATTTCCAAATAACACAGGTAAAGCAGGATAAACCTGCCTCTACAACTGAAGGAAGGTACAACGTAAATAAGGGAGAAAAAAAATAAAAATCACAAAGCAGGCACTATATTTTGTCACGACTGCAAGATTGCATGAAGGTTGTGTATAAAGTACACAGCAAGCTGTGAGATGAAGCAGTGCATTTGAGGAACCATCTGTTCTACAGAGCAGCTCTGAGTCGTGCCACCCTCTCCACTGCGCAGCGTGCACTGATGATGTCAGAGCCTGACGATTGGTCAGAATGAGACAGATTATGTTGTTTAATGTCAGACAATGAGACGTAAGCCCAGATTCAAAACCCACAGAGTTTCATATTCCCTTCAAAACAAATAGTTAAGGCAGAGGTTTTCAACCCCTTCCTTGGGTGAGATGTGAGAGCTGTTTCAAAACTATCCTTAAAAATGACAGAATATTACTCCAAAATCTTTTCTGCACAAACCATCAGCGTTCATTGTTCATTCCTGTATGCAAGGTGAAGCTTCAGGCAAGGACACTAGATGGACATAACAGACCTGGGAGTGAGGCTAGTCAATGGCACCAGAACATAATTAACCAGCTATTAAATCTGGTTTAATGCTGTCATGTCTTAAAAAAAATAAATAAGATTATCAATAAAATATATAAAACCATTCACAAAACATACATTTCTTAAAAACAGAATATATATGGTTCGAGGTCCAATAGGCAATGCACTGACTTGAAAATATTAAAAATATGTAAAAATATATTACACTATACTAGGCTATTAAAATAAATAAATAAATAAAATAGAAATGAAAAATAAAATGCACTACAGGATTGGACCCTAAAGCCTATGTAGTGGCTTAGAGCATCATGGAATTGAAGTGTCTCAGCATCACGACTGCTTTAGAGGGCATCGAGGTCAATTTAAGGGTATAAGCTATTATGTAACAACTTTCAACAACGCATCTTAAATATTCATGTTCACGCGTTTTAATTTCATCGGTGCTAATAACATCTAATGAAAACCTCATGGACAAAAAAGAAAACACTGAGCATACATTCATTCTACCATCTGAATGAAATGATTGTGGATAACATGAACAGATCACTGTGACTAGCCTGTTGGTAGCAATGTTAGTGCATGTCTTACGTTGCGTTCAAAGCAGCACACACTGTTCAGGGTGAAGATCCGCATTAAGATTCAGGACACAAGCTGCTCGGTCTGCTGTAGCACTGCAGCAAACCCATTTTCACGCGTGTAATGGTCAACAGAACGGCGAATTTCAATGCCATTGCGCCTTACCTGAGTGGCTTTGTGGAATTGTTTCTTCAGTCCCGCTACAGACATGATTCCGACTGGACTAGTGCTGTTTCTAACGCCTGAATGTGATGTGCTAAGATGTAAATACGCTCAGAGGTACAGTGGATGTGAGACGTTTAGAGATAAACCCGTGGACGCTGGGAATCACCACAAGCGTAGGCTGATTATAGCAGCTGATCATGACGCGTCAGTGACATCATGCGTCAGGTTCCGCCTCTCCTCAGATTACATCAAAGCCCCTCCTTCAGGGGAACCTTCAAGGTAGTTCAACGCCAACAGGTAGAAATTAGAGGCAGTTCTGTTAGAATGGAGGTCAGAGGAGAAATGCCTTAGTAAACTGAATAAACTCTGGTGAGTTGGTACTGTTCATAAATTCGGTACACTGTGGTGGAACAGTTGAACAGATCCCTATTACCCTATAATTAACCTAGCAACCTAGTTAAACACATCAAATATATGTGTCCTACTGAATACAACAATTAGAATAAATTAATCAACAGACCATGTCATAATTTTTGTGATAAGCCGGTTGTATTTATAATTTTCTGAAAAGTATTTAGCATTTTCTGATATTTATTATACTATTTTTATATACCCTGTCAGGGGCGTCGTAAGGGTGAGTGGGTGGGGGTACTGGGGAAGATTAGGATGATTCTAATGGTGCGTTCACACCAGATGCGAGTGATTTACATGTTAAGTCAATGCAAAGACGCGACTTTTGCTAGAGTTAGAGGGTCAAACAAAGATGGAAGAGATGTGTTTTTAGCTTATTCTTGAAGATGACTAAGGACTCAGCTGCTCGGATTGAGTTGGTCAGGTCATTCCACTAGGAGGGAACATTTAAAGTAAAAGTCAGTGATTTTGTGCCTCTTTGGGATGGCACAATAGGGCCTTTCGCACTGCTTTAGTTCCAGAACTAAAAGTACAGTACTAAAATACTGGGACGATTTTGCACGAACTATTTCCCAGTACCATTTAAACGGTTGCATTCGCACCGACAGTGGGTACTAAGAAGTGATGTAAGCTGGTCGACAGCGACATCATTTGTACGTGAGGGTATTAATTATTATTGGTTACTGCCAATCCGATAGATACGTGTATGCATGCCAATCCAATAGATCCTGAAGATACACACAATAGGTCAATATTCACCATTAACCAAACACTTTTCACATGTCTAAATAGCTCTCACTTTTTACACTCCGACTGATGCATGTGACCATACAGAAAAAACTGCTACTTTTACTCTGCCTGCCTGACACTTCACTAGTCAGATATAGGCGCAGCTGTCCCAGAACATGTCACTGTTGCAAATTAGCTTAAGGGGGAATATTATTAATTAATCATAACTCTTTATAATTAATTATAATATTTGGATAAGTTAATAGAATTAGCTTGATAAAGCTGAATTTACAGAACAATCAATTGACTAGGTTGTCTAGTGAACACTCAGTATTGATTATTTATGAAATCTTAATTTCCAGGGTAAGAGAAATACCATTTTTTAAGGTACAGTACTACTCAGAGCATGTAACAAGACCGAAATCATGAAATTGACTTTGTTACAAGCAGGGAATCCGAAACAAATACTCATATGTATTGTGCACAAAGTTGTATTAACTAAATTACAAACACATAACTAGACTAAACAGACACATGCACTCACACACACACACACACACACATCACACATACATAGTACATGGGAAGGCTAAGTGAGACTGGATGAATGAAACCGGACAGAAACAGGGGAAATGAGGCTGTTGACCATCTGAAAGAACCATTAGTCTCTAATTTAAAGCACAGTATATGATAGCTTACAACAAACCTCTGTGTGGTGAAAGGAACGATACTTGTATTTGGATACTTGCAACGAGAACGAGAGTCCCATGAAGCTTCTGAAGAAGGTCTGGATGGTTCCATTTAATGGCCGAAGTTGCAATCTCTTGAAACTCCGAGGTTGTTCTTGACTCTGTTGGGGTTGAGAGAGTCCTCTCTCCCAAGTAAGCACATGGCTGGGTGTAAAATGGGCCCTGTTGGCCCTGTGGGCTGCAATCCATAGATGAAGATCCAGAGACTGCCGGGAGCGGGGAGAGAGAAATGTCATGCATTTCCATGATGGTGAATTCCAGGGTTGAGTGAAGATGAACTCCAGTGGTATTAGTCTGACTCTTTTTAGTCAAGAGCCATCTCCCCAGGCTGAGGAGACCACACACGGCTCTATATTGCGGCCTGCCGGGCGTGCCCGCGCTCCATGAGTCCAACCATACGGGCAGCAATCAGAAGATTTTGCAGAAGAGGAAAGCGGACCTGTGCGTGAGCCCTTTAAAGTCAGGGAAGAGTCACACCTTTCAGGATGGGCTTGACCAATGAGAAAGGCTGAATTTCCAAGCGGGAGGCTGGAAATATTGTGGGGTTTTATGACCCTTTGCTGAGAGCATGGTTCGAAAAGCTCTGGCAGTCTATACTTTGATTAAATTACACACACACCTGGCATTCTATGAGAAGGTGGTGTACACCAAAGTGTGCGTCATCAAATGAGCATTAATTTGGTAGGAGACACGATATAGGTGGGGTTACATTAAGTAGTACTTCCCTCATAAAGCATGCATAAGATGACGTGCGCCAGGTCTTCAAAAAAAACAAGAGAAGGAAGGCACCAGGCCCAGACGGTGTGACACCAGCCTGTCTGAAATCCTGTGCTGACCAGCTGGCCCCCATCTTCACACAGATCTTCAACAGATCACTGGAGCTGTGTCCCCTCATGCTTCAAACAATCCACCATTATCCCCATCCCAAAGAAACCCAGGATTACAGGATTTAACGACTACAGACCTGTGGCTCTAACATCTGTGGTCATGAAGTCATTTGAAAAACTGGTTTTGGCTTATCTGAAGGACATCACTGGACCCTTACTGGACCCCCTGCAGTTTGCCTACAGAGCAAACAGGTCTGTGGATGATGCAGTCAACATGGGACTGTACTTCACCCTGCAACACCTAGACAGACCAGGGACTTATGTGAGGATCCTGTTTGTGGACTTCAGCTCGGCCTTTAACACTATTATTCCAGACCTCCTCCTGCCCAAACTAACTCAGATCTCCGTCCCCACCTCCGTCTGTCAGTGGATCAACAGCTTCCTAACAGACAGGCACCAAATTCAAATTCAAATTTTATTTGTCACATACATACACATACATAGTACGACATGTAGTGAAATGTATTGTACGACTGTCCAACAAATTGTCCAACAAAATTAAGAAAAACCTCAAGTTTACAAAATACAAATAGAAAAAGTACAGTAAACATATATACAGAAATAAACTAGCAATAAAATAAAATAAAAAATAGATATGAGAATAAAAATAGATATGAAGAATAAAAATAGAATATGATTCTATATGGATTCTATAAAAAGTAAAGTGTATGTCAGTGATAAAGTGTCCGTGTGCTGTGCAGTGCAGTAAAGTGTATAAGTGAGTAAAAGGAATACTAAAGACAAAAGACAAATGGTATGTAAATCCCACTCATTTATCCTTACGTAACCTTCTACAAATTAGTGCAGATTGTACTTGAAAATGTGCAAAGTGGAAGTGTGGGGTGATGTGCTTAGAGTGGAGAGTGGTTAAGACTCCGAATGGCCTGCGGGAAGAAGCTCCTCCTCATTCTCTCTGTGTTCGCCTTCATGGAGCGGAAGCGTCTCCATTGTTGGGATGGCTGAGGTCCTTCACTATCTTCCTGGCCCTGGTGAGGCACCGCTTGCTGTAGATCTCCTGCAGGTCAGGGAGCTCGGTGTGAATGGTACGTTCCGCTGAACGCACCACCCTCTGGAGCATACCTGTCAAGTATCCCGTTTTGGCCGGGAAATTCCCGTAATTTACCCTTCTTTCCCGCCGTCCTCCCGTATTAGTATTTTCCCGTAAATCTCCCGTATTTTAACCTGCGTTATAAAAAAAAAAAAAAAAAAAAAAACGCCCCCCCCCCCCAAAAAAAAAATCTGAGCTCTATCACTAGCCTACTACAGGCTAGTGTGTGAGGTCAGATGATGAGTTGATGAGTGACGACGCGGGGAAAAAAGAAGAAAAAACAGACAGATGATGGACGCCAGGACAGAGAAGGAAGGCACTCCTGCCAAAAAAACAAAACCCTCGTGTAAATACCGCGATCAATGGGACAACGGATTTATTTTTCTGAAAAAGAGCAGGGCGGGGGACAGTCACGCGTTTTGTAAGATTTGTAACTGTGACTTTAGCATCGCACACGGGGGAAGGAATGATGTATGCCAGCACGAGAAATCCGCCAAGCACAAGCGCGGGCTAGAGGCACAAAAACATGCCCAGGCGATGTCAGCATTCGTGACGAGAAATGCCACTGAGGCAGACCAGGTCACAAGTGCAGAGGTAAAAATGGCAATGCTGTGTGCCAAAAACAACATTCCTTTCTCCTTCCATGATGACTTCAACAAGTGTGTAGCTCAGCTCCACTACTTACCCTAGTAACCACCCTAGCAATGGTCAGACACACCTGGAAAAATTAAATATAAGTATGTGTAGTGTATTAGCAGTAACCTTATAAGAGCAGAATAAATATGGCTATGTAATATGAACAATGTATGAACAATATGTACAGATATGTGCAATGTAGTGGCAGTATCATTATAGTAGTAGTAAGAACAATATAGATATATGCAGTGTATTAACAGAATATATTACAGAAAAACTGAATAAATATGGATATTTAGTATGAACCATATAAACAGATATGTACAGTATGTACAGCTATGTGCAGTGTGGTAACAGTACCATTGTAGTGCAGAAATTGACAGGAAATAAAGGAGCTGGCTTAAGTTCAGGAAGTAGTGGAGCTGGGCATAAAGCCTATTGATATTAAGCAAGGCAAGGCAATTTTATTTGTACAGCCCATTTTTACAAACAATTTGTCTCAAGGGCTTTACATTTTAAGACAGGTGACAAGAAAGCTAAAATCACCACTTGTCAACCACTTATAAACTACAATTGGCTTTATGCACAGCTGCACTACTTCCTGAACTTCAGGCAGCTCCTTTGTTTCCTGTCTGCCATTATTGGACAAACTGATTAATCCAGGTTCAGTGAGCTGCCAAAACTTATGAAGGCTTTATTCCCCATAGCAATGCAAGTTCAGAAAGGGTGTTTAGCATGGTACGAAAGATTGTTACAGAGAATAGGATGTCGTTAGACAACAGAACTGTTTGCGCTGTACTCTCATGTAAAATTAACCATTCTGGCTCAGCCCACAAATACACTCCTTCCAAAACAGTCTTAAAGAATGCAAAGTCTGCAACAAATGAGTACAATAAGTCACTAAAAGAGTAAAGAAAAGTTATGTGAAATGAAAAGAAAAACTGTACAAAAAAGCACTATGAAATGAATGAGTGTGTGAATGTGAAAAGAATGTGGAATGAAAATGAAATGTAAATGTAAAGACAAGCAATGTTAAATGAACAGAAAATATGCAAATAAGCCTTTAAATAAATGCTCTTCATATATACCCTTTTGTGTTTTCATTTAGGCTATGAATGTTCACAGCATGTCAATGTCAACAAAGGTAGGCCTATCATTGGCTTTATGCACAGCTGCACTACTTCCTGAACTTCAGGCAGCTTCTTTGTTTCCTGTCTGCCATTATTGGGCAAACTGATCAGTTGGATTAATCAGTTTGTCCAATAATGGCAGACAGGAAACAAAGGAGCTGCCTGAAGTTCAGGAAGTAGTGCAGCTGTGCATAAAGCCAATTGTAGTTTATAAGTGGTTGACAAGTGGTGATTTTAGCTTTCTTGTCACCTGTCTTAAAATGTAAGGGATACTGGAGCTTGGTTGGGGTGGTGGGACTGGTCGCGGCGGGCGCTGGAAAATTTCCCTTATTTTCAAATCCAAAACTTGACAGGTATGCTCTGGAGGGCTCGTCTGTCCTGCATAGTGCAGTTCCCGAACCAGGAAGTGATGCTGCCCGTCAGGATGCTCTCGATGGTGCAGGTGTAAAAAGTCTTAAGCACCCGAGAGGGAAGTCTAAAGTCCCTTAAGCGTCTCAGATGGTACAGACGCTGCCTGGCCTTCTTCACCAGGGTGCTGGTATGACAGGACCAAGTCAAGTCCTGCGTGATGTGAACACCCAGGTATCTGAAGCTGTCCACTCTCTCCACTGGAGTCCCGCTGATCGTGATCGGCTGGTATGACCGCTCCTGCTTCGTACTGAAGTCCACTATCAGCTCCTTAGTTTTGCTGATGTTCAGGTGTAGACTATTCACCTGGCACCAACTCTCCAGGTTCTTAATCTCCTGTATGTAGGCCGTCTCGTCGTTGTCTGAGATCAGGCCCAACATGTTCCAGATGAGGCGAGCAGGAACGTGACAGAATGGAGATATTCCTGGGATCACACCATTTCTTGTTGATCATGAAACATACTCCTCCACCCCTGGATTTACTGGCCTCTGCTGTTCTGTCCGTCCGAAAGACAGAGAAGTTATCACTCGGCATTACAGCAGTTTCCGGGACCGAGGACGAAAGCCACGTTTCTGACAAACAAAGGATGTTACAGTCCCTTATGTCCCGTTGGAAACTAATCCTGGCTCTAAGATCGTCCATCTTATTCTCCAAGGATTGGACATTAGCGAGGAGAACGCTTGGAAGAGGTGGACTGTGAGCCCTTTTCCTGAGTCTGACTCGAATTCCAGCGCGCTTCCCGCGGTGTTTCTTGATCCGTCGCCTAGGGGGGGTATTGTTTATCTCCACATTCCGAAGAATCTCCAGAGGCCACGCAGGATTCGTGGATAAAGTGTCCTGAAGCAGGTTGGTGTAGCGGTCCAAAAGTGTTTCTATGTTGTAGGTGATCAGTGCCGACGTGAAATGTGTAAAAAGAGAAAGTAAAAGTAAGTAAAAAAGAAAGTTGAAGCAAAATCTCAGCGGAGCGACCCGAACGGCGTCCGAACACAGCGGCGCCATCTTGGATGAGGTTCGGAGGGTGCTAAAGAGAGTGAACGTCAGGAAAGCAGCCGGACCTGATGGGATAACCGGCCGTGTTCTGAGGTCCTGCGCCGATCAGCTCGCTGGTTTGTTCACGTCTATCTTTAATGAGTCCCTTGCTACCTCCGTGGTTCCCACTTCATTCAAAAAGTCCATTATTATCCCTATGCCAAAGAACAATAAACCCTCTTGCCTGAATGACTATCGCCCAGTTGCCCTCACATCTATAGTCATGAAGGTTTTTGAGAGACTTGTAAAGAGCCACATTTGCTCCTCCATCCCTGATACTCTGGACCCTCTTCAGTTTGCCTATCGCCCAAACAGATCCACGGACGATGCCATTTCTCACGTTCTCCACTCTTCCCTCACACACATGGACAGCAACAATGGGAATTATGTAAGGCTGCTATTCATTGACTATAGCTCAGTTTTCAACACTATAGTCCCCATCAAGCTGGCATCTAAACTCACAGACCTCGGCCTAAACTCCTCACTCCGTGACTGGATTCAAGACTTCCTCACCGGCAGACCTCAAGTGGTGAAAGTTGGCCAGTTCACCTCAAACTCCATCACTCTGAACATAGGAGCCCCACAGGGCTGTGTCCTGAGTCCCCTGCTCTACTCTCTCTACACGCATGACTGTGTGTCCTCTCACAGCTCCACATCTATTGTCAAATTCGCTGATGATACTGTGGTTCTGGGGCTCATCTCCAACAACGATGAGACCGCATACTTGGATGAGGTAGAGAGTCTCACATCATGGTGCCAGGACAACTGTCTCTCTCTGAATGTGAACAAAACTAAAGAGCTGATCATGGACTTTTGGATGAGACAGCAGCAGCCCTACACTCCTCTTATGATCAGTGGGACCCCTGTGGAGAGGGTGAGTAGCTTCAAGTACCTCGGTGTAAACATCTCAGAGAACCTGACTTGGACTACACACATCCAAACACAGGTCAAGAAAGCCAGGCAAAGACTGTACCATCTGCGTCAGCTGAGGAAATTCAGGGTCTCACCAGCAATCCTGAAAACTTTCTATTCAGGGACCATAGAAAGTGTATTGACTCAGTGCATCTCAGTGTGGTATGGAAACAGCTCCAATCAGGACTGCAAAGCACTACAGAGAGTTGTGCGCTTAGCTGAGCGCATCTCAGGGTCTGCTCTCCCCTCTCTGCAGGACATCTACCTCAAACGCTGCAAAAATAGAGCTGTTAAAATCTTCAAGGACTCAAATCACCCTGGTAACCGACTATTCACTTTGCTTCCATCTGGTAAGCGCTTCCGTAGCCTGATGGCAAAAACTGAGAGACTTAGGAGGAGCTTCTTCCCCCAGGCCATCAGGCTCCTAAACTCTAACTCTGTGTCATAAAATCACTTGACTCCATGTAAATATCACCATATCAATAAGCTATTCATAATTTTTCTCTACCTCATATTGCTGCTATTTAAATACCCTGTAGAACTTTTTTGCACATTATTTTTGCACATTCCTCTTATTGCTATTTAAGTCAACAACATACTGACCTGCACATTTATATTTATATTTTTTATCTTATCTTTTATTTTATTTTATTCTTTTATCTTATTTTTTTTACTTTTCTTCTCTTAATATTTGTATACTTTATAATTGCACTGTCCTTGGAGCGGACCTGACCTACATTTCACTGCTGGTTATACTCTGTATAATTGTGTATGTGACAAATACAACTCTTGAATCTTGACTCTTGAATCTTGACTGCTCACACTATACATGTCACCATATTTATATAGTGCTTTTTACAATGCAGATTGTGTTGAAGCAGCTTTACAGTATTAAACAGGGAAACAGTGTGTCATGATCCTCTGGCCAGACAAAACCAGCAGTTTAATTCCAGGCCACAACAAAGTCAGATTGTGCAAAGGACTCATCTGGCTCCCATGGTCTGCTGGGCTAGTCTAGAGCATTCAGAACCTCATGCTGGGCAGCAGTTTCACCTTCCAACAGGACAATGACCCTAAGCACACAGCAAGCATGGCTTATAGACAACTCTGTGAATATCCTTGAGTGGCCCAGCCACAGCCTTGGATTGAACCCAGTCAACTATTTCTGGAGAAACCTGAAAATGTGCATCTGCCTCCATCCAACCTGACAGAGTTTGAGAGGTGAAGAGGCGAGGAGAAGAATGGCAGATAATTACCAAATGATGATGATCAAAGCTTGTAGCATCACACCCAAACATATTTGAGACTGTAATTGATGCCAAAGGTGCTTCGAAGAAGTATTGAGCAAAGGCCGTGAATACTTATGTACATGTGATTTATTTTTATTTATTTTTTAATAAATTTGCAAAGATTTCAAACAAACTTCTTTCACATTGTCATTATGGGGTATTGTGTGTAGAATTTTGAGGAAAATAATTAATTTAATCCATTTTGGAATAAGGCTGTAACGTAGAAAAAATGAAGCGCTGTGAATACTTTCCGGATGCACTGTATCTTTAAATTTCTGCCCCTCCTGAAAGCCGCCACCATTCTATGTTGGTAATTGATTTCCTAACTCAAAATTACTTCTAATTCCCACTGCTAATGCCTTGGCTGTTTACGAGAATCTACACCAACACCCCTTTTCTTGCAACATTCTCCCTTTTACTTCCTTTTCCTTCCTCCTTACTACTTTTCTCACAAATGCCTTGAGTAACCCATTCTTCTTTTCTTGTATAAATTAACCACAGTTTTACTACAAAAAAAACAAACAAAAAACAAAACAAACAATGGTTACTATAGTTAAACCATGGTAACCATTAAAAAACATGGTTTTGCTACAATAACCATATAGTTTAACAATGGAATTTGTAGCAAAACTGTGGTTATACAATTGGTAATCAATATGCCAAAAACCATGGTTACAACTTTACACGTTTACTAACTGATTAATTTTCATAAGGATAAAGCTTGGAATAGGGTTCTTACTGTGTTTACTCTGTCCTGCTCTCTTGTACAGTTTCTTCCCACTCCCCCATATATATAGTTGCATAAGCTGGTGTGAATTTCTTACTAATGGTTGTACCCTTAGTTTGTAAGATGGATTGTAGATGCATTGAACTCAGTCATTTTTTTTCTGAGACTCAGTTCTAATGGTCTTAAAATAGTTCCTTCCAGTCTATATTCACCAAAACATTTCTTCAACATTTTCTACCATGCCTGTCTCAGTTTCTATATTACCTTCTGTATAAAGTGATATGGTACTTTTTAAATAGCTCTTATGTTCTATGGAAAGTAGGTTAAAAAAGTCAATTCATTCAGCCACTCTATAACTCTTGCTTCCACAGTCCAAGACAATGGGCCTCTCTGTGGGAATATCTGGGAAAGGCCATGATGCCTTGTTTTTATTTATTTTAGGTAGTAGGTAAAATCTCTAGTTCTTAGCTCTTCTACTCTTGATGTGTCCCACCCTCTCACATACTGTGTTTGCTTCTTAGTTAAAAAAGCCCTGTTGGAACAGTCTATCCAGTACCTCTATAATAATTTCAATAGACTCTGTGAACATTGGTTTATCCTGTAGTCTATTAAATTCCTCATCCTTTAAAGGTCCCATGGCATGAAAATTTAACTTTTTAACATTAACATGAGTTCCCCTAGCCTGCCTATGGTCCCCCAGTGGCTAGAAATGGCGATAGGTGTAAACCGAGCCCTGGGTGTCCTGCTTCGCCTTTGAGAAAATGAAAGCTCAGATGGCCCAATCTGGAATCTTCCCTTTATGTCGTCATACGGGAAAAGGTTACCTCCCCTTTCTCTGCTTTGCCAGCCCATGAGAAAATGAGCTACAACCGTGCAAGGCGAGCGCAGTATGTTTTTTTTTCCCTCGAGAGACATCATGGCTTGCAAACGAGCGAAGCATTGTTTTTTGGCACTTAAGATCTGTTCTACTCTAACTGTCACATACTGTAATACAACTGAATGCGCAATAAAGCTGTTCACATTTACATATTTTCTAAGTATCAATAGTTAACACGACCCATTAATAATACGTTAACCCTGAATCACTCTCACTATACTCCTTAAATAATAATTTATAATCCTGATTTTTTTTTTTAAAGTCACTAGGTTTGTTAGTATGTACCCGTTATGAGAAAAAAGCTGCCAAAAGGGTCTGAAAGTTACTAAATATTGTGCTAAAGTCACGCTCATGTGTGTGAGATGTGTGAGCTGATGGCAGCGGGCGGTGGATATTGTTGTGGCCCGCCCAGGTAAAGTCCATGTGTGGGAAACACTGACCGTATCCAGACACAATATTTTAAACTAACCATTTGGAGACGTCCTGCTGTAGCCGCTGAGTTGCAACTTCTTCAGCCGGTGCTTCTCCCTCCGGATCAGATTCTGGGTCAAACTGAAAAGCTTGAAGGACTGAGTGTCTACGAGCAATTGCGATACATCCACTGTCAACATTAGCGCATGGTACCGTGGCCAAAGCTGCAGGCCACACACCCACCCTCCACCTTGCCCCGCCTCTCTCCTTCTCATTAGCATTTAAAGCTACAGACACAGAAATGGCAATTCCTAAGGAAAGCTCATTGTGGGACTGGCTCGTAGTGGCTGAAATTCTGCACCAAGTCTGAATTTCGGGAACAAGACTTCAGATACAGTACTAGGGACCACTTAGGCCTACATAAAAGCATCCAAAAAAACAGCATATCATGGGACCTTTAACTGTTGATTAGCTTCCCTAATTTATTGCTACTATCAATGCACTCCTCTGATCTGCTGGTTTAATCACAATAGGATTGTCATTCTTCAATCTATCTCCCATTCCCCTCATGATAATTCCATACCTCTTCCATCCCTCTAACCAACTTTTCATCTTCCTCAATTATTTTCCACACTAGCTCTGAAACTTAGCTATTCTTGGGTTCCCAACCTGAACTTGTTGTGAAAAGGACTCTCTCACTCTGGTCTACCCCATTTTCTTCTTGCTCAAAAAAGGAAACCAATTTAAGCCTTATATGCAGGGATTGACATTAACACCTGTCAACCATTGTTGCCATCTATAATGTGTTGCCTGTTATAAGTGATCGGCATAAGCAACACATAAGGTATTTCACACTCGTTCATGCACACACCATGACAGCCAAAACTGTGTCTGATTTCAGAGTTAAAATATTAGATCCTTCATGTCATCTCCCTCCACAGGTATAATTCATGTTTTGAGAATTGAGTCACTCTCCTACTCTTTACTGTGTAACTTATATTTAGCCATTGGCATTTTAATCACTTGAATACATAGTTATACATTCAGTTATACATCGTGATGACTGATTGGATGCAGTACATGCACACTTGGGTATTGTTTGTTAACCAATTAGCCTATACAATTTAGATGTTTGAAAACTGCCAAACTGAGCCCAAACCAGCCCAAATTTTGTCCAACTGCGCAAGACAATTTTTACCCACACAATCAAATTCAAAACCGCTTAATCTGGCAACACTGCTGCCAATAACCCACTATATGTGGATGGATTTCACCAGTGGTGTGTAATCAGTCACTCCCACTAGCCACTTTTGAATATTATTTACAGCAACAGAGCTCGACAATAATGCTTGTCTGGGACAAGTGGATTTTTTTGAAGGGACACGTGAAAGAGAATTTTATTTGCCCAACTGGACAACTAACCAAAATGTTGGTGAGAATGGTTCTGAATTTATTACATTTGGTGTAAAAGGCAATTCATAATGGATAATGTATTGACAGTCGCAGAGTTTAAGGCACATGTGTCAAACTCAAGGCCCGTGGGCCTATTCCGGCCCGCCACATCATTTTATATGGCCCGCGAGAGCATACTGTCTTAAAATAAAAACTCTATGCAGCTTTATATCATAAATTATGAAAGTGTGTATCAATACCACAAGTTTCTGTTTCTATTAGGCGTTTTGTTGTGCATATGATACGCAATGGTTAGAATTAGGGGTGTGGGTTTTTTCTGTTGATGTCTGAGTGGACGGCTCAAAGGAATAAGTGCAGACCTCAATGCTCGAGCACCACCGACACACAGAAAAACGTCTCAGGTTACGTATGTAACCATGGTTCCCTGAAGGGAACGAGACGCTGCGTCGAAAACGCATATGGGAACGCCTTCAGCGTGACCAGGCTCTGAATATGATGTGTAATCAGTCAAACAAGGGCGAGGCATCACGGGCGGGGTGACGTCACGACCAGGAAGCATATAAGCACGTGCGGCGGAGCCGGCTTCAGCTTCAAGTCATGAAGCAAGCGCTGGCAGGGATGCCGGAAGTGTGGCAACGCGACGCAGCGTCTCGTTCCCTTCAGGGAACCATGGTTACATACGTAACCTGAGACGTTCCCTTCCAGGAACTTCGAGCTGCGTCGAAAACGCATATGAGAACGAGATACCAACGCCGCCAGACTGACAAGTCCCTGCCTGGTGTCAGGACGAAAGGACAGAGGAGCCGGGAGTGGCTCGGATGTCGAGGTCATAGAACCTAACGAAAGTCAGGGGCGTGGACCACCCAGCTGCGTTTCAGATGTCCTGCATGGAACACCTGCCCAGAAGGCCTCGGAGGCCGCCACACCTCGGGTTGAGTGCGCTCTGACTCCCACCGGCGGGGGGAGCTCAGAGGCCTCGTATGCCAAAGCCATGGCACCCACAATCCACCTACTAAGAGGAGGGCTTCGTAGCAGGAAGACCCCTCTTAGGCGGACCATAGCACACGGGCAGCTGGTCCGCTTTCTCCACAGGGAGGACCTGTGGATGTATGCGTCTAGTGCTCGCACTGGACACATACGGTTGTGCTTCTCCTGGTCTGGCTCCCCGAAGGGAGGAGGACAGAAGGCCTGCAGTACGACCGGCTGTGGAACGACCGATGGGACCTTCGGAACATACCCCACGCGGGGGTAGAGGAATACTTTCGCCGAACCGGGAATACTTTCAGCCTCAGCGCACCGCGGAGGAAACGTGTAACCAGGGGGTGTCTACCCACTGACTGGCCACCGGTAAGGGCGTGGTATGACGAAATAGCTGCCACGTACACCTTAACAGTGTAATGGGTTACCCCTGCGGAGAAACGGGCCTGCAGGAACTCCAGTACTGCACCAACGGGGCAGTTGACTGGGTCGAGCTGGCGGTCCCCGCACCAAGAAGTGAAGAGCCTCCACTTCAAGGCGTACAGTTTCCTCGTAGAGGGAGCTCTGGATTGGAGGATGGTCTCGACAACCTCGGTTGACAGACCGGAAGCTATGAGCTGTGCCCCCTCAGGGCGTCACACCAACAGCTTCCATCACTCCGGGCGAGGGTGCACCTCGGTGCCCCCGGCCTGTGAGAGGAGGTCCCTCCTGACGGGCACTTCCCACGGAGTGCCGTCGAGGAGAGATATCAGGTCCGAGAACCATACTCGGCCCGGCCAGAACGGTGCTACTAACAGTAGACTGACCTCGTCCCGGCGCACTCTCGCCAGAACTCCAGGGAGCAGAGCGATCGGGGGGAAGGCGTACAGACGGAGCCTCGGCCACGTCTGTACCATAGCGTCCAGTCCCAGAGGAGCTGGAGGGGTCAGCGAGAACCAGAGAGGACATTGTGCTGACTCTTGAGTCGCAAAGAGGTCCACCTGGGCCTGGCCGAAAATACCCCAAATCTGCTTCACCACCTCGGGGTGAAGCCTCCATTCCCCGGGCCTCAGCCCCTGCCTCGACAGGATGTCTGCTCCCACATTGAGATGCCCAGGTATGTGCATAGCTCTCAGAGATAAGAGCTTGCCCTGGGACCACACAAGGATCTGGTGTGCCAGCTTGTACAAGGGGCGCGACCGCAGACCTCCTTGGTGGTTGATGTAAGAGACCACTGCCGTGCTGTCGGTGCGCACCAGCATGTGGTGATCTCTCAGGTCTGGGAGGAAGTGCTTGAGTGCACGGAACACCGCTAACATCTCTAGCCGATTGATATGCCACGTCAGGTGGCAACCTCTCCACAGACCGTGGGCAGGGTGGCCACTCATGACCGCACCCCAACCGGTGAGGGAAGCGTCCGTCGCTAGCGAGACGCGGCGACAAGGAGCTCCCAACACCGGGCCCTGGGACAAGAACCAAGGATTCCTCCACATGTCGAAGGCACGGACACAACGGCGTGACACTTTGACAGCGCGGAGTGAGTTTCCCCTCAGGGAGACCCCCTTGGTCTTGAGCCACCACTGTAGGGGTCTCATGTACAGCAGGCCAGAAGGTATCACGCTGGACGCAGCTGCCATGAGCCCCAGCAGTCTCTGAAACTGCTTGACAGTGAGTGACTGGCCTTCTCGCACTCTCCTGACTGTAGTAAGGATCGACTCGATCCGAGCAGGGGACAATCGTGCCTGCATCGTGGTCGAATCCCACGCCTAGATAAGTGATTCTCAGAACCGGAGAAAGCACACTTTTCTTGGCGTTCAGTCTCAACCCCAGTTCTTTCATGTGGGCGAGAACGACATCTCGATGCCGAACCGCCAACCGCTCTGATTGAGCGAGGATCAACCAATCGTCGATATAATTGAGTATGCGGATGCCCTGAAGCCGCAACGGGGCCAGTGCCGCATCCACACACTTGGTGAAAGTGCGGGGTGAAAGTGCTAGGCCGAAGGGAAGAACCCGATATTGGTACGCTTTCCCCCCAAAGGCGAACCTCAGGAACTTCCTGTGAGAAGGAAGGATGGAAACATGGAAATATGCGTCTTTGAGATCTATCGTGACAAACCAGTCCTCGGACCTGATTTGAGTCTTGACCTGCTTGATAGTAAGCATCCTGAACTTCAGCTTTCTGACTGAGCGGTTCAGTAGACGCAGATCCAGTATGGGCATCAGCCCTCCATCCCTCTTCGGAACAATGAAGTACCGGCTGTAGAAACCGGACTGGGTCTCGTGAGGAGGAACCAACTCGATGGCTTCCTTCCTCAGCAGAGTACCAACTTCCTGTTCCACAACCAGAGCCTGCCCGGGGCGGACCGCAGTCATAACAACCCCGCAGAACGGCGGGGGTGGCCCGCCGAACTGAATACGATAGCCTTTCGCTACGGTCTGCAGGACCCAAGGAGACACATTCGGCAGCCGCTGCCAGGCTGTCAAATGCTCTACTAAGGGAATCAGTCTCTCGAGACTGACCTCTGGTGCAGCCAGACCGCTGTCTTGAAGCGGCGCACCGGCAGGAGACGCGTAATCTGGCGGCTGAGGCGAGTTTCTCGGCTCCGCGCTGCCGGGCGGACAAACCTGAGAAATATACTCGCTGGGACCGGCTGTGCCCTGGAACAGCGGCAGGGTCAGCAGACAAGTCCCTGGAGGGCACCGAGGGGAGACGGTCACCGTGTGCCGCGGTGTAAGCCGCTCCACCCCAGTAGGGGTCGTCCTCCGTAGTCCTGGGGCTCACCCGTCAGGACCTCTGAACGAACCAGACCCTGCAAGGCAGGACCCAAAGAGACACATTCGGCAGCTCGCTGCCCAATGATCTTCTAAGGGAATCAGTCTCTCGAGACTGACCTCTGGGTTCAGAGAAGCGGCCAGACCGCTGTCTCGATGCGGCGCACCGGAATGAGACGCGTAATCTGGCGGCTGAGGCGAGTTTCTCGGCTCCGCGCTGCCGGGCGGACAAACCTGAGAAATATACTCGCTGGGACCGGCCGTGCCCTGGAACAGCGGCAGGGTCAGCAGACAAGTCCCTGGAGGGCACCGAGGTGAAGTGGTCACCGAGTGCGGCGGTGCAAGCCACTCCACCCCAGTAGGGGTCGCCCTCCGCGGTCCTGGGGCTTGCCCGTCAGGACCTTTTGCGCGAGGAGCTGGTATGCGGAGGAGGCTGCGCCCGCCCAGCAGCCACCTGAGTTTAGAGAGCGTGCATACCCTCTGCCCACCAAAGATGTTGTAAGCAGAGCAGGAGCCTTCAAAGGCGATGCCGTGGAGGGAGACAGATAGCTCGCAAGCGTCTGTTCAACCCGCGGCATCATCGCCGCATACCCGCGCTCATTCAGTTCCCGCGGGAACGACTGGCCGGGACGAAAAAAATTCACCCGCGATCTCGACACCTCGGTGAGGAGATCGGGGAAAACGGAAGGCTCCTGTGTAGAAGTAGCTCTCTGGGGCGAGAGAGGCGGCGAAACCTCGTCAACGCTCGTCACATCAACCTCCTCGGAGGACGCAGCGTCAAGCCCTCGTCTCGGGGGAAGAGACCGCTTCCGAACCGAGAGACGGGGCGCCAGATCAGGCGCGGAAGAAGATAGGGACATGCCCGTCTGACTCTCGCCAGCCAGATCAGCCTTTTTCTCTTTTTTTTTTTTTTCTCTCCGCAAGCCCCGCGAGCGCAGCCGCCGCTCTGCCTTTTTTTTCTGATTTAAAGGCAGAAGCGGGACCGGCTTTATTCATTTTATGCTTGTGCAAACACTGCAGCTTACAAAGCTTTCATAGTTATATCATATTGGGGTGACAGAGGCGGCGAAACCTCGTGAACGCTTGTCACATCAACCTCCTCAGAGGAAGAGAGACGAAGCATTGAGCCCTCGTCTCGGGGAAGAGACAGCTTCCACACCGAGAGACGGGGCGCCAGATCTGGCTGATACGGGAGGAGATAGGGACATGCCCGTCTCACACTCGCCAGCCAGATCAGCCTGCGAGCCCCACGAGTGCAGCCGCCGCTCTGCCTCGGCAGCAGCGGGACCGGCACCGCGTGGGGAGCTCGCGAAGGCTCCCTTCTCGAAGAGAGCCCTCCGGGTGCGGAGACCGATTTTGTTCTCCGCACCCAGGCAGACCACGCGCAAATCGTGTGTGTCCTAGCTCATGATATAGCGAGGGCAAGGATGCACACACGACTCAAAACATGGTCTGAAAGCTTCACCCCTGAGCTTGCCCTTGGCTTTGG